>NW_005841830.1:5677655-5698630 GCF_000455745.1 Alligator sinensis
GTGTGTGTGTGTGTGTGTGTGTGTGTGTGTGTGTGTGTGTGTGTACGTACACACACACACACACACTATATATATATTTTAGTATATAGCACCAGCTATAGTATATAGCACAAGCTATATATGCTAAACAAAGTAGATTATATATATAGAACAAGCTTTCATGAGCTGAAACTCATTTTATCAGATGTAATTCCTCTGATGTCAAATACCTATGAAATGCAGAGACAAAGCACCTCATCTCCATCTAGAGGCTGATCCACAGAGGATTACAGCCTACTACTGCCAGTTACTCCATTATCTTATGTGGCAGAGGTCTGTTTTGTGGATCTAAAGGGTTCCAGGCCTGCAAGTAGCTTATGAGATAGAATTCTGGTTTTTCAAGTGAGTTCATTCAGGGCACAGGGTTAGCCTGCTTCAGGGATAATTCGGAGTTAAGCAGTAAAGAAAACATCTGTAGGAACTCTGCCTTGGTTGTTGCAGGAATTAGAGGGCTTGTAATGAAAGAGGCAGCGGGTTCTACAATACAAACACAGTATCTTGGTTTAAGTGACTTGACCATGAGATTGACCAGCAGCCACCAGTTGTACACTCATTTTCCAGCTGCCTGACTTGAGACAAAGGACTGAACTGCAAACTTGCTAGGCACTCACAGCTACAACAGGAATCAGTTATGCTGATACTGATTCCTTTATAAACCAAAAGATTGTGTCTGATACTTATTAGTCTCAAATTTGGCACCCGAAGTTAGGGAATACATTCAGCTATTTCTGGCCTCCAATTGTTCTCTGTTTCTTTATCTCCATTTCACAGATGGGAGAATTGTCAACACCTCATTGAAATTAAATCACTGAAATTTGCAAGGCATCTGAATACCATGGCATTTCATAGGCTGAAACATTTCATAGGCTTTTACATGAACCATATAAAACTAGTTGTTGTATCGTGCAAAGGCTCCTGTTCCACATTGCTAAAGAGCAAGAAACCAGGTACTGCAAGCAGCAGACCCCTCTCAGACTGTTTTGCTTTGGCTGATCACTGAACAGTGCACATGTAGAGAACAACAGAAATGCAGATGTCAAACTGAAAAACTTTGTGTCTAGAGCAGAGGGCTCAGTCTTGCCACTGAGGAAATATATATGTCATGTATGTCAACTCTGGAAATGAGGTAGTGAGGATACCATGGCATTGCCCCAAGTTGCCATTCTTTAGCACCAGAAACTCATGTCTTCAGGGTCACAGCAGTGTTGTCTGGCAAGACATCCTATGGCCTTATTTCCAGGTTGAAGTGCACAGAACAGAAGTTGGTGGAAAGGGTTTGTTTGCCCAAAGACAAGACCAGGCTCCTGAGTGCCACAGCAGAGATATACCTGTAGTGTCCAGATCCTGCATGAAGTGTGGCTGGAGAGTGAGGATAGGGGGAAAAAACCGAAACTATTAATTAAAATAATGTATCTTAACAGTGGTACATATTATGACATTTTTACCATTCTTCAAATCAAGGGTGGAAAAAAACAAATGTCTTTCTAAAAGATATGCTAGCCCCAATCATAATTTGCTGGTCAGAAACCCCTGTGGACTATGCTACATAGAAGGTCAGACTCAGTTTTTTTTTTAATGGTTCTGACTTTAAAAACTGTATGAACATTTGTCAAGATTCACATTTTATGCGAATTCTGTTTCTAAATGCACCTCCAGTTCTGACTGCAGAGGACAAAATCCTAGATGTGAGGACTAGTGAGCAAGACTGATTTTACTGTGAGTTTCAGTCATTCACCACTGTAGAATTTTCCTTATTTCTGACTAGAATATATTCTTCTTCTTCACTTCTAAAATAGCTCTTTAGGCAAGTTTAGTTTAATCATTTTGTTGTTTCTTTTGACATTAAATTTAAAGTTTGTTTGGAATTTGTTTTTACTTACAAAAATACTTGATATTTTGCAAGAAAACAGGGATGAAGAAGAAAGCTTGCAAGTGCGTCTCACTCAGACAAAGTTAATAAAGAGGAATCTCCTGTCTCACGCATAGTTGAGGTAGTATTAGAGACACCTCCCACTCTTGGCATTCCAACTCAAGCTCTTCAGGGGAGGGTATGAAAGAAGTTTCTCAGTGTCTCAAAGCCTTCAGGGGATGAGGACAAAGGTTTTTCTGTCAGCTATTTCACCCTTGGGGATGTTTCTTTGCTTCTATCAGTGTTATGAGATCTATCTTTTTGTTTTCTCATCTGAAACTTTTTTGAAATCCTGCACCGAGGGTCCCGTCTACTCGCACCTGTTCAGAGCGAGGGAAACATTCGAGCAAGTTGGAGCAGTCCTTGTCTTATGGCCATATTGCAAGGTGCATAGTAACAGAGAAAGAGGCTTGGATACATACCACTTATAAACACAAAACATTAAAGCTCTTCATTACTAAGCCATTTCCATCTCTGTCAAAAGAGCCATATTAGTCTGAACTTAGACAGAAGGTGTGACAGGGTGGCACTGAGATGCTGGAGACTCTGATATATTCCATGGACTGCATCTCTCACGATTTTTGATCATTCATAAATTATATAGTTAAAATAAGGAAAAGGAGTCTTAAAAATGTCTTCAGCTATTATTTCCCAGCCTGCTGTGCCTCCAGAGGTTTTGTGCACTGGGGGCAGGCACTTTCTTCAGGAAGAGCTTCCCTTCCTCAAAAACACTTTCACCATATTCCTACAAAGCTTTGGTCTGTTTTATGCGAAAAAGCCGAGGGCTATATCATTAATGGTCATCCATTTGCAGGATTGTGAAAGATAACAAGGGTCTACCTTGGAAAAAGGTATGTGAGGCACGAGCTACTACCATTTTCTTCTAGCATTTGCCAAAGATTAAAATCTGAGTTGAATTCAATACCACACTCAGTCTTCCAGCAAAAACAACCAAGTTCTATAAATTATTAACAGAGAAAGCAAAGTCTGGTCCTCACTGGTAGTGGCTAAATCCATTATGGCTAAATCCACAAAGGGACCGCAATGCCGAGCTACATAAAACCTAACTTTCAGGCATCCTGCCACAAATTATACATTAAGTTTTCCATGAAATCCATGGGGAATATAACCACAAAATGGATTCATAGAAGGCAGAAAACTGAACAGCCTAAATCTTTCCCCTCGTGGGGAGTTAGGTGCTTTTCTGCACTCAGCATTCCCACCATTCTTCAGAGAGAGAGCTAAACTAGGTCAGTTGTTCATTTTGAAATTGGAGACTATGACAATGGGAGACCCAACAGTCTGGGATTTGAGCACTTACCCGGGATGTGGAAGACGCATGTTCTTGTTCCTCCCTTTTTGCCTGATTTGGAACAGGCATTTAAACCCAGGCCCTCCACATTCTAGGTGAAAGCAGTAGCTAGCAGACTACAGGATATTCTGGGGTAAGGGCTGAATGTCTCCTGCTGTAGAGTTGGTTGGCATACATTCTGGAAGTGCCACATGGAGGATTTTTGCAGTAAACATTCAGTTGTAATCAGGACAAGAAAATACACAGTAAATGCAGAAAAAGAACTAATCCTTAAGAGACCTTTTAATAATCATATCTTATTCCATTTCATTTTAATTTATCTATGGCAACCGTTTAAATATTGAAATTATAATGTGGCTAACTGAAAAATATGGTTGGGACTTTCAAAAGCACCTAAGTGGCTTTGGAGTAGTTTGAAATGCCTCACTGAAAGTTACTGGGAATTCTGGAGTATTTTCAGCAGGACTTGTAATCCTCAATCAGCTAAGTATTAAAAAAACTCCCCCAAAACATATACCCACTACCTCTCTTTCAGTTTTCAAACTTTTAAAGAGGCAGCTTAGAATTTGTAAAGATGTCCAAGACATCTAGGTGCCCAACTTTCATAAGAAGTCCACAGGATTTGATCTCCTAGTGACCTCTTTAAATATCCCAGTCATAAGCATTTATATTCCTTTTGTTCAAAGAAAAGGCTCCATTTGATTTGAGAATAACCTGGTTCTTCTACTGCCCCAGACTGTTTGTAAAGACTGACTCACAGTCCATATCTGCTATGCACTTTATGCAACAGCACTTAGACAAGTGGGACTGTGCAGAACGAAGAGCAATTTGGTTCTATAGCATTGCCAAAAAGCTGTTGGATATTTCAAAAACACTATGGTGAAACACAGAGTTAATTATGAAGTGTATAATGAAAAGTGATCGGTCCCTTCTGTACCTTCTCTTATAATATGAAAACAAAAGGACTTGCAGTTAAAGTAATGGCAGTATATTTAGGACTTACTTAAGTAAAAGAAAATTATATTCCATTCAATGTAGCCAAATTTTTGAGAACACTGGGAATGCTTTTTTTGGCCGTTAATAATGTTTGTAGATTGGCAGGTAAAGGTGTATAAAATGTATATTCCTGATCAGAACTGATTGCTAGTGGATCTTAAGAAGGAACATCTGCTCCTCTCCATCTAGGACAGGGCTTGGGACAGTCCATAATGATACAGAGATGATACAGACATTTCCTCCACTCATCTCCTTTCTTTCTCCACATACTGCTCTATTGTCCACTCTATTGCTATGGATCTTGCTTAATTTTACCTTGGCTACTCCCTTCCTTGTTCTCCCTGAGTTCAAACTAGTCTGTGGCGAGCCAGACAGCAAAGGATTATATGGAGTCAAGACGACAAGGAAAAGAGCAAGTAGCTCTGTCCAGTTAAGCTCTCTCGAGGCCTCACGGTCTTAATTCAACTTATTAATTGTAACTTGCTGCTTCTCAGAGGAAGAGGTAGCAGTGGGCATAGCTATTCCCTTCCGTCCTGCTCAGCCTCCAGCCTAGTGACTCCCCTCTCTGTTCTTTCCCCATTATAGCAACTGCCTACAGAGAAAAAAAAATTAATACATTTAATTAAGCAGCAAAGGTCTTAACTGCACTTCATCACCTGTTAACCCCTCCACGCTCCACCCGTTGCTAAACTCTGGCTTAAGGGAGGGGAAGGTCATGGAAAAGGAGCAGAGCAACAAGGAAGGGGAGGAGGAAACCAAGGATTAGTTCCCCAGTTAAGGACATGCAGTATCCATTGAGTGAAAACAACACAAGGAGAAATGCAGCATTTTCAATCACAGTTCAGAAGTCATGA
Source organism: Alligator sinensis (assembly GCF_000455745.1). Taxonomy (NCBI): domain Eukaryota; kingdom Metazoa; phylum Chordata; order Crocodylia; family Alligatoridae; genus Alligator; species Alligator sinensis. Next base: position 5,682,766 of record NW_005841830.1, read on the forward strand.
GACAATCTTAAAAATCATTTACAAAATAGCACTTTTTAAATCTCATTTGCCTTCCAGTTTATGAGAGTTTAGGGGATCACATCTTCAGGCTGCTTTCAACCATCCTAAGGGCAAAGAATTAAAGCTGAAATTCTTTGCATTTTCACGTTTCCATAAGCTAAGGCTGGAAAAAAGTCATCAACTGTCACAAGAGCTGGTAATCCTGAGGTTGGCACCTAAAATAAAGCAATGAATTGCACAAACCGACAGAAGAGAAAAATGCCAAGAAAGGACAGAAAACAGAAGTGAACAAGAAATGACCCACCAAAAAAGAGAATTGCTGAGGTAACTGGGTATTATAGACATTACACATTTAACAACAACAGTTTAAAGAGAACAAATCACATTAAAAACAAAGCAGAAGACAGAAGGAAACTGGAGAGGGGTGAATCCCTTTAAACAGTTTGAGAGCCTTTTACTGATGCTCAGCACGTTCTGCCCGAGAAACTGCCAGAAACAGGTCAGAGTCACAGACTATATCCAGGTAGCCAGTGCCATAGCAACAAAGTTTGGCGACCGGAGCAAAGCCCGCAGTGGCAGCCCGCCCTTGCCCCGCACACAGATCCAGGGAGCACCCTCGCCTTCATGCCCCGGAGTGCACGCAGCAGCGGGAACTGCCCTCCCCTGTCCCAGCGCCCCCCAAACAAGCCGCTCATGGCTCTGTCCCACGCCCTGCCTCAGTTGGGCAGCACCTGTTGGTACCCCTTCACTTTGGCAGTCACCCCACTCGCCACCCCACCCTTGCTATGGCATGGCAGGTAGCCTAGCACGTTTACATTTATTTAGTAAATACTGACGCCTCGTGTAGTTATTTTACTTTTGTTATGCAACGAGCAGAAGACAATACATGGAAAAGAAGCTTGCTCTTGCTGAGGGGAAGAAAGAAGGATGGACAGTGCGACAGAGGTAAGAACCTCATGTCTGGAGCTCCGAGAGAAAGCCCGTCTTCTCTAGCCATCCTTCTTGTAACGCGTTAATTCTAGGAGTTGGCAAATGGATATAATGAAAGAGAAACAGCCCCCTAAAGTGGATTTGATCAAACCAAGGGAAAGGTGCTTTACGCCTGTCTGGCTTATAGGATTTAGCCATATTGGCACAGCACACTACTTTATCTGTACAACTGTGCCCACACTAAGCTCATGTAATTAAACAGACATAAGATCATTCTCTTCACTGAAATAGTTAAATCCATGCAAAGACTTCTGTGGAGGCCAGGCCTTGAAGAAAAAGAGGCAGAGTGACGTTTCAGTCACAATCCTTGGCTTTATTTTACACGATCTTCCCAATAATTAAAATAACCTTGACAGCTCTGTCATACTCAATATGGACAGACGGTTCTCAACAAGCTAATCCTAGAATAATCCTCCTGTCAGGTACAGCAAACAAGGGCTTGGTCAATAATGTGAAGGGGTCCATTTTGGGAAATAACTAAAACAACTCAAGCCACTAGCTAGGGTCAGGTAAGTTATCACCCCATTCTCCTTACTACATAGTCACATCACATCTGCAAGCATTCTTGTGTCCTTTTAAATAAAGAAAGAACAATCTTTTCTTAAAAGAGAAGGGAACAATGAAAATGAAACAACTGGAAAAACAAGTATGGGTAAAATGAAGAATTAAAGAAGGTCATGTTGATTTACCAAGTAAACTCCCTTCCCATCCAACTTCTCAACATATCTGGCAGGGATCCCCAGTCTCGTTCGCCATACATTTCATCCATCTCTTGCTCCACTCTGCTGTTCTGGTTGCCCAGTTGGATTTTTACAAAATCCACTCATTCCTATAAATGTGTTTTTCCACAGGCTTACATCTTCAGCTAGGGAGCTAGGTAAATACAGGCCATTTAGCCTTTGGGGATCAGACTTTATTACTGAGTCTTACTTCAGATTTTGTGCTGTCACGGTCAAGCCTGGACCACAGCATATTCAGCCCAGTCCATGTACTCTCTATTAAGCACTAAGCATAATTATGTATTATGATATATTCACATTAGAACTTAGACTAATGCTAACCAAAGCGGCACAACACAGATGGTGGAATTATGGATGACATTATACAACTGAAGCTGCTTAGGGTTTTCATCCAAAAATCACAAAGCATGTCACAAACATTGATTAATTAAGCCTGGCAATTCCCTCAGGAGATTGGGTGGGAGAATTAATGTGCATCAAGCCTGTGCTAAAGTGCATAAGCTGGTAGTAGTCAAAGATTCCCTACAGCGCAGCAGTGGTTCGACTACATCCTTTTCTAGCCACAATCCACTTCATCCCCTGCACTGAAGCTAGGAGACAGGTGTTGTAGGTCTGTGCTGATCTCACACCATTTGAGGCTTCTCCGTCTGACGTAAGATAGCTTTCTATCTTTCTTATATTGCTGCAGAAATGAAAAGCAGGTAGAATAGGGGGCCGTGACCTGATCTGGAGAATGTAACAGATTTTTACTGAGGTCAAACTGTGAATTGCTGGTAGAGTCTGAAATTAAATCCATGAGCCCTCATCCCATTTTTATGCTGGACAACACTCTCTCATCTACAGCTAAGCATCTTTATTTTTTCTTGTTTCTTGTTGTGGGCCACGATTCCAGGATGGTCCTTGGGAAACGGCCGCAGTTGCGTGTCGAGTGGGGCACCAGGTGGTGACACCAACCCAGACACGCTCGGGGATGCCAAGTGCCGGAGAGAGATAAACACTACAGACAATAAGGTGTGAAATAAAGTTTGGTATTTACTTACAGAACTGTCGACACAACTTGAAGGGTGATATAACTTGGAGGTGATGAACTATATACAGCAATGAGGGACAAGCGGTGGGTGGCGGGTGAAGACTGCAGTTTACAAGTACAATGTCTGGTTGGGACAAAGTACAGGGCGTTCCGTATTTGGCAAGGCAGTAAACTATAATGCTCGGAGCGACCGGAGCAGCTTCTGCTATAGACCTAGGGGTCTGACCAGGCCCCAAGATGGGTGATCAATCCGCCTTGAGAGTCAGAGCCTGGGGACCACGCACCGAGGCGTGCGGTCCCCTATATAACTTTTTCGGCCAATCAGGAAGCTCCCCTGATGGTACATTCTGGAACCCATGGACATGCTGGCCAGCCAGCCATGCCCATTAGGCGGTCTTTGATTGGCTAGACCACAGGTGATCACGCCCTGATCACGCATCGCTCGCATGTTGGGTCAAATTGCTGATACACTCCGCCACCGCATCACTATTTACAAATGGTTGCGTCACTTAACACTTTAATACAATAATCTGGCAGGGTCACTTTGCTTGTTGTCACTTGTAAATAAAGTCTATCACATTTTTTTTAATAAACATGCAGCACAGACTACATGGTAAAGAAAGACTGTGGGCTGAATGTTTACCTCATCAGATATACTGGTGTAAAATGAGATCTGAATTAGAATCGATACATCCAGCTTGTGCTTAAGTATGCTATGATTTCCAAACATTCTAAGACATGCACCTTTAAACTTTTTTGGCTGCATAATGGGTGCATTTTATTATGTACTGATAAAGAAGCCAATATGTTCATTTTGACTACATTCAAGTTCACTAGTGATAGACGTTATCATTTAAATTAATCCCTAACTAAGGAGAGTGAGTTGGTAATTGGGAAATGGTCTCTCAGTTAAGTAGCTATTAGTCAGTTAGGGGAGAGACTAAAGGTTTATGGACAATCATCTACTATTCTTCCTAAAAATCTTCTCGTTAGTTTTCCTCATTCTTTATATGCCTGTATTTATTGAACTTGGTGGTTGCTACAATGCAGACACACAAAAAGGCACAAAAGGCTGGGTCCAGGCTGATCACCTAGATGCCTCTACTTAGGTATTGTAACACCTAAGAATGAGGTGCTCATATAGACAGTGTGCAGCCCTGCACAGTCAGTGGAGAGAACTAAGCTTTCTATATAGAGAAGAGGGACAGTTAAGCACATCCAGATGGTGATTCAGAGAACCCATAAGTAGCCACCAGGAAACACTAAGCACAGTTCATTATGTTGGGTAAACTACTGGAGGCCATGGGTGTTTGGACTGCCGGATTTAGCACCACGTAAATAATCATTCCTTTGCTGCTTTGGCAATTCTAGCTACTCCAAGACAGTAAGAAGATACATTTCAGGAAGATCTGAATGTACTTGATCTATTATCTTATACTGGGTGGCTCTTTTAATAAGTAGATTGCTGAATGGAAGCCAAATAACTCCATACACTCCTAATTCTCATTATGCAGCACATGAAAGGAGACTAGAAAATAAATAACAATAAATGCTTTCTGTAAACTTATCGCAACGGGGTCAGCCATCTTTTCCCTTGTATTTATGTCTACTGTACACCTGACAATCCAGTCTCCAGTCATTTCTATTACCCATAGGAGAGGAAATCACATACCAAATGCCAAGTAAGTTTGACAGATGTGAGAAATGCAAAATTGGCCAGAAAGTTATGGACATGAAACTCCTTAAAGCACCCCCTTACTTCCACTTCAGAGGTATACTCTCCAGAATGATGAAGAGAGCAAACAACAAGGCTTAGTCAGAAACAATACATAGATATCAGTATCCACTCATTCATTCCTCAGTACAAAATGGCATTTCTCTGCTGTTGTAGTGAAAGCCACACCTGCACAAATGCTGGTGAGCCATACAACAAGCAAGGATTATGTCATCACTGTTATCATCATTTCTATTATAGTACCACCTGGAGAGTCCAACCAAGAGGGAGGCGCCATTGTGCCTGATATTATATAAAAGCAGAACAAGACACAGTCCTGACCCCAAAGAAAGCACAATTTAAATAGGCAAGAAAGAAAACAAGTGTGGTTGGAGGGACGAGGTGCAGAGAAAATATGTGAGTTGTCCAAAGCTACACAGTAGGTTGTTAGCAGAGATGTGAAGAGATCCTAGGACTCTTTGCCATACTTCACCCCCATGCTATGGAACATGTTCTGAACCACAGCATTTGGCTAAGCCCTGCTTACTCAAGCAGCCTGGCTGGTCAAGTGCCAGTCAGTGCACTGCTCTATTATGACACCTATAAAGCCAGGTGTAACATTTACAGCCAACACTATGCCACTCTGCTCCAAGTTCTATACATACTATACAAGCGAGTCCTCATCCTCCCCCTGACTTGTCTCAGGAGATATGGATTCACTAAATATGTGGAGGGGGAGGAACGCAGGAGAAAAAAAAAAACCACCAAGCACATGGCAATGACAAACAGCAGCTGCTGAGACCCCCACAACAGACAGTGACCCTTGTGGGGGAATAGCCAGCAACCTCCAAAAGGCCAATAGTAGACAAGTGAGAACTAAGGGCCTCTTTCTCCTTCCCCAAACTAGAAGGAGGTTACTGCTCTCCACTCCTAATAAGCAGCAGAAAATTAGGGAAGTACAGCTGGCAGTATCTATGTTATTCCAGCAGCTGTAGGGAACGAACATAAGGTGCCTCCTCCTCTTCCGTAAGTCAAAAGGGGAGGAAAGTTTTGTATAAGATTGCTTCTATGAGCACCAAGGGAGGATCCATGGCAACTGTAACTGCAAATCTGCGGTCTAAACCCATGAGTGAGGAATCAGCTATTGATCCACTCATTAAACACCAACCAGAAGGCAGTCAGGCTTGTTCCTTTAGCACCAGATAACATAAAATAGCATCACAGGTCAAAATCCCAGCAGTGTGGATGCTTATTGGTAATTTCAAGAGCAATTTCTAATTTAGGGTTTGGTTTGTAAGGCTTTTTCATCTGCCTTCACACACTGCAAAACTCAAGCACACTTCAAATCACCAGAGAATAGTGAAGGACTGATCAGTAGTCACGGCAGCTACAGACAAACCCCCAAGTATTTGAAGTCATGTTTTTTGTTGGGTTTTTTTCCTGTTTGGATAGATCTTCTTTGAACAAGATTTCAAAGATTCAATTAGTGTTTGGTCATTGGGCATCTGGGAGAGAAGCTGACTGGATGAATCAGTGGTTCCTTTCACTCAGAATCACTCATTGTGGATATTGGATAGCAGTTGCACAAAAGTGTATGGCTACTTGTATTGTGCTTGTAAACTAGCTTTCAAAGCCAACGGAGGGACGAATGTACAGGCTTAGAACTCCCATTAGCATCCTGATCAAATCTCTCTTTTATTTCCAAAGTGATATGTTCCAAGAGTACATGATCTAAACTGCAGCTCTGGAATCACTTGCCGGGTCACATGCAGGACTGTTGTTCCTATACATCTGCTTTGTTTAGTATCACCACTCCTTGTGTGGGAGGTGGAGGAGAGAGGGGTCGAAACAGCTAGGGGTAGAACACATGCCAGCATCTTTTTCAGCCAATGTTAGTACATATTAAAATGTTTTGCAAACTTAATGAGATGAATTACTTCACTGTTTCTGCATTCTCTTTTTGCTCATTCAGAATATGCTGGTATTGTTTCACAGGACAGATATCATGTGCACCCTAGGGAATATACATCTCTGGACACACAACTGGGTCACAAATTACTGTAACTACTGGCAGTCAGGATGCACCTAGTCCTAGACAGAGGGAATAGGGGAAGGGGCAAGGTAAAAATCACTCACCTTTTCTCCCTGCTTCACCAAATTTTGACTGATGGAAAACTAATAGTCAGAATGGAAGCATTATGTCATACTCCTGCTGCAGATGGCACTGAGTGAATTGTGCTATCCTAATCAACGTCACACCAGGTACCAGATTAATAGATAAAGATGGTCAAATATGAAGGCACCTAGTTCTGTCTCGCCTTCTTGAGCTGACCTGAACTAGAAAAGAAAGAGAAAAGGAGAGTGACAAAGTCTGACGGAAGGCAAAGTAAAATGAATAGGGTCAGCCAGAAAATAGCCAGAAACAGATGAAAAGCAGGGAGACAGACAGACACAGATGGACATAGACACCCCAGAAGCAAAGAAAGAAACAGTGCCAAAGACAGATGCCCCAGAAGCAAAGAAAAACAGTGTCAAAGGAAGATACCAGAGAAGCAAAGTACTGGCTGGCAACTTTTGAAACTCCAAGTTATTTAGCAGATGACTCTTGTTGCTTTGTATGCCTCCATACTCATCCTTGGGAGGTGTTGAGCTCTAAGAATTGTGCACCTCTCTCTTCCATTCTTTTATTCCTTCTTACCCATTTGAAATCAAAGGACACTGAAAGGTACTTTGCACCTCACAGGGCAGGGCTCAAGATCTGTTGTTTAACCAATCACTTCACAATTGGGACGTCATCACATTGCTAGCCCAGGCATTGGTTGGAGTTGTGAAAAGCACTGGCAATCCCAATAGACTACTGGTTATTCTCAACTCTCAAGCTTTAAATATTATGACATCAACTCCCCCCCACCCCCAAAAGAGCACACAGGAGCAGAAAATAATTCCTGTGATGATATATTTGTCATTTCATCGGTTATCACAGTAAAAAGCTCAACATGATTAATCCCTGCAACTTTAAGTATTGTTTCAGGGATACCTACTGATGATCAGCACTGTCAGTTATATCTGGGATTTGTTGCTAGGAAAAGTCTGTAATGCCACACCATGTCTGACTTAAGTAAATACTACAGAACTTGATTTCAGATGAATTAAGATTCAATGCTTTGTCACCCACAGAATTGTCACTTTTAAACCCACTGCAAACAACAGCAGATTTGACCCACCTCAGCACCTCTATATTTTGCTTTGAAACTAGACATACAAAGGGGAAGGACATTTTTTGGTCTGTGATCATGCTGCAAATAGCACAGTGGGGCCCTTGATTATGATTAGACTATGTAGTAGAGCTGTGTGGAGCTTTGGTCCCTGATGCGATTCGGTGGAGATGTGACATGATTCAGTGTCTGAATCTCTGAATCCGAATCGAATCAGAGGACCCTTTAGTCTCCCCAAATCGATTTGGTGAGATTTGGACAAATTAGGATTTAGATACAGCTCTAAATGTTTTTTCTACATATCTCTAGGTAGCAGGGGGTCTGAACACTGTGGTGCTGGGGCAGATGCAGCGTCCCACAGAAGCATGGGGGGCTCCCCAGCACGCTCAGCAGCAGACCTGGAAGTGGACCAGAAGCTCTCCCATGTCCACCGGGGAGCGTGCTGGGCCCCCCCCCATGCCCCACAGCTCAGCAACTGGTGCTTCCTGGGTCTGGGGGGGCACCTGGGGTCCCCCTGAGGCTGATCACTGGGCTGGGGGAGCATGGGGGGGGGCGGGGCCCAATGCGTTCCCTGGCATACCCGGAAGTGGACTGCAGCGATCATGAACCACACTGCTAGCTCAAGGTGTGTAGAAAAAACTTTTAAAGCTGTGGCTGTGTAAGAATCGCTGATGCACTGAATCAGCATCAAATCATCAGATTCAGATTTGGCTGAATCGAATCAGGGACAGTGATCCAAATCAACGGATCAAATCGCTGTTCCCAATTCAGGCCGAATCCAAATTCGCATCAAACAGGGCCCATTTCGCACACCCCTAATACATAGCTACCAGTGAAGTACAAATAAGGAATAAGCAGGGGGAAAAGCCCTTCTTGGCTTCTGCCTCATTGGCACTCTCCCACAGGAGGCTGTATCCACACACCTCTCAATAACAGTCATAAATGGAGTGAGGATGGTGGTAAAGTGAGGGCCAAAGATGTCTGAGTAGGAATACCAGGATTTTTCCACCTGATGGGAAGCTGGGAAAGCTGTGGAGACCCAAGAGCTGCAAAACAGACCAATGTTGTCAGTACTGTAGGATCAGTCTGTCAGCAGGAGGATCCCTTCAAGCATTAGGGTACAGGGGCAAAAATGCAATGCTCAGCAACACTGTGGGTCATCTGCCCACAATGACGTTACAAATCAACAAGATCCTTATGAGGGGGAACCAGATATCCAGCAAAAGGTAGAACCATGTGACATGGGATAGGCTGGGGTTGGGAGCAGAGGTGGCCATCTTGCTGAGGCAGGGCAGGGTAGGGCAGCACAACAAGGCTCAGAGGTGGAGGATAACATCCTCTGCAATGCACTTCACAGCTGCTCCAAAAAAGAACAGCATACACAGCCCAGCAGAGGAAGAGTGTGATTCTAATCAGAACCATGACCCAGAAGTACGTGCGCTTTTACACTACCCAGGACCATTTGTCACTATTCTTACTCCTGCTACTCTCACAGAGGAACCACAATAGCAATGAGTTCTTAACAGAGCTCATTAGACATTTTCCAATGGGATGATTCAGCCAAGGAGCCTGCCAACTCACTGAAACTAGAAAGCTGGCCATGTGTTGATTTTGATTAAATTTAATTTCAGAAGAAAAACTGAAAAAAAGCATTTCACCTTTCAAAATGGAATTTGACCCTTCCATGTTGACGTGACTGTTCATTTCAATGCGGAAAGGCTGAACCTAATAATACTTGTCCAACCTTTTGTTTCATGGGATATTTACTTAATTACTTATTTGGGTCCTGTTCCATTTTGAAAGCAATGTTGCATCTTGGATGTCCTGCAAAATAAAAAAGCATCCTTTGCCTTCTCAAAATCTTCATTTTAGACCTCATTTGGAATGCAACTGTTTTAATAGCACAGTGTTTCCTAATGTGATATTGAGGTATTAACACCAGGGGAAGAATGACACCAGCTGATTCACCAACATTGTCTCTTCTAGCACATAGGCATTCCTTAGCTGTCACATTGAATCCTTACAACAATGACGCTGAGATTCTGAGCTGTCTTAGTGGATACACCCATCCAAAAAAAAAATGAAGGCAGCATTCACACACATGAAATATAGGCATTTTTTATTTTCTCCAGTAATATGTAGTAGAGCGATGGTGCTCAGCCATCTGGCGTGGAAGGCTGGATCCCATGGGTGGGATGAGTCCGTGGGCCTAATCCAGCATAGGGTTAGCACGTGGAATCAATCTACAGAAGTGATTCAATGAGTCATGTGATCCCCACATGCCAGATCAGGCCATGACACAACCCTGCATGCTGGTTCATTGAGCCATGGCATCCAGCTCAAGGGTTTTCCCCTGCTGCCAAATTTTCAGACCGATAGGAGCAGTGGCAGCATTGACTGCTATGCCTTTGCAATTTGGAGACAGGAGAAGCTCTGGAAACTATGTTAATGCTGCTACTACTTCCCCACCACCAAATTTCCAGCACTCCGGGGAGACTTGTGGGTCAGATGATATAGCCCTGTAGGCCAGATTCAGCCCACAGGCCAGAGTTGGAGCACCACTGTACTGGAGATGATTTTTATAAGATATTTTGAGGACTTACTCAACTATTGTCAACAACTGACAGCTGTTCACTGACATCAACAACAATATTTTCCTGTGTGATATATGACATACATGTACCTTCAATACTATAATTATAGGATTAATAAACAGTGAAGTATTGAAAGGACAGATGTATAAACTTTAAGATTTGTTTACATTGAAATTGCGTGACATGGCAATCCCCCCATTCTGAGAATCGTCGAGTAAGAGTAGTAGCACTAATTGATTTAGAGGTAGCATGTGAACCAGCGTTTTGGCCTGGAGAAATACCACAATGTTAATGAGCTAATGTTTGCTGATTGCTAAAAGAGATGGGCAAGTGCATTGAGGATGCAGTCCATTTTTCATTTAAAGCAAGCATTCAACCTTTTTATTTTATAGGAAAAACAAAGTACCCATCCCAAAAATTCAGCACATAATTACTAAGTAAAGCTTAAATTTCCTGGGATGTTTCACACAAGCAGTCCATTAGTTTTGACATTCAAATAAATTAAAGATGGCCCTGAAAAGAGTTCACATGAAGTTTCATGATTTCTCAGGCTTCCCCAACTTAAAGACTACAAATTGCAGAAAAGCAAAGCACCTTTGAAATGAGAGTTTGGTGGGTTAACTGGGTTGTGCAGTTAACAGAAAGAAAAAACGTGGCTTTTTTGTCACAAGAGGGTCTGTTATGATTAGCTGACAGAGATTCTGTATTGGAGACTTCTGTTTTCCAATGTAGTACAGAGAAGACTTTGTGAGCAGATTAGAAGAGGAATAAAAACACACATCCTTTTTACATGTCATCTGCAGCCAAAACTGTGAGCTTAATGAACACATTTTATTGGGTAATGGGCTGTGTCATGTTAACAATGATGATAATTTATAAAAGTAGCTGCTGGTTTACCAACACCCCCCGCAAAAAAAACCAAAACAACAAACAAACCCCAAACCAAAAAAAGAGCCTCTGTGAAATCACCTTTCTAACCTGAAAATGTGAGTTTTACAGAGTATGCAAAAGGCTTGGAGTAAGGGAGAGAGGGGGAGCTGGTTTGTATGCAGTGAAACATGGATGGGATTAATGGGGGTCCTGGAAGGCTAGCATCCCTAGGGCTAGGGGCAGACATTCAAAAAGCCTGAGCCTGAATTGATTCACTCTTTGCAGGTTAGTTTAAACTGTGCAGCTTAAACTGATTAATGGCTGGACAGACATGCTCTATTAAATCAGGAAATGCAGGCACATGCCTGCAGTGGCTCAAGCCAGAAGTCCGGTGGGGGAGCGCTAGAGCATGCCTGCCAGCCACTGCCAAAGGGGAGGAAAGAAAAGAGAGACCCCTTCAAGGCTCTGGACCCTCCTTGCTGAAGCAGAGGGGGCATAGCCAGGCACCAGCTGGGGCTAGGGATGGGGAAAAAGGCCTCTCTGAAACAAGGTACTGAACACAGCAATTTGCAAAGCATACAGCAGGGAACTACCCAAAATTTTTGCCTAAGCTAAGATACAGCCCAGTAAAACACAGCATACACAACTTAATCTAACTTAAATTGTAAACCAGAAAGACAAGTGTCTTACTAATCCTGAGGGCAGTGTGTTTCCTTACAGACAGGCATTTAGAAAGGTTGTGTTTACATGTTCTGCTTTATAATGTAAATGTAGTTCTCTGCATTCTTTGGTGCAACTTCTCTTAACTAAATCTCCAGCATGTGTGATCACTGACGATTGTCAGGTCTGTGCTAACACGTTCCACCTCTGTCTGGTCCTGCACATCTTAGCTCTGGGCTCTGAGCCGCAACAGGGCTTGGATCTGCACACCAACCTGCTTGCCTCTCTCCCCTGTGCAAGCCACGCAGACTGCAGCCAAAGCCCTGGCATTCTGGGGGAGAGAGGGGACAGAGGGAGTGATTAACTCCGTCCCTGCTTGTTTGTAGGCAAGCCATGGAGGTACAGCTGGGGCTGGCAAACAGCAGCTGCAGTACTCAGGGTTTACCAGCAGAGGGAGGGGGAGAGAGGGGACAGAGGGAGAAATTTGCCTCTGGGGCCATGGCAGGCCAGCATCTGGCCACAAGCTGCCCCTGCTCTGGCTAGAGAGCGGAGGGGAGGAGCCAGCTCTGCTGTGGAGCAGAACCCCACCCAGCCCAAGAGCATTCTAGGAGGGTGGAGGAGTCTGGTTTATCTTAAACAGCAAGGGGTTTAATGGGGACAGATGTTGCATAAACCAGTTTGAGCCAAATCAGTTAAGGCAGATACCATTCAACCAGGTTTTTTTCAAACTGGGTTATGTGCACCGAACATCTGTTCTGTTACAGGTTTAAACTAGTTTCTGATCACTTCAACTGGTTTAAGTGTAATGCCTGTCCCTAGCCCAAAGGGAGAGAAGTTGTGCTTCTCTGTGGTCCTCTCAGGGTAGTGATGTATCCCAACCAAAACATTCCTGGGTACATCCTCCTACCCACTTCCACTTGTATGCTCCAAACCTGGAAATGTGTAGGTGAAGCAACTTTCAGGCCACCCCCAGCAGCTGCTGTCAAGCACACCAGAGAACACCATAGAGAAAACCTCTTAGGATTCACTATTGAGGAAACCCTTGGAGCAGGTCAAAGTATGCTAGCGGTAGGCAGGCTGCGCTCAGGAAGCTCCCAGATAGGACATGCCTCCACTGAGATGCAGACCTACTCTTAATCATTCACAGCCAAGCCTTTACTTTGTCTTTAGATTTGTAGGCCAGGGGTGTGAATGCAGCTCATGAAGATGCATGTACCCTAGCTAACTTTAAACTAGCTAGCTTGGGTACCAATAGCAGCATAGTCTCTGGTAGCAGGGGATTCAGCACAGTCTACAAAAGCCAGCTGAGACCTTGGGTAAACTCTTAGGCTAGAGACCCACATTACACATAAACTGGTTTAAGTGATCAGAAACTGGTTTAAACCTGTAACAGAACAGATGTTCAGTGCACATAAACCAGTTTGAAAATGGCTGAAACTGGTTTGAGATAAACCTGGTTGAATGTAGTATCAGACTTAACTGATTTGGCTCAAACCGGTTTATGCAATGTCTGTTTCAGACCCCTTGCAGATTTAAGATAAATCAGATACCGCCAGCATCCCAGCATGCTCTTTGCTCCACAGCAGAGCAGGCCCCTCCCCTCTGCTCTGCTCCCTGGCTGGAGCTCCAGTAGAGACTGCAGACACAGCAGAGTCGGCCTTGCTTCCCCCTGCCCTACCCCACCATTGCTGCTCAAACAGGGATTCCCCACCCCCCCATCTCCCACAGCACAGACCCCACCCAGCCCCAGACAGCCTATTGCTTTGCTAATGAGGTAATAATCACTGTTATCAGTCCCCTGCTGGCTTGTTCCTCTTTCAGTTTGCTGCAGACAGTATAAAGAATCAGGGAGAGGGAGGTTGAAAAGCTCTGCATCATTAATAGATGCATGCACTGTACACCCCCCTTGCCTTAGAGTCTTAGCAGGGGGTTGGGGTCTGACAACACTCCTGGCCCTTGAGCAGCCAGTGGGGAAAAGCCTGGGACCATGCAGGCAGACCTCCCTAATCAGAGAGTCCTGCAGGGGCCTGGCAATTTCCTCATTTCAGTCCCAGCTCAGCACTGTGGAAAGAAGGGAGGGCTGCTCTAGTGCCCCCCGCCCAGCTTCTAGCCTGAGCCACTGCAGGCATGTGCCTGAATTTCCTCAGTCCAGAGAGAATGTCTGTCTGGTTACAAACTGGTTCAGCCTAGCCAGGTTAGACTAGCCTGCAAAGATTGACTCAATCCAGGCTCAGGCTTTTTGAATCTCTCTCCCAAGCCTCAGGCAGCTAGCATGTACAGGGGTCTTCAGTTGCTTCTGATGTTCGCTGTACTTGAGGAGCTCGTGTAAAAGTATTGTGCTATGTCTACTCTACAAGAGCTATAGTTGTATCTCTGAGCACAGAATAGACATACACTCTGTTGCCTTCCCATCTTTCTCTACAAATCCCCTTCAATTCTCACTTGTCCCTCCTTCAATCAGTGCAACCTGCTGCCATTAAAATAATCGACTCTCCCTTCACTCTATCAAGGATGCTAATCAGGCAGACCAGCCTGAGTCAAGTACTGTCAGGGACTCTGAGCACGCAGGCTAACCTGAACCAAGTACTTCAACAGCCACACCTCCAGTAGGCTTTAGCTAATGAATTCTGCCCAGTTTAGAAGCAGCAAGCATCTTGATGGGCAGGTGCAGGGAGTGCTACCGATCCATTTAACACCACCTGAGGGCCTGGGTTTGCAGGCCAGTTGTCAGTTTTTCTTTGGTAAGCCTCCTACTTCCCAACCCTGGTTGATGGCTTATTTCTAGGCATTTTCCCTGTGGTTCTGTTTTCTGGCTCCCAACACTGGTTTGGCCCTGATTTTGGACTTTACCTGTGGATTGCTTCTCAGGTTGATACTCAACATCTGATCCCCCGATTCTGAACCTGGACTGTGTTGTGGACTCTGCTTCTGGATTTCCCTCTGGATTTGGTATATGGCTCCTGTCCTTTAACCCAGTCCCAGGCCCCTGCTTTCCCCAAGCAGTCTAACCATTAGGTAAGACTGCCTGCACCCTGGTCCCTTACACTGTCCATGTCATCATAGCTCTATGAAATAGGAAGTCAAAGAAAGGATTCAAAGCATATTGAGTCTAAACTTCTTGTGCACATGTTCAAGGCAGTGCACAGCTGCCAGCTGTGAATGTCTGATAATATGTTAACAAGCAGCTCAGCCACTATAACCACATGTCATTTATATATTTGTACAGGGACCTCATCAGAACCAAGTGTTTTGCCAGACATTAAGCAGGAGATGGCCTTAGCAATTTCCTCATGGCTAATGTTATATCCCAAGGCCTCACATACTTCCATTTCCAGATCCTTAAGTGAACAGTCACTTAAGCAAGAATGTTTATTGCTGATGTTTGACTTTTTGTTTTGTGCTTTGGAAATGTATAGTTCCAAGTAGAATTCCTGGAATCTGTTGTTTATAAGCAGGGACAGAGGTCGAGAACCACTTTCTACACTGGAGAGAGATGCTCAGTTTTGCCAATGCATAAAATCAAAGGGAGATGGCTACTATTTTTTTTAAAGTAGTGTTGTTAATTTTTCTGGTTCTTAAAGTTCAGCTGTGTGGACTATTTTAATTACTGCTAGCCAACCTGGGTACATGCAAAATACTATCCTTCTCTACTACTTTCTTCATCAAACTTATTATTGGTCAAGATCACCAGCAATATCTGAAAATATAAACAGAGTTTAAAACTCTGATATTGACCTACCCCAAGTGGAGGTTGTTTCACTGTGTCAAAGGCATTGCAGCAACATGATTAATACCTGGATACTGTTCTTGCAGCATGATGCTTTCATCTCTCAGAAAGCAAAGTAAAGCTGACTGAGACCAGTGTCTTAATGATTTGTCACTGGATGTTAGCCTCCTCAAAAGGTGAACGGTGGGCAATACATCAGTTTTGAGCAAGGCTCTCCTGAGAAAATGCTATACATGCAAACTACCTCCATCAGTACCAAAGTTTCATAGTTTCATAGTTTCTAGGGTCGGAAGGGACCTGGGCAGATCATCTAGTCCGACCCCCT
>NW_005841830.1:5698936-5702967 GCF_000455745.1 Alligator sinensis
GGCCTGACCAGTGCCGCATAGATGGGGAGGATCACCTCCTTGGTCCTGCTTGAGATGCATCTGTGGATGCACGACAAGGTACAGTTGGCCTTCCTAGACGCCTCCTCACACTGCCGAGCCATGTTCATCTTGGAGTCAATAATGACTCCAAGATCCTTTTCCACCTCCGTGCTGACAAGAGGGGAGTTTCCCAGCCTGTAGGTATGGTGCCGGTTGTTCCTTCCCAGGTGCATCACCTTGAACTTGTCTGTGTTGAACCCCATCCTGTTCTCCTCCGCCCATCCTTGTAACCTGTCAAGGTCCGACTGTAGCCTGTTGCTCCCTTCTATTGTGCCCACATCCCCCCACATCTTGGTATCATCAGCAAATTTGAACAGGGTGCTTTGCACCCCCTCATCCAAATCACTGATGAAGATGTTGAAGAGGGCGGGCCCGAGGACCGAGCCCTGCGGGACCCCACTGCCCACGTCCTTCCAGGCCGAGAAGGACCCATCCACTACCACCCTCTGGGTGCGGCTCTCTAGCCAGTTGGCAACCCATTGGACTGTGTGGGTGTCTACGCCACAGTCCCCCAGTTTCCTAATGAGAACGGGGTGAGAGACAGTGTCGAAAGCCTTCCGGAAGTCCAGGAAGACTATATCCACTGCTACCCCTGCATCCAATGATTTAGTGACCTGATCGTAGAAGACCACCAGGTTGGTCTGACATGACCTGCCACTGATGAACCTGTGCTGGTTGCCCCTGAGCATGCATTTCCCTGCTGGCCCCTCCTGGATGTGTGCCAGAATAATTTTCTCGAAGTGCCAGAATAATTTTCTCGATTAAAAAAAATTTTCTTTGATTAAACAAAAAAAAAATGCCTTTCTGTTGATCATTAAGTTCTTAAAGGGAACACACACACACACAGAGTACCATTCTGCCTTTGGAACACCTCTATTTTCCTGAGTTCAAGAGCCTTATTCAACTCCCATTGGATCAAGCCCCTGTTGAAGATTTTCTATGCCAACAAATGCAGGGTCATGTGGTTTGTTTCCTCATTTGCAAGTGTGAAGGAGAAAAGCAATGACTGACATGGACATAAACTGTTCAGACATTTTCTATTGGAGCATGGTGTCCATATGTGGCTAGGTAGTCTGAAATCACTGAATATAAAACTTCAGTGTGTATATCCAAAGGTATTTTGGATGCCATTTGTTGCAGTGTAGAATTTGTAGCAACATTTGCAGCATTTACTTTGCTGATTGCCTACTGATTTTAGCATGTGAGAACCCTGCAAACCAACTTAAGTTCTACAGTTAGAAAGAGATGTGTAGTACAGAAGGATTCATCTAGTACAGAATTAATTCCAAGCAGCTTCACTATGCAGCACCTTCATGAGGTAACAGCTGAAGAAATTCTAGCCCATATCCTCATATGAAAACAAGTGGTTGAAGATTGCTTTCTCTCAGCACACTGGCTTCTAGGTGGATAATATCTAGGATTTGATCTGAGGTGGCCAGGGGTTTGGGGAATGGTGCAGCAACTGGGAGGAGAGTTGAGCAAAGAGGAAGGCATGGGCAGGCAGCAGAGGGCAGTCCCCATCTCCAATGGGCAGCAGTTTCTGGTGGGCAAGGGTTCACACTTGCAGTGAATGACTAAAGAACTAAGTGAGATGTTCAGACAACTCCCCTCTGATTCTGCCATACCAGTTAACAGACTGTCAATTCAATACCCAGTTGTCCCTGCATCAAATTAATAAATGAAGTGTAAATCTGCCTCTAAAGGCAGATTTAAAGGCACTACAGCCACCCCCACCCCAATACAAAGAGAAAAAAGATTGCCATTTGCACAAGCCCTTTAGCCTTTATCCGTTTGATCTCACAACACCTCACTTAGTTCTATCCTTGTTAAGACAAACTGCAGGCCTTTGAATGAATAAGCGACCTTTGTTCACTCATCAAAAATCAACACCCAGTATTCTTTCTCATGCAGCAGACAAATTGAGGAATACTTCTCATAGGACACAGGATTAGCAGTCTCAGACTTCCTCAGAGTAGGAACCACACCTTCTCAGAGAGCTTATTTTACAGACACCTCCCCTCCCATTTGCACAGCTTAAACAGAAGCAGTGTAAGATATATTTTACCTACCTAGCAATGTGATTTAGCAACTGAAAACAAAGAATAAAGTGAGTGCTACTTGGCCACTAATTTTTTCACTAGGGACCATCAGCAAGTGGTCTGTGACGCAGTTTGAGAAAGCCTTTGCTTTTAAAGAGGCAGCGAGTACAGTGGGTACGGCACTGGGGTAAAAGATACTGAACTAGGCAAATCACTTCCCTATACCTCCGTTGATTATCTTTCTTTTGTAAAACAAATTCCTTTACTTCTCTCATTAAGAACATCAGTACAGACAGCAGAATACCTTGGTACATATTAAAGAAAAGAGCAATTTGTTTAGGGCACAGCTTCTCAACCAGGGTGCCATAGGGTACTGCAGGGTGTTAGTTAGGGTGTCAATGTTAGTACTGTTGAATGTGCAAACATCCCTATCTGATGAAGAATGCTTTACATTCAAAAGCTTTTCTTACCTTATCCCAACTATGCAGATGGTCCAATAAACTATATCACCCACAAAAGTCCTTGCCTCAAACACCTACATGATTCACAAGATTTCAAGTAGGAATCAATAGAGTCAGAAGCATTCTGACCTGCTGTGGGCTGAGTTCTTAGCAACAGGAGAATTGATCCACTATTTTTTCTTTTAATACAGGAGAGTGAAAACTAACAGCTGGCATTTTCCAAAGGGTCTAAGGAGGTTGGGGAACCCAAGGCAAACATGCATATTGTTAAGAGAGAAATACAAGGAACAAACACTCTGCTAGGGCTAATGACCAGAATTAAGTTTAAGGCTAGTTAGGAGCCACATTACCAATCTACTTCAGCTATATCTGATCGCCTGGCTGCAGGTAGTTAAGCATCAAGATAAAAAACTTGATGCTCAACTTGATGCTCAACTTCAAGAGTTTTCCTGCTCTAGGGATTCAGCCTATGTTAAGATTCTGGCCTTTATGTCAATCTCAGTCTTGAGAGCAGCTCTAGGACAGGTGGCTGGGTGTGGCCAAAAAGTGGCCTTTCCCCCCCTCAGATTTGGGGGTGGCTGAGACTAGGTAAGGAGTGGGGGGATTTAGCCCTATGTGGTTATTGGCTCCAAGGTTGGGAGTCACCCTTGGAAGTACAAGGGAAAATTGCTTGTGGCCTCTGCTGACTGGACAGGGGGCACTTCTCCAGCCCATGCTTCCTTCCAAGCAGTGACAGCATGCATGAGGATGGGTCTGGCCAGTTAGGTTAGCCCACGACTTTGAACTGAACATTGGCTGTTCAGGGCTTTTTAAGCCTGTAGCTATTTTTGGTTGCTGATTGCTTGCTCTCTTCATTTTCTCCTGCTTCTGGCCTCTTTACCTGCTCTCTGGGTCAAGCTTTGACTCTGTTTCTGTACTAATCCTTCTTCAGCCTTGTCCCCAGCACATGCTTCAGAACCAACCACAGCTTTGTCCCTTAGAGCCTGCCCTGGGCAGTTACATGAGCCTGGGTGGGTTCTGAACCAACTTATTTTCCCAATCCCAGCTCTCTGCTCTTGTTACCTTAGATTTCCCAGCACAGTGGTTGACTGTCACTTCTGGCTCCAGTCTCTCAGACTGGTTCAGGCTGTTGATTCATGACCTGACTCTAGCACCACCTAGGCTCTGTTGTAGAATACAAACCAGGTAAGTCAGCTTTGTATTTTAGTTCCATTTCTGATATTTGTCAGACAGACCTTCACTTGCCAGTCTCCTGTAGTAGTTTCTTCCTAGGAAGAATTTTTATAATAATAATAATACTTATTATTATGATTGTTCCTGGTGTGCTTTGAACTGCATTGGACATAGAGGGATACATGGCTCATTCTAGTGGTTGCCAACCTTTTCAGCAGGCATGCTGAAAATTAAGTCCAAGTGTACCACAAGTTAAGCCTGCCCTCCCCTGAGTGCCATTCTGAAGCATGCCCCCTAC
>NW_005841830.1:5702998-5706097 GCF_000455745.1 Alligator sinensis
CACGATCTGCTGTTCTTCCCATTGCATCCCTGAACTTCCATGTGGCATTTGGAGAGGCTGCCCATCAGGATTGCCAACTGTCCATAAATTTACAGACTCAAAATCCAAGCTAAAAACACTTGTCTATAGAGTCTAAAAAACTGAGCCATCCATAAAAACACTAAGCAACTCAGATCTGATTGAAAATCCCACACTAGAAATGAAGCTGGAATTAAGTTTTGGAGGTCAGACAGAGCAAAAGGGCACCACCTGGTGTCTGAGAAGGAGCACAGCACCCTGCACAGAGCTCTGAGGGGATAGGCTAGGAAGGCATCAGGGTATAAGGGTGAGTAGGAGACCCATGGGAGGATCAGAGTGATGGTAAGGCCATTGCTGCAGTCAACCTAGGTTGCCAACCCCCCTCCCCTAAAAAGTTATTTTTACTAAGAACCTGCAAACTTACTGACTGACAACCAGGCTCCACCCTCCCCTGCCCCCCCATGGTTAATGTATAAAAGCTAAATTTGAATTCATCCCTTGTCCAGGGCCTGGCAAGAAGATTACATTTATATTATGTAAAACGCATCAGTAAAAAGTTTGCAGATTGTCAATAAAAATGTTTGTTTTTTTGGGGTTTTTTGGCAATCCTGCTGCTGATGCCACTTGCAACCAATGTTCCCTCTAAGTCTTAGCGATCTGTGAGCTCCCTTTCAGCACGCTGAGCAAATTATTCTCACAACATTATTTGGGAGAAAAGATTCTTGAAATACTAAACTATATATATTTTATTTTAAAAAAAATAAAATTTAAAAAACCCTGCCAAAACAGAAACGTTTGTATAATTCTCCACCTAAGGAGACCATGCAAAAGAAAATGGATTTCATGTGACAGACATAAATCACATCATTTAATATACTCTGTAAAGCTCTCAGGTTCTGTGAAACATTGAAGGTATGCCTGGTCTACCCTATCTGGCAGATTTCATCACTCTTTCAAAAATGATCCACACTGCCTCCACAGCCTTTGAAAGCAGAGTGGAGCCTTGTGCAAGCTGCCACTGGGCAGACCAGGCAGTGAGGAGGCACATGGTGTCGGGGCTCGGGGCAAAGTTTGCCCGAAGGGGCTGGGGAGCGGAGCAGTTCCCTGGAGCCAGTGGATCCTACGCGGTGCCCGGCTCAGTCCCAGCCCCAGCCCCTGTCACCACCACTGCCTTGCCTTGGAGAGTAGCTGCTGCCTGCCCCACACTGCTCTCTCTCCCCACAGGGATGCCAGTGTGGTGAGGGGTGGAGAGCAGCCGAGTGGTAACTTACCACCGGTCCCAGTGCCTCCGCCGTGCTCCACGTTTCTAGGAAGCCAGCGCCCAGCTTCTTTCTGGGTGGGTGCACAGCATTACAAAGCTGATGCGTGGCAAAAAAAATTGTGTGTGCGGCCACGCACATGCACACCTTAGAGGGAATCTTGCTTGCAAACAATCCACGGCATATGCATCACTGCTAGCCTATTGTTTAAGGTTGATTTCTGGTTTCCCGCTCTTAAATCTTTCTTTTCAGAGGTTTCCTAGTGATACTGTTTATAGGCCTCCCAGTGTATTATGAATCTCTCACTCACACTGATCATGTTTTTGTCTGTGGTGGCACTCCCAGGCCTTACTACATTGATACCCATATAGAAGATGGCTTCTTTGCTTGTAAGCTCATAGTTTTATGAAAAGCCTTGACCCTAATTCAACAGAAGTAACAATTCTTGTCAGGTAAGAATCAGGTTCCTATGGATGACGTTTCAGTAAATTCAATGTAGATATTGATGGATGCATGCACCAGGGATGAATGTTATTATGTTTTTCTTTTAAAAATAATGCCAAGATACACATCTGTGCAGGCTGAAGCAAAGACACCCTTCTTAGGGTGCCAGTCATCAGGAAGCCTGTCCCCTCCAACTTGTCTTCTCAATCTGAGTTGAATAAAACAACATTTTTCCCATGCTTCAGTGAAAAAATACACTGGCACACATGAGCACCAGTCTGGCGTTGAAACCTTCTCGTGATTACAGGGCGCATTTACTGCACAGTAACCAAAACTACTGCGCAGTACAGGCATGTGTCTACATGTGAACACACACACTGTGTAGTAAATATGGCAACTTATGCCAACTTGGGTGTAAATTTGATACCTGCACAATGTAGGTATCAAATGTATGCCTGATTAGTTACTACGCAGTAATGTGCATGTAGATGCCTTACTGCACAGTAACACTGTTTGTGGACTGACTTGGGACTAACTTTAGTCCCAAGTCAAAGCACATTAATGCTGTGTGGACTAACACCTGAATGTGTACATGCCAGCCTATTCCCACTTACTGCATAGTAACTTTAAGCCATCATAAATACACAGGTAGGCATGTCCACAATGTACTTTCTGTTACTTTTTATTCTGGCATATCTTCTGGCATGTGAACCAACACAGTGGCAAATGGTGGATCTGTTTGATAACTGTGGAAGCTTAATGCCAAGTGCACGTACTACATATTTCAGTTCCTAATGCCAAATGCATTCAGTGCCCAATTTAGCAACAGGCTAGAGGAACCAATTTGTCTTTTTAACTAGAATTTTTTTAAAGGATTAAATATGTGTACAAAAAAGAAAATGTTTTAGTGCTTCCTCCACTCCCCTCCCCTACCCAAACATTGGCCAAGGTCTTGCGCAACCATTTCATATGACTTTTAGTGGTAGTTTCTTTCATCTTTTTTATATCTGCTCCGGAGATAAAAGGAGACAGCGTGGGATTTTGATGCATAGATTAGTTTTCCCAACGTATTGTTAAAACAAAACAGAACAAAACAAAAAACCAGCATGTGGCAAAGTGTAATTTCTGCTCCTTTTTCATTAGTGCTAAAATGGCAATACCAGACAAGAAGGAGTAATGCCCTATTGTTTAAGGCAACCTTCAATATTAATTTACATATAGATTAGTCCAATCCTGCTATGTCATAGAATTAGATCCCCCTGCCTGAGGAACTCCCGCCAAGTTTGACATCTGTAGGCTTGTTTATGTCACAACCCAAGGGTGTGATTTTGTTTGTGTGTGCTTCGGCACTGCTAAATTATTTCCCGCCACTCGGAGC
>NW_005841830.1:5708533-5831846 GCF_000455745.1 Alligator sinensis
TGCTTCCAGTTTTGGGCTCCACAATTCAAAAAGGATGTGGAGAAGCTTGAGAGAGTCCAGAGAAGAGCCACGCGCATGATCAGAGGTCAGGGAAGCAGACCCTACGATGACAGGCTGAGAGCCCTGGGGCTCTTTAGCCTGAAAAAGCGCAGGCTTAGGGGTGATCTGATGGCCACCTACAAGTTTATCAGGGGTGACCACCAGCATCTGGGGGAACGTTTGTTCACCAGAGCGCCCCAAGGGATGACGAGGTCGAATGGTCACAAACTACTTCAAGATCGTTTCAGGCTGGACATAAGGAAGAATTTCTTTACTGTCCGAGCCCCCAAGGTCTGGAACAGCCTGCCACCGGAGGTGGTTCAAGCGCCTTCATTGCACACCTTCAAGATGAAACTGGATGCTTATCTTGCTGGGATCCTATGACCCCAGCTGACTTCCTGCCCTTTGGGCGGGGGGCTGGACTCGATGATCTTCCAAGGTCCCTTCCAGCCCTAATGTCTATGAAATCTATGAAATCTATGGCAGCGGGGAGCTGGCCCTCCCCCAACCAGCCACCTGAGGCTCCATCCTGCTCCCTGAACGATCCCTCGACGAACCCCTTCCCTGCGTGCAAGTTCCACGGAGCCTAGCAAACTTCGTGTGAGTGTATCCAGAGCTCTTCTCCGAGTTGTTTTCTTCGGTTGACACGACGGGCTCACGGTTTTAGAGCCTTCAGCCGGATTGGGCTAGAGTTCGCGAGATTAGAACTCTTGTCCGCTCTTCTTTCCTATCTGTAACTGCAAGCAAGTTTTCCTGCCTGCACCGCGACCATCTACGGTGTAAGTAAAATAATCTTTAATCAACCGCTAAGCGTCCGTGCCTAATTCTAGTCCGCCGGCCTGCATTCCGCGACCCGCATGCCAGGGCTGCTGGCTACAGCCCGCCGTGCACCCCCGAGGGCCTCGGAGTGCTCCCGGCCCGCACAGTTTACATAGCTTGGTTCAGCACCATAGAGATACTTGCTCTGCCCAAGCTAGTTAACTTTGCTCCTTGGGGACTTGCTCCTTGCAAGCCTGGCTGGGGATGCAGCCCAGTCTACAGAGGGGTGGGGGAGACTTCCCTTCCCCCATCCCTAGCAAACCCTGGATGGGGGCCGGGGCCGGGGCCGGGGCCGGGGCTTACTACTCCTAAATCATTCTTCACCAGTGCATATCCTGCCTCTTCATGAAACCCTCCAGTGATGAAGGTACCCGGTTACAGATGTAGATGACTCTACAGGGTTGTTCATCACTTCCTCTTCGTAACTGGCAGGACCCCAGGGGTGGCTGTCACCCTGCTCCTGTTATGCTCTTGGTCCCTTAAGCATTCTCCCCTTCTTTCCTGCCATGCCTTGATACAAATAAGTATTTAGAAAAGGGAGGCTGCCTTTGGGATCCCTGAGCGAGATCTCATTCACTCCTGCCCTTCTGTCTGTCTCTCTGTCTCTTGGCTCCCACCAGGAACTAATGGAACCTCCAAACAACACCTTTCTAGTCCCACCCAAAACACCAGTTGAAAGTTTAATCTGCTCCAGGTATAGCAAATGACAACAATAGCTCACTGTCCTACAGCAAGACTTCCCTTTACCTGGGGTTGTGTTTCTCTATATGGCAGCAATATTCTGCTGACTGTCCTTAGAGCACCTCTGCAGCCATCCTGGCCAGGAGTCCTTTGTCCAGTGGCACACAGGGCTAGACTCCCTGGCTTGGTTCAGTCCCAGGCTTATATGCTGCTCAAGCCCTACCCACATTGGTCAGGTGATTTATCAGCTGGCCTGACCACAGGGCTGTTTATTAACTCCAGCTTTGCCAACAACCCTTGTTTGGTTCACAAATCTTTCCCCTGAAATGGACCATTCCCCTTTTTTGTAACAGGGTAAAGGTTCTCTGTTACATCAACCCATCTGGTCCCAAGGGCTGAAAGAATGTCACAGGGCTGGTCTGCCATATCTGGCTATGGACTGGCCCTGTAGGCCATGATCATTTGTTGACCTCTTAGATCTTGGCTCTAGCTTGTTGTGGTAATGTCCTAGGCCAGGGGTGCTCAATCTCTGGCCCATAGGCCAGATCCAGCCTGTGGGGCACTCCACAGGTCTGGAAATTTGGCAGCATGGGAGTGGAGGCAATTAACACTACCACAGCTTCCCTGCCACCAAATTTCTAAGCCCAGAAGGCCAGATGACAAGGTCTTGCATGTGGGGCCTGGGCCACAAGTGCAATCTGGCCAAGAGACTGCTCCAGCAGTAGGGCTAGGACAAGGGCCTGATCCACTACATGTGACTAGGGCTGGAGCCAGCCCTGCATACTGGATTGGGCCTACAGACTGGATCTGACCTGCAGACTGATCCTGAATCAGTCATCCAGCCCACAGGGCCAAAAGGTTGGGCACTACTATCCCATGGTAAGGCTGATATTGGCTGCATGTATCTAGTAATCAGTTTCTTGGCAGAAGTTCTTACTTCCTTCGGATTGTATTCAGAGTAGATTGGAAGCACATATGAAAATAACCAAAGCTCTTCTTTGCACCCCTGCTTCCAAAGACTTCCAGTTTATTACCCAATGAGAAGCAAGTGAACAACTCAGATTTTAGGAACATTAAAATAATGGGCCAGCAGTATTTAATGAAAACATATGGATGCTCTTTGGGAAAGGATTTCTCTTCCTTCAGATAAGCTTTTTCAGATATTGACCAAAAAATGCCTGAATTTAAAAAAAGCTCTGTGGTTAGCAGACTGTCAAGCTAGGCCCAAAACCAGCACAAGATTACAAATGACTCATATCTACATTTACCATAGTGCAGTGATTTCTACCTTACTCTATAACTGTAAAATCAGATCCAAACAGATGAAAGGCAAACCCTATATGTTAAAATAGCTAAGGAATACCTGTTATAATACTGGCTCTTAAAAATCCCTAATGTCCGGCTTGGGATTTCCTGGCCTGTAGGGTAAATTCCACTGAACAATATTGAGTTCCTATAATAGAAAACCTCGCCTACAAGACAGAAGGAATTTTAAAGGTGCAGCTATAGAGATAAATAGTCATATACTAATAGCTGGGTGCCTGTGCTGTCCTCCCCTCGAAGCCTCATTATGAATCAAATTCAGTTTACTGTTTAGTAGATGGAAGCTGCATTCTAGACTCAAAGAATGCAGTTAGACCAAAGAAAGCTCTCAACTCGGGCTGTGAGAAACAGCAGTATTCAGCTTCGACTTCCATTTCGACGTTTTGATTGAACACTGTTTTGTTTTGAGTTCTGTTTAATTTTGAAAGCACTATTCGGTTGGGTTTTGTCAAAACGTTTTCGCTGTTTCGACGCTGTTTCGACATTTTGCAGACTCAGCCCAGCAGGGGGAAGTGCTTCCTGCCACCAGATCAGCCAGATCCCATGGTCTCCTTGGTCCCTGCTGCATTCCCCACTTGCATGTTAGCACCAAGCCATATGGACAGGGCCTTTGCTAGTGAAAATGCAGCAGCAGAAGTTTGTGGTTCATTTTTATTATTTTTTCTCTTATGGAAAATGAACCAGAATTCTTTTGGGGTTTGGTTCCCTTTGTTTTTGGTTTGTCCTAATGTCAGCTGCAAAATAGAGGGAAAAATTCTAAGGAAAATGAGCATACAAATATGAACTGGGGCAAGGAATGGAAACTGTTTCATTTAAAGCATCTGAAAATTTACCCAAGCCATCTCTATTTCCAAAGCTTCCACAATTTTTGTTCCACTCTTCTGCAGCTTTTGGTACCGCCACTGACTAGAATATGTGCAGCTGATTTATTACAATTTGAAGTAGCCACTTGGGTAATGAGAATGTCACTTTCCACCCTTTAGCTAACTATCCCTATGTTTTTATTAGAGAGAAAACAATAAGAAAGTATTTTTATTTCATTTTTTTAATTAAAAAAAGCACAGAGCCGAAATGAAGGGCCATGATTTGAGATCAAAGGCTGTGTGTATACGAAACGAGAGGCACATGTGCATGACACTTCAAAGTGAGCTAAATGCTTTTGCACCGCTTTAATGGTGTTGGTGTTTGCATGCCTCGGCGGCGTATTGCGCATTCCAGCCTCTGTAGGAAATTCGGTGGTGTAATACGCCTTAAATGACTTGGGGTGCAGCAAACAAAGTTCTTCAAGGAGTTTTAGTGTGCTGCCCATACAGCTGTGGAATGAAGCACCAGGCTCTGTGCTTCACTCCGTGGCTCTGCAGGAAACCCTGCAGGCAGCCTGGCAGCAGCCTGGGAAAGCAACTCCACCCAAGAAAAGCAGAAAGCCTGATCTTTCCAGCCCCCCTCCTCCCCCCCCCCAGAGCCTGCCTGCCTTCCTGAGCTGCGTGGGGGCCTGGTGCTTCCCTGTACAACTGTGGTGCCCCCCAGGACCGCCTGAGCCAGGTGCCTGCAGGTGGGTGCTGCTGGGGGGGGGGGGGCACAAGTGCTAAAGAGGTAAGCACCAGCACTCCTCCCCCTGCAGCCCAGGGACTGCTTTGCCCACTGGCAGCTCACCCTCCCCTCTCCGCCGTAGAGGCAGGTAAGTCAGTGGAGTGTGTGCACGACACAGGGGTTTAATCAGCCCTAAATTGAAGCGGTGTTTTCTAAAACCCAGTGCTTCAATTTAGGGCCCCTGTTTCATGTATGCACAACCAAAATAATACAACAGTAAAATTAGCTACCTGTGCCTGTAATGTTTAATAAGGAAAAGTAACAAGCTCAGAGAGAGGTAAAGGCATGAGACTAAGATTCAGAAGGATACTGGGAGAATGTCTATACAGCACTATATAGTTCTATAGACACCACTGCTAGCTAGCTTTTGACATGCCTTTGATATTCTCTTACGTAACCAAAGCAATGACACTGCTGCAATGTGTACATAATGAGGTAGATGCTTGTGCTCAAAGAGAGACACTGACGGCTCAAATATCCAACTAGGAGAAGGTATCTAATAGGATGCCCCAGGGGCTTATCCTGGGCTCAAGTGTTCAGCAAGTACTCAACGGCCATGTCTACACAAGACACTAATGTGAAATGGTTGCTGCGCATTTATTTAGTATTTATATAAACAAGTACTGAATAAATGTGCAGTAACCTGTGTTACTGTGCAGTAGTACCAGAGAATGCCTGTTTTGTGACAATACTGTACAGTAGCGTCATGCCATGGTTTTTGCCATGTGATGCTACTGTGCACTGCAGTAGCATCAGGCTACTGAACAGTCAGCATCTCGTGTAGACATGCCCATTGGGTCCAGCTCTGTGCACCAAGCAGGAAAGATAACTGGGGGTGAGGTGACCCCAGCAAGGTGACTGTCTAGTCTCCTCTTGAAGATTTCCAGGGTAGGTGATTGCAGCACCTCTGGAGGGAGCTTATTCCACAGTCTGCACACCCTGAGTGTGAAGAGGTTTTTCCTAATGTTGTGCCTGAATCGATTTTCCAGGAGTTTGTGGCCATTACTCCTGGTTTTTCCCATGGATGCCCTGGTGAAAAGTTGCTCACCGAGTCCTTGATATACTCTTATCAATAAGCATGGAAGTACATATACGTTTAGTTAATTTGCAGGTGGCACGAAGGTAGGTGGGATAACAGACACCCTGAATCCTAATCCTGTCCTATCAAATGATCTTGATATATTGGAAAACATGGTCTCAAATGAATAGGAGGAAATTCAATGAGGACAAATGCTAAGTATAGTGTACTCCATGTAAACACTACTGGATACAGGCATAACTTGCTTAACTGCTGAACACACTGTCAGTTCCAATTTGTTGCCTACAGTTTATGTTCTAACAAAGTCCAGTTATCTGTGCATTAGTTAAATGCATAGACCACTTCAGCACATGGCCTCTTTCATCCCCTCTGGGTGCAAAGCCAAGCAATAAACTCTGGAGCTTTTTGATTCTGGGTGTGCCATTTGACCGTGCACCCAGGACTGCAGCATGTTGAGCCAGATCAGAGCAACCCTGGCTGGCAGAGGGTCCTTAGAGTCAGCCTGCCAACCCAAGGCTGCTCTGACCCAGCTCAACACGCTGCAGAAGGGCTGGCTGGGGTATGAGGGTATTCTAGTGTGGGGCTAGCTGGCAGGCTGCCCCTGCACTGAAGCACCCTCATGCCCCAGCCAGCCAGGGCAGTATCTACACATGCACTGCTGAAGAGTAAAAAACTGCAGCAGGATACTACTTGTATTTGTACTTGTATTTACAAGTAGTATCCTGCTGCAGAGGTTAATTAGTTTACTCCAGAGTAATAGGGGCACACATGAGATGTTTACTGCAGAGCTAATTAGTCAACTCCACAGTAAGCATCTTATGTAGATGCACCCATTGTCTACTTTGTAACAAACTATTTCTCCTGTGAATTGCATACTAAATGTAACTTTCTACTTTGTAGCTACTTGTACACTTTTTAATGGTGTTAGAAAGAATGAAGGGGAAGTCTCTGTCAAAGGTCTGCTATTAGAAGCCTGGAGTTAGCAGCTGCAAAAATGATTTCTCTCTTCCCATTTTCAAGGTGTCTAATAATTTCAGGGCTGCTATTAGAGACCTCAACAGTGAATGGAGCTAATCAGTCTTGAGGCTGCTACTACCACAGTACTGACAGTACTTACTAAGCATTGCTTCCAGTGTTGGGGTAGCAGCAGCCCTAAAGCTGACTGCAAGAAACTTAAAAATGAGGGCAATTAGTCAGTTTGGGGGCTGTTAATACCACAGGCCAGACAGCAGTTTTAAGCAATGCTAGTTAAGTACATGGCACAGTCAGTTCTGTGGTATTTGTTGGTCGCATTTCAAGGCTTCTAGCTGTTTCATGGCTGCTTTTTGAAAACCTGAAAATGAGAACAGCTAGTTCAACTTTCAGGGTTGCTAATACCATAGCATTGACAACACAGTGTACTAAATGAGCACTGCTTACATTAAATTTGGGTATGTACATATTCTGCGGGAATGCATAGCCATTTTCATTCCAAGGCAATACACTTGGCAACTGAGTGCGCTGTTTCTTCCTAAATTTAGTCCAATCAGGTGCACAAACATGTCACAAAGGATGCATGAGTAGTCTGCAGAAAAGGATCTGAAAGTTAGAGTGGATCACCAGCTGAATGAGTCAGCAATGTAATATTGTTGCTAAATGGGATAACAGCACACTGGGGTGCATTAACAGGAGTCTAGTACAGAAATTACATGACATGGTTCTCCCACTCTGTTCAGCACTGGTGAGGCTTCGTTTAGAGTACAGCCAGTTTTGGGCACTTCAAGAAAGACATAGACTGCATTTCAAGAAAGAAATAGACAAATATTAAGGAGTTCAAAGGAAAGTAACAGGTGACTGGAGAACTTGAAAGCAATTTGTGAAGGATGGGGATTATACAGTCTAGAGAAGAAAAGTCTGAGGGCAGGAATGGGAATTTGATAAGTCCTCAAACACAAAATAGGTTATTTTAATGAGGATGGCAATCAATTGTTGTCTGCATAGTGGGCAGGATAAGAATGAATAGGCTCAAATTGAAGCAAAGGGGATAAGTTAGATTCTAGGCAGAAGTTTCCGCTCAGGAGGGTGGTTAAGCACTGGAACAGATTACCTAGAGTAGCTGTGGATCTCTGCCATTAGAAGTTCTTAAGTGCAGGTTAGATAAACATTTGTCTGGGATGATTTAGGCAGCATACAGGTGTTCATTTTTACCGGTAAGAATTTCATAGGTTAGACTCTATTCATCTGCTTATGTGCTCAGCACCAGAATATTGGAATCCCTCATGGTCACAACTGACATATATCATCATTACATCTCAGTGAGGTAGGTGGTCAGATATTACCATAATGAGCGCAGAATAAGGACCTATACAGAACAGCATCTTTTAGAAGGAAAGCACTGGCACAAGGAAAATTAAATGACTTGCTCAAGCAGTTTGTGGCTGACTGGGGAGTTGAACAGAGATGTGTCTATATCAGTGGTTCTCAATCTCTTCAGAGCCATGACCTGTCTACCACTCTTCTGAAGGGGACGGCACCTCTGATTGAGAATCACTGCTGGTGCTGCCTCAGTTTAGCCTCAGTGCTTCTCAACTGGTTGTTATTCCCTCCAGATTAAAACTCCCCTGTGCCTGCTGCTCAGCCAGCCCAGGAAACTGGCATTCACTAGAGCACACCTTCCTGTTGGGCTGGAGCAGACAGCTTGCACCAAGGCTAGCCAACCCACCCTGTAAAGGGGGGGTAGCGGGGGCTTGCAGGGGGAGGTGCAATGCATCCTGGGGATGGTGTGTTAACTTGAATCTGTACAGGAGCTGGGACAGAAGTTAACTGATTTAGGTTAAATTGGTTTATTTATTTAAGTCTGACACTACCTTCATTCAAGTTTATCTTTTGAAAGCGGTTTATGTTTATGTGCACTGAACTTCTGTTGTGTTATAGATTTGAACCAGTTTCTGATCACTTCTACTGGCTTATGTTTAGTTTCTGTCCCTAGCCATGCTGTGCAGCTCTTCCTGGTCTGCCCCCCGCCCCCCATCCTCCTCCCAGGAACACAGGTGCACGGGTGGAATGGTCTCACAGGCCTCTTTCCAAAAGGAGTGTGGGTGGAAGCAGATTGGGAAGGGCTACTGCTGAGCCAGCTCCTGCCTGCTGTAGGCTGATCAGAGCCCTACTGTAGCAGGACTGTGCATGTGGCAGTTCTATCTGGCTGCCACTTTGGCACCACTGAGGGGAAGGGGGTTTCAGTACTTGGTCGAGAACCACTAGTCTATATAAACCACAGAAATTAAAGGTCATAAGAATTTTTACCAGTAAAAAAACAGCCCAGGAGCTAGAGCATACATGTGTTCCAGTCCTCGGACAGAAAACTATACAAGCAGTTCTCCAGCCAGGAGGCATTGGAGGGCTGCTCTCCAGGCTCCCATCACCCTTTAGTGGAGTTGACTGACTGACGGCTTGCCCTCTCCCCTGCTTGGGAAGGGGGCAGGTTGTTAATTGGTGGTTGGCAGCTGCTAAAAAGCAGCAACTGTCACAGTTCAGGGGGCATGCCAGCCTTAGGAGAATATCCCCCACCCTATCTTACCAATCAGCTGAAGAGAGGGCCATTTTTCTGTGCCTGTCAGGCCAACCTGAAGGAGTGTGGGATGGGTGGATGCATTCTGCCTGGTGGCAAGCCTCGCAGTGGGATGGCAGCCTGCCTCCTCTCATAGTCCTCCGGGCTGACCCAGAGCAATGTGGTGGGAGGCAGGGGCACTCTGCCATGGTGGCAAGACTCCCTTAGCCTTTCCATTGCACACGACATTCTGCCTTACTCCACGCTGCTCCAGCAGAGTGAGGGCAGCCTGGGGCATTTTCCTGTGGCAGGAACCTGTCCTGGGAAGACTTCTACTGGAGAAGAATGCCCCCCCCCCCAATTGTTGATTGGTGGGAAGAGGGGATTTTTTAGGGCAGGGTCTCCACAGAGATCCCTGACAGCTCACCCCTGGGCAGGCTATTAGGGAGCCAGTACTCGTCCTCCCTTTCTGCTGGACAGCCATTCAAGTTAGCTTGGGAGGAGGGAGACCTTCCTGGTAAGTATCCAATCTCATTTCTTGCAGAAGAGCCATTTCTCTTCCACAAGAATTCCCCCAAATGGCTGTACGTTCTCTTTGTACTGAGAGAGGCACCACAAAAGTAAAGCTTGTTCATGGCCTGAGATTATCTTGCCTCTTAAAAGCCCTTCAGACTTACTTTTCCATGATTCAATTAATGTGTTAGCTTGTGTACAACAGTCTGCATAGTCGAAGGCAGCTTCCTGCAGAGTATTCTGGGATAGCTCTGTGCACTGGTAAAGGAACCAAAAAAATGTTAGCTTGGTGCTAATAAACCCAGAGCTAATTAGCATACCACTCTGCCCCAGGCAATAAGGCTTTCCTGCTTTTGCTTCCCCAGTTTAGCTATCTCTGTATGGCATTGCCTTCATCTCTATAGACCAGTTGTTCTCAACTTTTCTGAACCAGAGGCACCCCTCATTGGACTTGAGGCACCCTCCATAGCTTCTGTGAACTGAGTGGCACCCAATTAAAAAACCTAATTTGTAGATTATAGCTCTTACTTCCTTGCAGAAAAACCTGGCAGGAAAATAAGGGATCATCCAGGCAGGGACAAGTCTGGGTCTGTGCTTATCTGCTTAAGTTTCTCTGCTTATCTTATAGCTCCTCACTTATCTCCGCACACCTCATGGCACCCTTCAAAAGATCTGGTGGCACCCCAAGATGCCCTGACACCCTGATTGAGAATCACTTGTATTGACCAAGGTTTTGAATGTAGAAATGTGTCTATCACAGACTTCTTGGGCAAGTTACTTGAATTTTCATTCTGCCAATGCTTTCCCTATAAAAAACACTGTTCCATACAAGTCTATATTCTATGCTCATTGTGGTAAAATGTGAGCACCTACCTCACTGAGGTGTAATGAAGATATCTGTTAGCCATGACTATGATGATCACATAAGTAGATGAATACATCCCTGGTGTCTAACCTTCTCAAATACGAACATGCAAGATGCAGCACTTGCAGTGTGTATAGTGAATCAGAATGACAATGCCTTATCACCAGGCAAATCACCTGTGTACAAGAGAAAAAAACTGTAAATGCATTAGCTATGTAAATAGCTCCTTAAAGTATCAACTGTAGGCTTTTGGTGGGGTTCAGTGAGCTTTGGAGAATTGGGAGGGAGGGAGAGAACTGCAGTAACTAAAAATGCAGGAGTGAGTAAGGGAAGAGACCTTTAAGGTTAACCTAAGCAATGATGGATTTTTAGCTACTTAGGGTAATATGTTACTTCTCAGCCAGGTTTATGTACAGACATACAATTTATACTGGGAGAATCGCTGTTCTCTCATTAAAAAATAAGCGTGCAGGTATTCAAGCTTTCTCCCTCAGAGTACAAATGGTTACTCCAGGAGAAAAATAACCTGGGAATAATCAGGGTTATATTGCTCCTGGAATGTCTGCACATTTTCCCCAGGCTTGACTCCTTCCAGGGACAAGGAGGAGCAGAGCTAAGGGAAAGGTTCCCGTGTGTTTTGAAAACTAGGGTTATCCCAGTCTGGAGAAGGTGTTGGGGGTAGCTGCTTTCCCCATCCCATAGACAGGGTCAGCCCAGAGGAATGCAAGGAGCAGGGCTATTCTCCTGTGGATGCCTCCTCCTCCCCCCACCCCCTACCTTCAACTGATTGTCAAAATGTGGGGAGGAGCATTTTCCTAGGACTGTAATGTGGCAGCTACTGCTTCCCAGGAGCTGCCAACTGGCATTTGACAGCTTGTCCCCTTCCCAGGCAGGGGACAGGATAGGCTGTCAATTAATGGGCTTCCCAATTAATGGCACTAGTGGCCCAGGGAGAAGCCCTCTAGTGCCCCCTGGCTGTAGAGCTCACTTGTGAAGCTCTCCAGCCATGGAGGTGGAGGAACATCTATACAGTCAAGATCCTGGGCTATTCTACTAGCATAAATTTCTTCTGATAGAAATGAACTCCTGTATACAACCCTAGTTTTGAAAACTCTCTTCCATGGACAAGACATGCTGAGGAAGAATATTGATATATATTGTGGAAATTAGAAACAGTTTAGAATGTGTTATTTATGCAGCATAATTGTTTTCAGGCAAACAAATCATTGACCTGTACTCACTGTGAGCCAAGACCATTTAACATTCATGTTAAAGCAATATCATTCTTTTAAAATCTCATGCACTTTTCAGGCAGCAAGAAACATTAAAGGAATAAATTAAATAACTAAAAAAGTTTTCAAATATTTTCTCAGATCCTGGACATAATTTAGATTTGTCCAACCTTAAGAACATATATAATTAAATTAATGTCAAAATTACTAGTCATACTTGCACACGACTGCTTTGCTGAAATGATGCCTAAATAGGTGCTAAAATCTATAAGAAGTGAAGGGAATCAGTTCCTCATAGGATTAAGCCTCTTATTTAGGAAAAAGGCTCCTTTGCAAAGTGGCCCCACCTAATGAAAACAACCAAGCAAGCAAAGAAAAAAAATCCAATATTTTATATTGCACATAAAAGTCATTCTTCTTTAGGCTCTTTGAATGTTTTCTAGCTCAAGAGGAATGCTAATGAAGACTTAAGGGGAAAAAATAAGATTTAACATCATTGTATTTATTAGGTTCTGAAACAATACACATTCACATCCTTTTGAATACAGTACATTTGGCACAGTAATAATGTTTATGATGAAATAACACTAATGAATGGCAAGAGATTCAAATTACATCCATAAGAAAAAAAACCCTGTACAAATAAATTGTCACAATAAAAAAAATCTAACCCCCCTAAAACTGAATACATTTTGTATTTAGCCAGAGCTAGTCTGCACATAATTTAAAAAGAGGTAATTTTTTAGCCTTTTTGGAGAGAATTCATTATATTTCACACTATTGAGAAAAAATGTGTTTCCATTTCTTTATAAAGTCTGTAAGAGAGGAAAACAAGAAACATTGAATTCTTTTCTTCTTTTTTTTGGCATTTTGCACAAAAAGAGAGCAAGAAAAAAATTACAGAATAGGCAGAAATGTAACAGAATGTCCATTTTTAAGAATTACATAAAAATGTTCAAGGTAACAGACAAACCTCCTGATGTAAACCCAGTGCAGATCTATTTACTTGTATTGAAGAAACATCTGCCCATGCAAAAAATTTCTCTCTCTGACTTTTCTCTTAGCATCCTAACAAAACAAATGCAGGTGCTGAGGCCTCTTGTTATACAACAGTTTAATGATTTTTATGTTAGAACTGGGAGCATACTAAATAGTTTACTCATCAAAATCTTTGTGGAATGTATGTGCTCCCCAAAAAGAAATGCTTTTGATTTTGCGTAAAGGCCCCTATTTTTGTACAAACACAGTTGTGCACTTTGGAATAGTTTGTCTTCCTAGTCAGTCTAGTCACCTATGGAAAAGAACATTTAGCGTTGTGATCAGTTCTTGCCTGGATGTCAAAAGCGAAATGTGGTGAAAAATACACGCAGCCAGTAGTGACACACGAAAATTTATGGGCAGTTTTATCATACCTTCCTAAAAAAAATGAGATGATGCAATTGTTAAGATGTTTCTGTGCTTGTACTCAACTCCAGAAGCTAGTCTTTTCCCAGTACATAGAGTTACTGAAGATAAATTAAATTAATCTAAAGGTTTGATCCATTATTAAACCTGTAGGCCAGACAACACATGAATTGATATCATAATATTTAATATTTTGAAATCATCATCAGAATATATATAATAATTACACCTGAGTTTAAAAAAAAACCAAAATGGAACTGAATGTTTTCATCCATAACAGGCTCTGAGCAGCCAGATGCAAAACTGACACAAACTTATTTGCTTGAGACCAAGATTTGCTTAAAGCCAATTACTCACACTTTGTCCACTACAATTTGTAACATTCCTTTCTCTTTCCTAGCTCTATCATATCATAATAGAGTTGAAGAGAACTATACAAGAGATTTAGTATAGCTTAATATATGTCTACATCTTTTATAACAAAAAACCTCATCTCTCTGACAGTAACTTGAACCAATACACATACAAGAGTATTGCACATGGACATTATTATAATTATTCTTTCATAGACTAAAGTTTTTATAATATGCCTAAACATGCAGCAGTTGATACCTCTATATTCATTGAATTCCACAGGCCTTGCAGCAAACACTATATACAAAATCTCACCTGTACAAAAGGCAAAAAAGCTTCTTTAGTGCCACTTTGCCAATCACAAGTATATATATTTTTGTGCAGTTGGAAATCCATGAACAACAATTAAAATGGATTCCATTAACTGCTCACTCAGTCCAGTAAAATATATAATAAAATGACCTCAGCGATACATGTACACAAAAACACAGGATACTCCTGGAAATAAGTACATAACACTGTTAGCATATCTACAAGAGGTAACTTCACATTAGTAATATTGTCCACATGAGTTACCATTTCAATTAATACACAAGAAAATCAATTTACATCTTTCAAT
This sequence comes from Alligator sinensis, assembly GCF_000455745.1. Classification (NCBI taxonomy): domain Eukaryota; kingdom Metazoa; phylum Chordata; order Crocodylia; family Alligatoridae; genus Alligator; species Alligator sinensis. The sequence continues at coordinate 5,722,538 of NW_005841830.1, forward strand.
AATGTCAGTTTTTGAATGTTTGATCTTCAGTCTTACACACTGATTCCACATAATGCATGTTTAGCCTTGGTTTGTGTTCTTCTAACAGCACAGATTTCATTAGATTTTACACATTAAAAATAAAACACAGTAGTACTATGGTTTTGTAAAAGTGTGCAAAAGTAACACACTGCTGTGAAAAATAAATAGGGACCTGTTACACTGGAATACAAACATCTTATTTTTTAAAGAAAAAAAGTAACTTTAAAAATACCTCCATACTTATCATTGTGTATCAATGGCATATTTGTCTTGGGTACAAGTTTATTAGGAAGTAATTAAACTACTTTATACCCAATTACCTGTAAAATTTGTGGAAAACCTATGTAGATCTATTAAAGCTCTTATAGGTTTTTGGAGAATCTGTCTACTGTTACATTTTAGCCCTTTAGTATCTGTCTAGAAAGTATCTGATTTCCTTTTTTAAGTAAATGTTTCAGTTCTTTGATTTTTTCATGAAAAGTTTTGGCAGCTTCAAAAAGCTGTGCCCTTTTTTGCTGGATAGTTGTATACTACAATTACTCTCCAGTAAGTTAAAGCATATGTGATCAATAATTGCACATCCAAGAAAGACACTTTCATTTACGACAAAGCTATAAATTATCTTCTCCACCTTTGAATACAAACTTAATTGTAATCGCCAGTACAGAAGAAATGGCACAACATGCATTCTCTCTCTCAATTTAAGGATGTATGGCAATGATGTAATGTTTCATGACAAATAACTGGATATGCAGTCTCCATCTTAAACTGCATGGTTCCTTTTATTACATGAGAAGATACAAGTTGTGCCCTTTTTGGGAAGTCTTACGAGTAAAAGAAAAGTGGCGAATTAAAAAAATATGGCAGTGTGTTACATCTACAATTTCTGATACAATATTCTTTTGCATTGCTTTGAGAGACAGAAATTAAGAGTGCCTTTAGATCAGAGGATTAAAGAAAACATATCAATAAATATATAGTTTAGGTAGGGATACAGGCTCATAGTAAGAGAAGTAGTTTTTGATCTACTGAGTCTCAGTCACTTGAGGATCTTCTTAGGACCACTTCTTGCAGCATCATTCATCTGGCAGCCTAATGTTGTCTATGGCAGTAGCTCATCTCCAAAGTAAGAGAACCCCTTAAATTCTTCTTGATTGATTTGCTTTATAATTGTCTCATCCACCAGTGTTAATACTGGCTCTTCTCGTGTAAAGTCTTGATCAAAGTTATTTACGTCCCTTTTGGTTTTCTGAGAAGGAAAGTACAAAAAAAAGGTGAGCAATAAAATGATGAACAACAAAAAAAAGATGAACAGCAAAACTGCTTTTCTGGGGCTGAAATAGACAGAATTTTCTCAAATGATAAAAAAAGAAGCTAGTTGACAAAAACAATAAGAGCCATGGGATAAGCTACGGGAGCACAGAGTATAAATAAATTCAAGGGAGGGCTTGAAAGCAAGTACTAGGAATGGGTTCAGAGAGACTCTCAAGCCTCTGAGTGGTGAAGGGATAGTGACATGATGAGAAAGCAGGAAGCTGAGATTAAGTTTTATTTGAAAAAGATTTTGGCATTGTCGGCCGGATGTTTTCCATTCTTAACATTTTCTATGGTTTTAATGGCCTCTCACTTCAGAGGCATGAACTGAACCGTTTTTCTCCATAAGCTCACCTGCTACATCCCTACATTATCTACTCACTTACATCTGCATTCGCAGTTGATTTACCATTTGCACACAGGCAATGCAAGTGCCCCCATGTTGCCCCATACTAAGGAATCAACAAAAGGCACCACTTAAGTCAACATCCAAATTCCTGTTGGTTTCAATGGGGTCAGTATTCTCCCTTGGACTCCAGGACCAACTATCAGCCTATGAGCTGATACTGTGCACAAAGCTGACAACTGGCGAGAGCTGTGGGGTAGATGCCTATTGACTAAGAACAGAGCTGAGGAAACAAAAACATTTCACATAAGCCACTAAATAACCACACAATGCTCTTGGCTGTCCACGGCTACTAAAATGGAAGCAACCTGAACAGGTGACATAAAGGGGGAGAGCTCCATCTTTTATTGCCAATCCCCTGAGCCCTACGGTATTGCTGCATTTCATCTTAGTACAGTCCTAAGATGTCGTCAATTCCCCATGTGGGGAAGGAATAGTCAGTTTGTTTCTTTAGAGTTTTTACGGCTGTCTAATCTTTAAATTTCATGAAATCTTCAAAAACAGCTAAAATGACCCAAACGGTACTCCATGGAGGCAAAACTGACAAATGGGTTCTTGTATCTGTATCACCTATGACCAGATACAGATCTTCTTGAAAGGAAGATAACCCTAGAATAACAATTCCAACTTGACGTGCACTGTAACATGTCAAATCAACCATGTTACAGTATATAGATTTATGTATTATAAGCCTGTATGTATCTCCTTTCAATATACATGCATAATTTTGCTAAAGCAAAAATATACCCAGTGCATTATTTGGTCAATGCTGTTTCTTCATTTGTTATATTTTTCTTTATTTATATTAATCTCACATAACTTCCTTTTTCATCAGTAAAATGGTCCTAGTAACTTATCTATCTTCTACAATGAATGTGTATAACTTATCTATTAGCAAAATAGCTATCTTAACCCAAATGAAGAACATCTACCATTAGCAGACTCTAAGTGGTAAACAGTGATCATATTTAAATCCTACTACTTGCTAACAATGTCTCTGAAGATACTGTACTGAGATATATAAAAAAATCACAGTTTAACTTGTTTTCTAAAGATTCTTCTGTGGACAAAATCTTAAGTCCTCAGTGCATTCTTACTCCAAAGGGCAAATGCTCCATAAAAAGTTTATTTGAATTTTTGAATGCATTCTCTCTGCAGAGCATTAAAAGGCAAATATTTGTAGAAACTGAGTTCCAAGTTTGTAATCATGAATCTATGCAACAGAAACCTGATCCTATGCTGACATTCTGAGCACTGGATATTCACGGTAAAAAAAACCTTGGACATGTGACATGAGTTTTTCTATTAATTGTGTAACTTCTTTATTTCTATTAATCACATTACATGCTGTTAAGAATTAATTGCATATTTCAAGAACAATATATTTCAATCATATGCAAATATAACTAATAATATGAACACACTGCACTTTCTATGAGTTAAGAATTAAAAAAAAAAAGGCTAAAATCATATTAAATTATTTGCCCCCTGAATCTAAGGGCATGTTTTAAAAGGTGTGTGTATATATGGGTATCTGGGAGTTTTAAGCTCCTGGATGCTTAAGTCCAGTATTTTGTTTTTTTTAAAGCTGACTTGGTGCCTATCTGCATCTTTAGAAGCCTAAATCCCTTTAATAATCTGGCCTTGGGATGGAAGGGTTCTGAATGTTTTCCTGTCTCAGATATAAAACCAATTATCTACATTTCAACAAAGACATAAATCAGCCAATCCAGCAACAGGGCTAGGGTGTCGCAACCTGCAGTACATACTCTTAACATGCCTGTAACAAAGTAATTGATCAAACCAGACAAAATGAACCACAGGGCACTGACAAAAGTGAATGGATTAAGTAAAACAAGGGAAAAAGTTCAGAGTTCATAACCACAGCTTAATTTCAAACAGAAACCCTCATCTGAGAGACTTCTCCCCCCTTAGCTTCTTAGGCAATTTCTTCCTGAAACCACTTAAATTTTGCAAGGCCCCAGTCTGCAAAGAACTAACAGGTCTGGCCACATTTCTGCTGGTTCCTGACACTGCCATTGTAACATTCATGCACTCTGGGTGCTACCAAGAATGCATAGTTTTAAAGTTGCAGTGCCACAACCCAGAAGGAAAGGAAGACTGCAAGGCCTGCTGCCATGTCCAAAAAGAAAGCCTGGGGAAAAAATGAAGTACTGAAAGGGATCATAAGCCCATGTAAATGTAATGCTGTTAGTGCCAATCCTAATTATTCAAAATAAAAATAAAACCATGAAGAAAGCTATTTAAAAAATCCTAACATTGAACTAAACATAATGAGATTTTAAAATGTAATAGCAATAATATTTGGAGTTCTTTTTAGTGGCTTTCTGGTTCCTGCCATTTTAGAATTCACTTTTCCACGTCTTTAAGGCTTTTCTCCCTAAGGAAAGTTAGAAACTTATTTTTTGACAATTAAAGCTAAGCTTCCCAAAGCAACTTCACAATGCCAGGAGTTGGGTCTTTAATAAAAACACAAAATATTGCAAACCATGTGAATTGGCACAGATGGAATTCTACTGGGGATGCTACCAAGGAAACAGAGTCAGAAGCACACTGAAAGGCATGGAAGAAATAGTGGGTAGCGTGGGGCCTGACAGGAACACCAATACCCATCTAGCCAGACTTTCCATATAGTGTAAGTCACAAGAAAAATCTTATTACTTTCAGAAATTGCTTCCCACCTACGTTTCCTACATTTTCTAAGTTGTCTCTCTGAACAACTTATGTCTAGACTGTGTCTTTTTCTTTCCAAAAAAAACAACCCCCCCCCCCCCCAAAAAAAAAACAAACCCCCCACAAAAAACCAGAGGCAGAGCATCCACACAACTATTACTGATAGGATATTATGCCCCGCTAAAACTATCTGTAATTTGATTTTATTTCAACAGATACCAGACTACTACCACATGATATTTAAAGACCACAGAAAGCAGGACCTTGTTTTGACAATTCATCCAAAAGATAGCCACTTCTTTCATGGCAGTGTATCTCATGCCAAGACAGGTTATTGGGTCAAAATTTCTTCTGAAAGATTCACTTAATTGCCATCCTATCTTTTTCAGCCACATGTTTTTAAGAGCTCCTCTTAAGAGCTCTCCACCGCCGAATCAGCCAAATCTCTGAATTGGCCCCATCCCTCTCCTTCTGTCCCAGCCCCATCCCCCATACCGGCTCTTTGAAAAAAAAAGCCCAGCACTCACTGGCAGTAGCCAGGTGTGTGTGGGGGGGTGATCCCTGCTGCCCCCTGCTGCCCCACACTACGTGGGGGGGCTCTGCCATGAGCCTCCTGATCCTTACCCACTCTTCCAGCCCCGCTATGGCTGTCCCGCCTGGCCCCAGCTCCCACCTCTTAAAACCCCCCCCCAAAAAACCCCTGTCTCACCTGCTTCTGCCAGGCCGGGGGGGGGCAATCCCTGCTGCCCCCCACTGCTCCACGCTGCATGGGGGGGGCTCTGCCATAAGCCCACAGAAGCCCCAAGGCTGCTGCAGCGACCAGTGAGTGCAGGGCTTTTTTTTTTTTTTTAAAGAGCCAGGAGCTGGGCTGGGCAGGGCAGCCAAGGGGTGGGGGGTACTCAAGGAGACTGGGGGAGCAGGCAGGGGATGGAGCCTGGCAGGGGTCCCCCATGGTCCCATCCCTCCTCCTCCAGCTCCCCCTCCCCCGCCCCCTACTTACCAGCACAGAGTCCAAGTCCAGCTCCCTGAGGCGGTGAGCAGGGACTGCGTGAATCTCAGAAGTTCTCCGAATCTTTTCCGAATTGATTCAGAGAGCTTCGAATTGATTCACACCTTTTAATTGGTCTCCTGATTCAATTTGGACTCAGAGATTTGGCTGCCGAATCAGGCCAAATCTCTTCCAAATCAAATCAGGACCTGAAGTTTTGCATGGCTCTAGTGAACAATGAATTTTTACTTTCATTCATGGAATCAAGTCTAGAATACTGAAAAATGGAAAACATGTCTCACAAGCTTCCAGATAACAAGGAAAAAGAATCAGCAATGTATCTGTTGAGCTTGATCTGCAAAGCAAAAACTTACAAAACCTTGCTCTAAAGACTACAATAAAAAACTTATCTAATTTGATGGCCTGGGGCATAAGAACATAGTAAGAAGGCTGGAGTTCTTTCAATTTACCCTTTACATCTAAGCTATCTGAGGCCAATATGAATTGGATGTGCCATGTGTTTCTCTTTGAAATGAAGAGATATGGAAATAGCTGGGATCTGAAAAAAGCACTACATTTGCTATCATACCATATATAATAACAAGGATGGACTACTCCTACTCCATTCTAAAATCAATGGCAACATTTCTGGTGGATTCAACAGGAGGGGAATCACGCTGAATGTCAGTAGTAAACAAATATATGCCCAGAAACACTCATTAGAAAATATAATGTGCATCTTTTCTAGGAAAAAGACGCACACTGTGTTACCATGCTTGTAGACAAAATATGCAAAATATAAAAAAAAAATGTCTTTCCATCACAGTCAGAGTGAGATATTTCCATTAGTGCCCATCCCATGCAGATGGCCCCTATTAAAAAAATAGAGTGTTTTTATTTTATCTCTATCACAGTACAGGTTACTGTCAACAACAGTTGACTCCTCCCTCATCTCATCTCATTGGACCATCCTCCATACCTGGAATTTGCAGTTCATTTGAGGAGCTACAGCCTGCAACCCTTAGAGAGCACTGTATTGGTTTTGCAATAGCCACCCAGCTGAGGACTGACTTTTGCACTGTGCAGCATTTTGCAGAATGGCTAATGAGAGCAGAAAGGTTCTCAGCACTTCAGGTCCTTGATTAGTTAAAAGAAAGGGGGAGAGGGGGCTTAAGGATCATAAAACAGGACAAGAGTTCCTGGCTTTTTTAATTTTAGTCCCTTGTTACTATAGAAACCACATTGTGTGATCCCATCCATTAACTTATCAAGCAAAATTCTCGTTAAAGTCAATGTCATTTGTCTGACACAGTCTTTAAGGTGTTGGCCGGGGCTGATTTCCTTTTTTTTTTGCAGCCTCCTTCATCTAAGTAGAAGAAACTGAATCACCGGTGAATCAAATCTTGAAGTCCTGATAGGTGTATACCTAGATAACTCCACTATGAATTTTGCTTGAATGACGTTTGACATTTGTGGGTGCTTGTACACATGACGAGAGTTTATTCCTCAGGGTTTTATTTTATACCCCCTAAATTGAAACAGTGGGTTTTTAATTGAAACCCACTGTTTCAATTTTTCCACCATGTTACAGCAAGGGTTCCAATCTTTTTTTTCTTTTTTTTTGGCGGAGCCAGAACCTGCCATGGCCTGGAGGTGAGTTGCCAGCAGGCTGAGTGGCCCCTGAGCTGTGGGGGTGCCCGGTCCTTCCCTCCACGGCAGTGATGCCCCCCCGGGGTGACCGGGGCAGGCTGCTAGTAGGCCAGGTGCTGCTTTAGCTTGTGTAGTTTAGTTTGCAACACTGAAAACTGATCTAAAACCCCCAAAACTGGCACACATGCAATGTGTGACGCCATTAAGCCACACAAATCACATTTTTGTCACACGTACATCATGACTACCATCACATGTACAAGCATTCTATGACTCCAATTTATGACATAATAACTATGAAGAGAAATGTTAACCAGACTGAGAGGTTCAGCATTCTGAATAGTTTGTGTTTCACTTGTTATAACACTTCTAGATGATTTAGTCCAAGAGCAGTGGAAACTACAGACTTCAAACACACTGGTGCAAAGCACAAGGTAATGTGGCTAACCTCAGATATCACTGTCCTCTCATTCTCCTTTTTGCACCGATAACAAAAACCGCACCGCAGGCAGGGGACTAACTCTGCACCAATCCTTTCACAAACATGAAGCATTTTCTAGAAGGCTGCTAAGCACTATAGGCAGCAGTTACTTTCACATTTTACTCATTCTCTCTATACAGGTTCAGAGTGAGTACTGGCAAAAACAGGTTTCCGTGCAAAAGGTTGCCAGCTCTGTTTTTTGTTGATGACTTTGATGTGCTTTAAATGTATTTGCATGTATAGAAAATCAAATTTATGCATAAACAATAATTTAAAAATAGCTTCCTGTCTGAAACAAAAAATATGAAGTATGTTTTCTTTGGCTAATTTATGACCATTTTATAATAAATGATTCAAGTTTTCTGTCTGTCAACTGATCTGCTTGTATCAGAAAGAGCTGCAACAATAAGACACATTTTAAGCAATCACTATCCCAATGAATTCAACTAACAGTTATTGCAAGAGAAGGGGTTTGAAGAAATGTACCCAGTTTCTATAGAATACTAACATCCTTTGCATTCACTCTGAGAACCAGGTTTTGTGATGCTCATTTACATCTTCTGCACAGAAAGAGAGAGAGAGAGAGAGAGAATGTATGTGTGTGTGTGTACACACATACCCAATATATATAGAAGTCATTTCAGGGAAGCAAGCAAAAGTGCAAAGCAAAAGTCTTTCATTTTTAAAAGGTTTTATTAGCTCATGAAACACTGTAATTAAGACTTATGCTGAGCTATGTAGTTCAAATACTAGATACTCATGTACAAATACTTTTCTTTAACAACAAACTGCTTTACACAACTATGAACTTTAAGAGGGATCACTCTGCCCTCCAGCAAACTGTAACTGCCTCTGAAATTAAACTCTACACAGCAGCGTTAGGAGCAGAAAATATCCCATTCAGTCAAAGAATGTACTAAATGCCCATAAGAATGTGCTAAAAGTACTCATACTGGAATATATCCAGGACACCAAGATGCACATCTCTATCTTGTGTATATATACACACAAACAGTCACTGTATGTTTATACGGTGCAGGGCAGCACTACCTGAGCTGGTGCTCTGCATGCATTAGCTCCATGAGATGGTATGGCACTGTGCCCAGGCTAATTAGCTCTGGTGAGAAGTGCAATGTACTGCTGTGCAGGCATAACCCCTCTAGCTCTGTGCATGCCAGCTCCAGTACTAAAATCGATCAGTGTAAGGCATCAATGTGCAGAACTACCTGAGCTTTGTGCTCTGCATGTGCTAGGTAGCTCCAGAACAAGAAGGAACATGACTGTGATGGTATGGGCACCGAAATTAATTACCTCTGGCTCTCAGCAGAAAGAAGCACTGCTATATGTTATGCAGATATGGTCAGATCCTCAGTTATACATTTTGCCCCCACAATGCCCTCCAGAGTGCTGCCTATCATCACATTCTGGCTTTGGTTTAGTACTAACTCAGGCTACCTCTTCTGTAACAGGAAGGTATGTTATTCAAACTGGACACATCTTAACATGCAATTAATGTGACTGAATATACTCCGGCTCAATTTGACCTAGGATACATAGGGAATTATTTTGCATTTTTTCAAATTAAAATGCTCTTCATTCACACAATTCCTATAGCAAATTAACCATACTAGTTGAAATTCTGTAATCTATAAACTACTGCAAGACTGTTTCAGGATGGACATAAGGAAGATTTTCTTTATTGTCCGAGCCCCCAAGGTCTGGAATAGCCTGCCATCAGAGGTGGTTCAAGCAACTACATTGAACACCTTCAAGAGAAATTTGGATGCTTATCTTGCTGGGATCCTATGACCCCAGCTGACTTCCTGCCCCTCGGGCGGGGGCTGGACTCGATGATCTTCTGAGGTCCCTTCCAGCCCTAATGTCTATGAAATCTATGAATCCCCTTTGAAAACATGGAATGAGAGATCCATTCACATGAACCTTATTTTGCACTTTCTAGTTCACATGAGCCTGGAAGTTCTCCAACTGCTGTCCCTAATTACTTTGAATCACACCATAACTGTCCTGCCTGCCTACTTTGGTGGAGGGGTCATGTTGATTAGATGTCACGCCCTCATTTAAATCTTAGCATACAGCCAGGTTCAGTTCATTTACAGCTTCAAATGCCTGGAATCACAATGTTCAGCATTATAACACTGGTTTTGTAACAGTGAGACCTTGAATACATGTGTAGCACAAAGCATCCATGATTGTCAGCACTGCAGTATAAAGTATTTTCTGTCAGTGCTAGCTAGGAAAGCAGGAAATTATGCTGACTTGTTGGACTTGCCAAATCTGACCACAGATCCCAGAATCCCAGTGGCTTCTGGTAAGTATCTTGCAATGTACTGCAAGAAAGCTGCCAGATTGCGTAGAGCCTAGCAGTGGGACAAAGCACTGTGGGATACCTAACCATAATACTGTAATTATCCATGTGTGGCTACATGGATTTGAAAGATAGGCAACAGCTATCTGGATGTAATTATTGCAGACTCTAGATGTTAGTTCATACGAGTTAGTGAGCAAAAGCATAGTGTGAAATAATGTCCAATGGAGACAAGCCCCTTAGATTTAATTCCCTAATATTGACCATTATTGGGTCTGTGTGTTTGTAGGATGTACCAAGAGTGCAAGTAGTGGTAAGACAGTATACTGAAAAAAGCAGAGCCAAAAATAGTTGCCTTGGCTAAATATTGGGTATTATTCAAGGTTTAAGTAAGTTTTAAAACCACCCCAAAACATTTAGCTTTGTATTAATCATTTGACAAATTCTACATTTTACAATAAAATGTGCAAGTTATATGCATCTAACATGAACACAGCTTCATTAACTTGGAAGTCCGAGGGCTTGACTTATAAGAAAGACACTGTGAGCTGCAAATATTATGTTGTCATCATAGGGTGTGACTACCTTTCACCTCCTCCACCACTTTCCATCAGTGCTGGAACATATCAGTCACTGGCACATATCTACTGGCAGCAGTGCTGATGGAAGCTTTGGTGTATACAGGCACTGACATTTTTATTACTGTCTACCAATGGTCAGAGCACATCTAACTAGCACAGGAATCAATCTTTAAAAGTCAGCCAAACCCATCTACAGGAGTGCTCCTTCAGCTGCTACTACTGGTGGAGCTGAATCCATAGTAGTGCTACAGGGAATATTCCAAGGAAATTTGTTCTAGTTAAGGCAGGCTTGTCCAACATATGGCCCGCGGGCCGCCATGCAGCCCTCCAAGCTGTTTTCTGAGGCCCGAGGTGCTGCGATGGGAAATGAAAGTAAACACTGAATATGGCTTGCTGGCCCACTGGGGGATAAAAAGTTCATGATCTGGCCCCACATTCAAAAAGTTTGGAAACCCCTGAGTTAAGGTCTTTGACAGTCCCCTTTCCCAAAGAGTCATCAATTCACACCCTCTTGTATATCCCCACCATTTTTTAACTCAAAACAAGTCTTAAGTACAACTCTCTGAAAAACAACTGAATACTAGGCCTCTCTCAGTTCCAAATGTGTTGTTTCAAATGTGAAGGGAGAACTTGACCTTTAAAGATTTCCCCTTTGTTCAGAGGTATAATATATTACAAAGGCAGTGAAAAAAGGAAAGGGGAGGGGGAAAGAGCTAGTCTGTTAGTTTTAGGGGAAAGAACAGAAAGATATCAAGCAAAATCTGAAGCGAATAAATCAGTAAAATATTTCATCTCTCTCATCTAGACCACCCCCATGACCAGGACACTAACAGATACTTCCAGTCTTCCACTCTGCCTGAGGTGGGTTAATCATGTTGATTACAGGGTGGGAAAAAGTAACTTCTCATTACACAAACACCTCAGAATTGGTAAAGCATGTGTACATACACAACGGTCTCTGATTTCCTTTCCCATGAGCAAATGGCACCGAATGCACTGGAACTGCCATGTTCCACGATGCAGGGTAACAGGGGAAACATGCATTGGAAACTGCATCTCTCTACCTTTGGCTATGGAATGACACTACCAAGTATTAATCAGCCATTTTTTCAGGGCTACACTAGTGGCCATGGAGCAGCAATGCTCCCTAGTGGCAGGGGAGAATTCTGTCCTTCCTTAACTTTTCAGCACACTGTCTACTTGCTCAGGTGCTTTGTTGAAGATCTACTTGATGTATAATAAAGGGGGTTTTATTTTGGAACAGACCATCAGACCACCACCTGTGCCCACTTTATTTTAAACCTGCTGTTAGTTTACATTAAATTATAACTAGTTATTCCCCATTCTCCTGCAACAAACATTAAATACAAAGAGGCAGGCATGATTTCTGTGTCATCTTGCCTGTGTTATCTTTATTTCAGCATGGTGAGAATGAACACAGTGGATGCTCCTAACTGCTATTCCCTGTAGTACTATTTACAATCACCTAGAACACTGTCATTTAATACATAGGTTTCCAGCCCTCTCCCCCCACAGTATAGTTCAGTCTGCATGCCGCCATGTGTTCCTAGTATACTTGCTACAAAATCATTTATGGATCATTACAAAGTCAAAGACCATTTCAAATGAGCACTGCTGATTTTCCCAAATGTGTATCTTCATAAGGAACAACAACATGCTGTGACTTGCCAAAAGCTCCTCTGAAACTGATTCATAAATCAACCTCTGTAGAAATGCTGCAGTCACTTCTCAAATTCTGGCAGGTGTACAGATCTGATAAGTTGTGACAGGTTTTCCTCTCTTTTCAGATTGGAGAAAATATATGTAATAGCTATGTTTTTGTACTGTGTCTAATTACTGAATGATATAGAAATAAAAAGAGTATTACAATTTAAGTTATTTATGGTAGAGCAGCAAGATATTTAATTAGTTCTCTTTCTTCAGCCACACACTTAAGGAAGTTGGTGTAGCATGTTACATAAGCATGTGCCTAAATATAAGTATGCACTTTACATGTTACCATAACAGATGCAGTATTCCTATATTTCAGGGATTAATGAGTTAAGATTAGTCTTCTTTGCTCCCATAGGGCCATAGGGATTGCAGAATGATCATGTCTTTGTCCCTGTCTCTTCATTCCATGTCAAATAAATCTTCTTCAGTTCTTGCAGTATTCCTTCTCAAGGTCTTGGTCTTCCTCCTAACATGTAACCTGAGCATGCTATTTTAAGGCTTAACTCACAGCATGGGTATCTGGTTTCCTCAGACTTTGGCTGATCTATTTCCAATTTCTCAAGTGTGTTGACCTGTATTCTTGCATCTCATCTATGTTCTTCTTTGTGTATGCTCCTGGTTATCTGTTCAGACATTTATTGTCTAAAACATGGTGCAAATATTGATTTATAAAGAGCAGAAATCTTTCAATTACACACACTGTGTTTTTCCATGTTGTGCTTCAGTAATAATCTATTACCTGAGGTCTCTGGGCCCTAAGAGAAACATCATCTATGAAGTCAAGGTCCTCTAAATTTTAGGCCAACATCCTACATTTCTCATCCATCATATTTCTCATTGTCCAGGCAAAAATTAGAAGAAATAATAAACATGACCAAAGACACCCTCAAAACTACTCATAACTCTGACAGACAGGTATCTTACATGGAAATCCATTACAAAAGTCCTCCACAAGTTTAAGCTATTTTGGAATACCATAATGTCCCATTGATTTCCAAATGACATCCCTGCCTGCACTTTTTCAGTTTAGAAGTCCACAAACAGCTAAAACTGGTTCTCGATTTTTGTTTGATGATCATTTTCCAGGTAGAAATATGATCTGTACAAGCTTTATCTTTCCTGAAGCCAGTCTGCTAGTTCCTAGGTCAGGTATCCGCTGTTTGCATCATACTGGATAATACTATTCGTTCCAGGAATTTGTTTGGTTTAGTGAGGAAAAAGACTTGATTGCCTTTTAGTTCTTATGCTGTAGAAGATCTCCTTTCTTTGGGATGATAACAAAGAAGCCTTTCTTCCATTCATTTGGGACATCCTCCTCTTCCCAGATTATGCCAAACAGTCCATGTACGGCTCCAGTGGAATTTAGACTTCCTGCTCTTAACATTTAGGATTCCACCTTTTCTGACAGTTCTTTCCATTTTTAAAGGCTTCAATGGCTTTCCTTATTTCTTCTCAGCTTGGCCTTTGAATGTCAGTCTGAAGAGTGTCTCCTTGGGATACATTTCTTCAACCAGTCTCCTGGAATAACCAACCTTTTTGTCTAGGATTTCTCCAGAAATTTTTCAGTATACATCTTCCTTTTTCTTGAAGAGTCTGTCTCACATCATTATGTTTTTCAAGTCAAATCTTTAACATGTTTTTGCCAGGTAGGTCTTCTAGTCTCCCTGCATTGTATCCACTCCATTGCCATGTCACCTCCTTTTACAGTTGCTAATTTCATTCTAAAGACTTGAGTAGAGGATGGTCTGCTCATCTGCATATCTTGCTGTTGTTTGTCATCTTCTCTAGATGGCAATGTGATCACTTTGGTTCATGGTTTTGTCAGCCAGGAATACCCAAGTGATTTTGTAGCAATGTTTCTGCAGGAATACACTTCCTTCTATTGTCAAATTATTCAAAACATAGAAGTCCATTTGGGGGAGTATCCCCTTTCAAGGTATACAGGATGGAAGATTTTATACTTAGGCAATGAGAATGAAGATGTTCTATGAGATAGAGGGGCATCCCTATGGCAGAGTGGTCTGTATAGCAGAGTGGCAATTGATGAGAGGAGGACAACATTCAGTTTGAACCTTCAGAGAGTAAGCATATTCCAGCGCTATGCACTAATAATGATGTTAAGGAGAAGGTGAAAGAAGACTTCTATCATATGCTGTGCTTAGTCAAAATCAGAAGATCAATGAGAAATGTGCTCATAGTAATAGTAATGTGAGACTTTAATGTCTGGAAGAAAAAACACTGGAAAAACAAATTACGGGCATACGTATTGTGTTGGTATTATGAATGAAAAATAAAAAATTGTTCGTGCCTTGAAAAAACTGGGGGAAGTATATCTCAGACTGCATGCAAAATATTGAATATGATATTAGCACAAGGAATTGCTAGTGGAGGTAAAATATAAATTAAGTTAGATTTGATCAGAATCACTAAATTAATTCAAAATTTTGAGGTTTGAAAAAGCTCAATTAATGAAACAGTGCACAAAAATATTTTCCAATAGGCTTCCAGTTTATAGTTAAGAACAACAGCAACACAGCCCAAAGGTCAGAAAAGCAGTTCTTAGGACCTTTTTCTATTAGCAATTTCACAAGAAGGATTTTTTCTAAACCAAGTAGTTCAAACAAAGATCGGAATTGCTGAACACAGAACTGAACTTCAGTTCCAAATCTCGTAAGGTTTGCTCATCACTACTGCAGTAGCACTGGCAATTTCCAGGTCTCACTGTATATTAATGGTACATATTTAATACAGTTGTTTCAATGTATGGTTAATAAATTGCTACAGTTTATTGCAGATAAGATAAATAAGTTGCTTAAAAACATCTCAAGTATCTTCTACACATATGCTTACAATACATGCTGGTCATTTCTGTAACAGATTTATAACTTTGATCAATTATTTATTAACCCTTTACATAGCATATATTTGTTTAAAGGATACCATATATTGAGAAGATACGTATAGAAAGTGTGCCTTTTTAAAATGTAGATTTGGTCCATCAGTCAGTTGTTACCATCTATATATGTAAAGGGCTTAGTCCATCTGTCTGTGTGGGGCAGGGGGGCACAGGGCTGGACGCAGAGTAGGGGGGAAGGTGGCTCACGGCCAGACATGAAGCGGTGGCACTGCAGGGTGGTGGATGGTGGCCACCACATGAAAGCTTGCCCCCTCCCCCCCTGCTTCTGGGAGGCAGCACTCCATCCCTGCTGCCCCCCCCTCAGTCATTTTTGATGGGCAATTTGCTAGTTATGCCTTAGGGGTGTGTGAAATGGGCCCTATTTGATTCGAATGAGGTCCAAATCAGGGCAGTGATTCAATTTGTTGATTCAGATCACTGTCCCCGATTCCATTTGGCCAAATATGAATCCGAAAATTCGATGCTGATTTGAAGAATCAGCAATTTGGAGACAGACACAGGTTTAACTGTTTTTTCTACATACCTCAAGGTACCAGGTGCGGCTTATGAACGCTGCGATGCTGGGGCAGATGGAGCATCCCACAGGAGTGTGGGGGCTCTCCCTACCCGCATGGTCAGCAGCAAACCTGGAAGTGGGCTGGAAGTACTTCCAGTCCACTTCTGGGTCTTCTGGGGAGCACGTGCTCCCCCCCCCCCCCACATACTGCTGGCTCAGCGATCGGCCATGGGAGGATCCTAGGTATCCCCCCAGACCCAGGAGACACCAGTTGCCGAGCCGGGGTAGGTGTGGGGCGGGCCTCCTGTGTGCTCCCCAGGGGACCCGGAAGTGGACCAGGAATGCTTCTTGTCCACTTCCAGGTCTGCTGCCGAGCATGCTGGGGACCCACCCGTACTGCTGTGGGATGCTCCATCTACCCCAGCATTGCAGCATTCATGAGCCACCTGGTACCTTAAGGTATGTAGAAAAAACATTTAAAGCTGTGTCTATATCTGAATTGCCGAATCTTGCCGAATCTCTCCAAATTGATTTGGAGAGATTAAAGGGTCTCCTGATTTGATTTGGATTTGGAGATTCGGATTCATTCGGTGGCCGAATCTCTGCCGAATCGAATCAGGGACCGTAGCTTTGCACAGCCGTATTATGCATATTCACCCTAAATATATAACAGGTATTTTAAAAATGGCTCTGTACCATTGTATATTATTACTTCACAACCTTTCTATGTCTCTTAGGCTAAGTACAGACAATCAAGAAACCTGAAGCTGAATTGATTCAACCTTGGCAGGTTAGTACAAGTGAACAGATATTTACTTTTGATTGCAGAAATGCGGATACATGCCTGCAGTGGCCCAGGCCAGAAGCCAGGGGGTGCTAGAGCATGCCTCCCTGATTAGCTGAAACAGAAAGCTTGAGCCAAGGCTAGCCCACCTACTGTGGGAGGGGGAGGTTTGTGGGGGAGGTGCAAAGCATCCTGGGATACTGGGGGACTTAGTTAACTTGAATCTGGACCTGGGATCTGATCTGGGATCTGGGACAGAAGTTCAATAAACTGATTAACCAATTTAACCTAAATCAGTTAAGTCTGATACTACATCCATCCAGGTTTATCTTAAACTGGTTTCAGCAATTTTGAAAGTGGTTTATGAACTGAACTTCTGTTGCGTTACAGATTTGAATCGGTTTCCAATCACTGATACCGGTTTATGTGTAATTTCTATCCCTAGGCTTACTGTTTCAATAGTCTGATGGTGCCTTTTTCTCTACCAGTGGAACAACAACTGAGTTGCACTAGACTGACAAAAACGTTCTGGAATGGGTCTCAAGCCAGCAGGGAACTTGTGTGCTTTAGTGAAGTGGTACTCAACCTCCACCTTGCTGGCCAGCTGTGGCCTGCAGAGCTGGTGTGAATGGCCTGTTACCATGTCAGCGCAGGTGAACACTACTGCTGTTCACCCTCTCATTTTCCCTACCACTGAATTCAACGGCAAGGAAAAGGAGGCCTTCACCTACAGCGACATGCCAATGATCTCAGAACTTTTGTGCAGCTCTAGAGCCCAAAAGCTGAATGCAGACAACACTCCTCCCCCTCCTGAAGTCAGTGGCAGGGGAAAGAGGGACCAAGCATCAGTGGTGGCATTCAGCTTCTGGGCTTCAGAGCTTCATGAAAACTCTGAGTCCACTGGCATGTCAGTGCAGGCTCTGGTTGCCAAAGTTTTCAGGGCGCTTCAAAGCCCAGAGGCTGAGCGCTGCCACTGCTGCTCATCCCTTCTTTTGCCTGTCTCTGAATTCTGTTGGGAGGTGGAGAGGAGAGGGAGGCAAACAGCAGCAAGACTTAGCTCCTGGACTCTGGAGTCTTTGAAAATTTTGGCAGCTGAAAGGGGAAAGGCGGTGCAGATCTGCCCATGGGTCACAGCCCAGGGCTGGCTACAGCACCTGCAAAAAAAAAAAAAAAAAAAAAAGAAGCTATTTCAAAGAAATTCCCACTTCTCCAGGGTGGAGAAGTGGTCCCGCTCCCACTGTCTTCCCAAAGCACATGGCTCTCCTTTCAGGAGATGCGGGTAGAGTGCTGAGAAGCACAGAAAGTTGAGGTGTTGCCAGTGTTGCCAGCTAGGCAATCTCCATCTGTCATCTGAAAGAATTCTTTAAATACCTTGTACAATATTACAATTGGTCTTATTTTTTGTAATGATCCTAATCTTTAATTATTTTTTATAAAATTTAATACAACAGAACACTGGACTTTTTATTCTGTATCAATACACCTAAAATAGCTAAAAACTTATGTTTTCCTTCTGACTATTACTTAAAATACTTAATATTAGGATATGTCAAAGTACAGAACTGTAATAATGCTTTCCTATCTGACCTTTGGCTTATTTCTGATTTTAAGTTTTGCCCCACTTTAAAAAGTTGAGTATTACTACTTCAGTGGATTGAAGAAGACCAGAAGTCAGGAAATCTGGGTTCTATTCCTGTTTCTGTCTGTGTACAACCTCAAGCAAATGTTCTCCTTCCTGTTCCTCTATTCTATTTGGATTAAGGGGCACAGACTGTATCCTTTTATGTTTTTGTATACAATTTAGCACAACAGAATTTAGCACAAGCTCATCTTGGTTAGGGTGCCTAAGATGCTATTGTCACACAAACTAAACCACCTCTTCTGACTCCATGGACAGCATTTTATAAGAGTGTTCCTGTTTCCTTCTGTATTTTTTGAAAATCTACTAAACTATTGGCCAGATTCTGAGAGCTGTGCTTAGACATTCCACATTAATCCCCACCCCAAACATAACAGAAGATAGCACAGTATCCCCCTACAAATTCCCCTAAAATTCAAACCTTGTGTGCGCACCAACCTGCAATACCACTACTTAAAAAGATTAGGAAAAAGTGTAAGCAGTAATTTTTTAGCTCATATACTTTACAGAATTTGCCTGTAGGGGTGCACCAATAGAGATTTTGGAGGCCAATACCAATAGCCAATTTTTAAAGAGGCATATTGTCCTATATTGATCCGATTTCTGATACAGCTGTGTGCAGCTGGTAAGTCTGTTGTGGTAGAAAGGGAGGGGGGAGGGAAGGAAAGAGCATGCGGGGCAGATCAATGCCCCCCACAATGAGAGAGGGGGCAGGGGGGCACTGCCCAGCTAGGGTGGGTGGAGCACAGGACGACACTAGGGTGGGGTGGCTCCCACCACTGCTTGCATCCTGGGAGGGTATGGGGGGCAGGTGCTATGGAGGGGGCTGCATCTACCCCAAATTTAGCCACAGCCCTGCTCCCAGTGCCGTTGCCGCTGCCTGCCCAGCAAAACCCTAGCTCAATGCCCCGCCTCTACTCATGCGCCAGGAAGAGATGGAGCTGCTCTGGGCAGGCAGTAATGGTGGCGATGGGAGTGGGGCTACAGGGAAATCTGGGGTGGCTGCAGCCCCCTCTGTAGCCCCTGTCCTGAGCCCAGCTGACACCAAGAAGAACCCAGTGCAGCCCCGGCTGCAGCTTGGAGCTGCAGCCCACCCACCCTACCCAGGGGCACATGACTCCCCCGTGCCCTCCCAGGGTGCACACAGTGGTAGGACTCACCCCCCCGATGAGCTGTAGCTCCATCCTACCCCCCGGCCCCCGCCTCAGCTGGGCAGCGCTTGCCCCTGCCCCCTCCATCCCTCACTACAGGGGGCGTTGATCTGCCCTCCCCACATCCCTTCCCTCCCTCCCTCTTCCCCTTCCACCACAACAGACTTACCAGCCACATGCAGCTCTCCACACTTTCGGGCTGTGCTTCTTGCTGCCTGAGTATTGCACTGAGGCTGCGCACATGCACTAGCATTTATTGGTCAAGTTACTGGTTGCATCAGGCCAATTTCTGACACAGCCAATTTTCTTTATATTGGTACCAATCCAATATCAGACTGATGTATTGGTGCACACCTCTATTTGCCTGAACACAAGGTAACTTTTAATTTAAGATGACCCCCATTAATTAGATTCTATATGTGACAAAGTTGTAAATTTATTAAATTGTTCTATATTTAGAATCTAATTATTGAAGTTTGTCTTAAATTTGCCCAAGCCCCCATCACTGCCACAGGATAAGCAAGGACAGGGGGCAGGTTGGGGGAATGGACAGATGCCAGGGCTGCTGCATGGCCAGGTGGGGGCTGGAATGACCATGTGCTCTGTGCCCTTGGACAGAGCAGAGCCAGAGCTGGAGGGTAAGTATGGGCAGCAGTGGGGTAGAGTTGAGGACAAAAATGGTTGTAGGGGAACAGGCACAGTGGTCAGAGCCCCTGGGGGGCAGTGGAGGGGGGCAGGTGTGGGGGGTAGAAGCTGTGGCTGCGGGTCTGATCCCAATCCTGGGGTCACACCATCTGCCTGCCCCTGCATCTTGTACTGGAATTCAAGATAAGGGGTTCCCCCCTCCCCCCCAGTTAAAAGCAGGGGGAACCTCATCTTGGACTTGAATAAATACAGTAAATATCTGACCCTTGTAATGAAGTCTTGATGATGAAATGCCTGCAGACACATGAATTGGAGCCAAAACAAGGATGCTGATTATGCCTCCACCTCTAGTGCCAGTAAAGAATATAGACTGTCATGGACTCTAATCCACAAGCAACACTTCCTCCCTATGCAGTGACTCTGTCTTTACTCTCTGATTTATGGATAAAGAGCCAGCCCCTGCTCTTTTTTTTGAAAGAGTTAGATTTGTGTTACTATTGAGTTACTATTAACTTGAGTTAGACTTGAGTTACTATTGCCTTCAATGACACCAGAAACAGGCCCAAACTAAGAACTTTCTTTGTCATCTGTGTCTGGATGGATGCTTCAGAATGCTCTGGAGGTGGTCAGGGCAATAAAAAGTCATGATTTTGATCAGCAGTTGGTAACCTTTTAAGGCTACAGGCCAGATTGACCCAGTTCAGGCCAGAGGCTGCTGGGCAGGTGCTAGGACCCAACCACTGCTGCTAGGGAAAGCATCCACGGAGGTATACAGAAAGCTCCCACTGCTGCCATTTTTCCCTAAGGCAGCATGGGGACAGTGACTGCTGCCAAAGCTACCCCCCTCCCCAAATGCTGCTGAAGCCCACATCTGTCTGCCAGATCAACTGGTTCCATGGGCCAGATACTATACATAAGCTATAGGTTGCCAACCCTTGATTTAGATCATTTTTTGAAAAGAGCATGGGGATTTAAGCAGCCAAAAGTGAAATTGAATCCATGTTAATTTGAAGAAACCTAAAAGCAAATCTCAGACCCCCCTGTCACTTGTCACTCCATCCCAACAGGCAGTTGGCAATCTAAAGTAAGAAGATGGTTAAACGGAGAAAATAACTGGGCTTAAGCTTTCGGAATAAGGGTCCTTTCATATTGCAAGACTGAGATTCTACAAATGTGAACAAACAAACACTGGTAGACCCCTTGTACAGAACCACAAGAAGCATAATAAAAATTGTTTAACTTGTAAATATTTTGGAACCCGCAGTGCTGGGAAGTAGCTTTAATAGTTCTGCAATTCTGTTAGTGTTGTGGTAATCTAAGCCAAAACCAGCTGCCCCAGGCACTGACACTAAAGGGAATGAGAGAAAAAAGTAAAGACTAACAAACAACAAAATGGGAAGCTGCTGGGAAAATAGACCCTTCCTCATTTCACTGAGGAACACAGAAGCCCTTCAACCAACATCATTTTGGATAAAACTCTAAAATGCTTTGTCTCCAAATTCTGACAGGATTTAGTAGTTGTACAAGGTTCCAGATTATTTTATTTTGGGTACTTAAATCCTTTTCTGTACTGTGGAAACAAGGAGAGGCAGTGAAACATTCTCTAATCTGCCCTTTCATGTCTCAGTCTTCCCACCCCACCCAAGGTGTTTCAGTACCTGGATTAACGTCACTATTTGTGACAGAGTTTCTATAGCGGTCACAGGTGTCCACTGAGAGCTAACCTGTTACTATCAACTGATTACCACCTGTCATTAACAAATGCTTGCTAATCATTTGTTTAATCTCACAGCCACTTGAATGGAGATAAATATATATATTTAACAACTTTAATAGGAATATAATCTTATAACACCCCCAGATCTTTGAACACCAGCATTGTCTGTAAAGTCAGCATCACTGAGAAGACCATTTATTAGATTACTACTCTAGGCAGGCCAGCAGGGAGGTGAAGAGTAGAGAATGCAACAGTGTTTTAATAATGGTACATGAGTGCCTCAAGTCTCAAGCCCACTTCCCAAGTTTTGATTGTAGCAAATAACACTTCATGCAAAAGCATGCAATATAGCTCCTTAGTTCCCCGCACCCAACCCACCTGCTAAACGCTGATTGCCATGCACCAGGATGACTGAATGGAAAGATATTATGAGACTGAAGGGACATCTCAAGGTTATTAGGCCTAAAAATTGACCTACCTTGAAATATTCCCCATATTGTTGGCCTTACCTTAAAGAGGGACATTCACACTGAAGCAAACTTGAAAAGAGAGAACATTCATACAAAGAAAAATTTACTTGGCCAGTAATTTCTTGCATTCCCTTTGGTACTACTGAAGGATATTGT
Source organism: Alligator sinensis (assembly GCF_000455745.1). Lineage (NCBI taxonomy): Eukaryota > Metazoa > Chordata > Crocodylia > Alligatoridae > Alligator > Alligator sinensis. The sequence goes on from NW_005841830.1 coordinate 5,744,708, forward strand.
ATTTTAAAAAGGAGTTTCTTCCCCATAGCACAAAAATGAAATCATAATCCTGTACTTATGACACTACAGTTCATTGTCATGGAAATAACAATGATGCCAAAACCACAGAATTATGACATTGTAGCAGGAGGACAAAACACCCTAATTAAAAAGTACAAATATCTTTGCCCATGAGAAGCCAACATAAGAAAATAGATCTGAAAATGGGAATGTATTTAAAAGGTTTATGTTTCAGTCTAATACATATAAAAGTTTTCTCCAAGCAGGAAGTCCCTCTTTAAGGATTCCAGCCATTTTTATATCCTCATTTATTGCAGCAATTTAAAAAAATCATGCACCCCTATTAATGAATAGCTTTCCAACAGTTCTCCATTAAGGCATCTGCTAAATAAGCAGATGCATCCTCTGCATTGCAAATAGCATTACCTGTACACTCCAATGTACCTATTTGCACTCACTATTTATTATCCAATTTTCACACATTTTTGGACAACTAGAGAAGAGTTTCAGCATTAACAGGTCTGTGAATGAAGGTCTACTGATGATTTTGACAACTTTTCACTCACTGTGGGTAGAAAAATCACTTATGCCCTCATAGCATATGCTTATTGGCTCAATCTAAAATTTGGGATTGGTGGAGTTATTTTATTTTAAATCTTTGCTGCAGAGAACAATTAAAACAGAACACATTGCTGGCATCCTTAAGTCAAGACTTAGAAGGAGGAAAAGACAGATGAAGAAAGATTTAAAAGAACTAAATATACATATGATGACTTAAGAATGATAACTAAGGGGGTGGGAGCTATGATAATTGGGTGTTCATTTCAGCTTTGCAGATATTAAGAGGAGAAAGGAACTCTTGTCTGATCTTGCAAATGAGTACAGGAAACTTTGGGTTGGATAGCAAGAGAAAGCTACTAACACTGAGGTCTGTTATCACATAGAACAGTCTCCCAAGGGAAGTTAGGCAAGTAATTAGTCAAAAATTTAAAAGTTGGGCTGAATCTGTGCATTTACAGTCGAATACACAATATTTCTAAACTCTCTTGCCCTTCCATCAGACCATGTTACAGTGCTGTAGCAAAAGTGAGTGAGTTAATATTACTGTGTCCATTTTATGGATATGAAACCAAGGCACAGAAAGTTTAGGAGATTTGCCTATGGCTACAGACTGAGCCAGCAGGAAAGCTGGGAAATAGAATCCAGATATCCCATTGGAGATAAGCACTAGCAAGTCTGCTGCATCGCAGAGACTCAAGAATTGCTAACAGAACATAACCACTAGGAAAACAAACAAAAACAACCCCCCCAAAAAGTACAACAGTGGTGGGAAAGGTGAAAAATGCAAGAGGTTCATATTCAGGAGCGGGCAATTATTTTGGGCAGAGGGCCACTTACTGAGTTTTGGCAAGCCATCGAGGGCTGCATGACAGGCAGCCAGAGCAGATAAATATTAATTTTCTAAATTTTTTAGGGGCCCTGCGGGCCGGAGAGAATGGCCTGGTGGGCCGCATCCAGCCCACAGGTCGCATTTTACCCACCCTTGTGTTAGATGAACCAAAGCTGCTCTAGTAGTGGTGCTTACTTAGATTCTACAATGCAACAGAATATCTTGCCCATATCTCTGCTAGAAGTTCTTTCTTAAATCTATTTTTTTTGGTTCTATAACAGTTTATAAAGATTAGCACCTTTTTAACATTAACAGGCTTGTTGACTTTTAAACTGTGAAGGTTAAGTCATAATGGTGTGGAAAATGAAAATATTGCATTGTTCCCTGAAAGCACAGCATATTACCACAACAAAATTCTTTTCCCAGCTTAGTTTTATATACCCACACTAAAAAAGGTTGTTTCAGGCACTGATAAAACTGCCACAGAACTATGCTGTGGCTTCAGTCTCAAACAGATTTGTACAGCAAAACTTTGACAATGTTATCATCATCTAATGCAAGTGTTCTGCAATTTTTTCCTGATGAATAAACCCTTACTCAACTAAATACATCAATAAAATTCCAGGCCTCTTCAAAAAAAAAAAAAGAGGGGGGAAAAAACCCAAAGCAATGACAAGCCTATATCTTATGTTTTTGTGTGCATCTGTTTTGAGAGATTGACCAAGTATATCTGAACTTGACAGGCAGGGGTATGTGGGGAATGATGGAGTAAGATTTTTCTTTGTGTTAAATCCCAATTTTCAGTACTTTGCAACAACCATGGCTGTCTTTCACTATCCACCCAGTGAGTTTCAACCCACTGGTTGAGAAACATTGGTTCAATTTTAAAGTAATTTAACCAAATCCAAGAAAGGGAAGAAAAAAAAATCATGGGATGATTTTCAGGGACATTTAGGATCTGAAGCTCCCGCTGATTAAACCAGAGAGACTGAATTTCCAGTCATAAAGCCCACTCCTCCCCACTCTTGCCTCCCAAGGCAAGTGGAACTAGGACATAGTGGATTCTGAACCACAGCACCATTCTTTATTTCCCCATAGACACAAAGCCCGTCTGTGGATGCTTTACTGCTTCTGGGAGATGGAAAAGCATTGCATTCTCACTGGAAACTCCTGAGGCTTTTGCAGGCCAATTAACACATTGTACCTACTTCCATATTTGCAGTGTGAAACCCCTCCTCTGGGAAGGGAAAATGATCCAATGATCCAATCAAGTCAGCAGTGGGCATGCTGCCAAGGAGTCAGAGAAAGGTGAAGATGGAGAACACTTGGTCGCTGCGGATGCTCAGAGCCACTGTGGTTTGGAGCAAGTAGCTATTTACACTGCTTTGAAACCTTAGCAAGCTGCCATGGGTAGTATCGAGGGAAATTTTGCCTCCCCCAGTGGAAGAATTCTGGTGAATTTCTGAGTCAAAACACAGTTTTTTTGTTTTTCACAAAGGCGTCATGATGTGCCTCTTCGGGTTCCCTGTCCCTTAGTCTTGATTGTGGAGGACAGATATTTTACTTGTATTACAAGTATATTATCCTCACAGTGAAATTATGACCCCCTTATTTGTACCTCTATTAAAAGCAGCAGGGAAGACGTTTTGTGATCTATTAATGTTCCAGAAATTCTTTGAAACTCTAAGCTGTAGCTTTTTAAGAATAATGGAAGGAAACTTGGAGAGACATTGCCAAGGTCATGGTCTCAAGCCCGAAAATACTTTTCCTCATCGCATCTGTTTGCACATCTGTTTGCAAAATCCATTTGATATCTAATATTTTTCCTCAACACATATGCTTCAATACTATTTTTGTTTTCAAAACAAACAAAACTGTATAGCATCTCTACATGTGAGCAGCCCTGGAGTAACAAGCCTGGAGGATACTTCACCTGTATAAACACCTGATTAATCTGACTTTACAGGAACAAGGCACATGGGGCTACTAGGCAAATCCATCCATGTCACTGGGCTGCAATGCATTTTCACCCCTCTATAGCAAATATTGTTTATGAGCCAACAAGTTCCCATAGCAGGTTTTGGGGCCACCAAATAGGCATGTTTTCACTGCTCTTCTCTGGCAGACCCCTATGTCACCCTTTGCATTGCCCTTCTTTGCAGCTTGCTGCTTAGCACTTTGCTGTGACAGGTCTGCCCAAGGCTCTCACTGTGCCAAAGAAAATGACCCTTGTAAGGGTTATTTTCAGTTGGGAATTTTTTGTTCCTAAGTTTGAACCCCAAAGAATGGTTTGGGAAGAGACTGCAGAGCTAGGCTTCCAAGAGAATGTCGGGGCAGTGTATCATTTTGGAAATGATGAAAAATACAATATTGCTTGAATTTAAAAATGGTAATTTGCTTGGATAAAGCCACTGACTGAATAACTGCTAATCCAACACTACCAAAAAGGCTCAATCACCTGGGGCATGTGGAAATCAAGTTCTCTCTACCAGTGTAAAGACAGAAAAACTGGTGAATAAACAGTCATACAGCTGATTCTTCCACATCTAAGTGAAAAATTCCAAATTCAATGCGAATGGCCATAGAGTCAGTCAGACATAACATATATGACCTGGAGAGAAGGGGTTGGCTTAATGCACACATCTTATATTGCCTTTTATATGTCCATTTATAGTTTCAGAATTTTATTGTCAAAGATGACAAAGATCAATGACAAGGAATGACCCAACAGAATCAGTGGAACACTATATTGGTTTCAAAATATTTGGGCTAAAGCCTGCAGCAAGTAGAGAACAAGAATAAAAGGTTTGGGCTCAAGCCTGCAGCAAGTAGAGAACAAGAATAAAAGCACACAGGGATCCTAGGATGGAAATGACTGCTACAAATAAAAAAAAGTAGCAGTCATGTTTGCAGTTGCTGGAGCAGAATTTACTCTACAACTCCTCCAATAATGTTGCCTCAGTGACCTCCCTTGGCAGATTATTCTACTGCCTGATGACCTCAGTGTTTGACCATTTTTCCCTTTTACCTTAAATTTTTCTTTTAATTTCCAGACTGTTTCCAGTTATTTTACCCTCACTTACATGACTATCTCCCTTTTTTGGTTATTTCTTCAAGTAATTGTGAAACAAGAGGCGAGCAAAATCCCCCTTAGTCATCTTAGGCCCTACAGGCACATTTGTATAAATGTGTACTCCCTTCACATGGGCACAGCTGTATGCGTGCATGCAAATCTGGGATCTGGATGCACACATGACTGCATAGGCATTTTGTTCATTCCCTGCCATATGTGTGCATTCATAGCACAGGCAAACAAGTTCTAGCTACAAATCAGGCCTCTTTTTTCAAAGTTCTTCTCCTAGTCCTAAACCAAATTCTGTTTTTCTTATATATGTTTAGGGAACAGAGAAATGAATAAATTATATTTAGCTGAAACCCAGGTAAGAGGGATTTATTGCAAGTCAGCTGATCCACAGAAACTGTTGTGTGTGTCTACTCTATCCAACAGTGGGCACGCTTACACGAGATGCTTTGAGCACAGTAGACTAATTCTATCGTGCATTAGTGCAACGGGCAAAACCCATGCTAATGCCCTAATGCCCGGTAGAATTAGTCTAGTGTGCATTAGCATCACCAAAAAAGCATGCATCAGTGCTAATGCATTGTAGCACCAATTAAGGTAGTACCTGTATTTACAGGCACTAAACTTAATGTGCCATAATTACAGTGCATTAATGAACGTGTAGATGTGCCTAGTAAGTAGAGATTAAACTGTGATAGAGACTAAACTATGATTAGCAAGATAGATAAAATGGTACTGAAAGATACAAAGGGAACTAAGAATGGCTTTTGCAATATACCAAGAGAGAAAGAATTACTAGAAGGTAGACCCAGTAACAGTTGTTTCATTCAAAGTAAATTGCTCAAGTTTATCTTCCACTTACCACAAGATAATGGCACACAGAGAGTTTCTGTGGATCAGCTGATAGGTGGTAAACCTCTCCCACTTTTTAAACAAAAAATGATGTTTGACAGCTACAGCATCAGATGCCGTTCTTAATTAATCATCATCTTCCACAGGGTGTCCAACAATTGTTAATCTCTTGCCATACCATTCGCACCTTTGTAAAGGCTAACTACAATAATATTTATTAACTTGAATCAAACTTAGAGAGGACTACGTGTAGCTTTATTCCACTGGGTGGTTTTGCCTTCTGTCCTCTCCCTTCTGTGCGTCTTTCAGTGTATGTGTTATTCCACTTAGCTTGAGGTCTATATAAAAGTTTATTCTACATCATTTATGAAGATATTAAATGTTACTGGCCTAACACTGACCCATATAATCCCACTGGATGCCTCTCCCACTTTGAAGTTACGCTTTTTATAATTATGCTTTCTTTATGTGACCTTCTCACCAATTCTTGATACATGGCTTTCTTTTCCAAATAGTATAATTTTTCCAAGCACAAGTGGAACAGTAAAATTCCAGAATGATCTTGCTGGGAATTCTGAAGCAACAGGGAACACCAAGCATTTGGAAAACTATGGAGCTGGTATAAAATTAGTTGATGGATCAGAAACATGGTACAATTATATATGATATGCTTTCAGAGTAAGAAATTGTAATGCATTGTAGCACCAATTAAGGTAGTAATTACTCTAAAAGCAAAAAAGCTGATAGGCTCAGGTTGGAAAATAAATCATCTTGGATGCATTTCTTACTACAGGTTGAGAACATGAAAATAAAAGGGAAACTTGGCACCAGAGACCACAAATTATCTGAATTCTCTCACATAAGTAAAGGCTGCATAGAATACAGATGTACAGATGACAAAAATGCAAATTTGGAGAATGCAAAAATAATAAAGTTAGTAAATAAGTGTATGATGGGAAGTTTCATGAAAATTTAACATTGTAGAAAGTAACCTGAAGAATAACAAAAAAAGCATAATTTAGGTACAACATATTACAATTATTTAACAAGTAATTATTCACACAACAACTATCCATCACTAGATGTTCATAAGGTACCATGCAGAGTGTATCAAAGGTCAATGGAAAATGGAGATGTCACCAAAAATAAGGATTACCAATTACTTAAAGAAAAAGGTAAAGGAGCAAATGAGCAGGATAGGTTAATGGTACTGAAAGGTACAAAAGAAGCTAAGAATGAATTACCAGAAAGTAGGCCCAGTAACAAAATAGGAGGTGCTATATCAACAACAAATTAAAAATAGCTGAGATACTGTATTAATTTTGGAATTTAACAAGAACAGAAAAGGAAAAATAGATACTTAGACAATTAGGCTATTGACAGACGTGAAAAACAAAACAAAACAGAGCTTTAGTTAAGAAGAAGCGGGTCAGTTTGACCCGGCTCGCCCAATTCCTGTATAGATCACATGTTCAGCAAGGCTTTTTGGTGCTTTTATCTAATAGTTGATTCAATCAGATATTAGCTAAAAGCACAAAAAAGCCCCAGTGAAGTGCCCGATCTAGAAAGAAATTGGGCAAGCCGGGTCAAACTGATGAAATGCCTCTTCTGGGCATGCACTCCACTTGTCGTGGGGGTAAGCCAAACTGAAAGTAAAGCATTTTTTTCACGTCTGTCAGCAGCCTTAAATAACGAAGGTATTGTAAAAATACCTACTCTTGAATCAGCTGTAAAGAAATGATCGAAAAATATGAACATATGTAAAACAACCGGTAAATAACGTGTGTCCTTGTATATCCAAGGAAAATAGTTTACAAGTACACTGGACCAGTAATAATTAGTTTCAGAAAGCCCAAAGGAATTAAGGAAATACTGGAAGACTGGAGCAAAACAATTATGGTTTAAATTAAAAGTTTGCATTCAGTTCTGGTCACTCCACCATGAGGAAGATATTAACAAACAAGAAGAGGTTTGCCCACAAGGGCAGTGGCAGGGTCTGGCTAGGCAGTTATTTTTGTGCCTGCTCCTGAGTAGGCACCTGGGGTTGGTGCACATTGATTGCCTACCCCTTATTACTGCAAGCAAAACATTAGAGAACAGAAACAAAAAAAATCCTGGAATGAAAGGACAAGTTTCTTTTGAAAATGGTAAAATAGTCAATGATACATAGCCTAGCTAAACACTCACTACAACTTGGTAACTATCTACAAATATGTGATAGGTGTAAATAATGAATGGGAAGGACTTATTATGAAGGGATAAAACTAGAATTAAGGTGATGAAATCATGAAAGGAAAGTTTCAGACTAATCATCCAGAAAAATCTTCCTGTGAACTCTATTAGGCAGAGGCATATTCTTCCAGGGATGTCCTGAAACCCCAGGCACTTTGGATATTATACTTAGACTCTTATGTAACAGAGATCAGTTCTGCATAGAACTGGACTAAATGACTCAACCAGGGTTTTCTTGCATTTGATTTTTATGACAGTAGGATTCAGTGTTGAGCACAGTGTTTTTAATATCTTCATAAACTATTTAAAGAAAGAAAAAATCAGTATTTTGTATTTGCAGACAAGATCACACAGTACAATAGAGGGGAAGCAAAATTAAAAGCAGCCAAAAGATTTTCAGGGTTTTTGGCATTCAGAGTAAAAGGATATTTTCTGGTGAAATGTTAAATACCATGTTTGCAGTCTTTCATTACATCCTAAATCAATGCTGTCAGATACATTCTTTCACAAAATTTGCTATGCGTATAATTGTCAGTCCACAAACTGACATGTGTGTAAGGTATAAATACGGCAGATTTGTTTGGCTATTTTCATTTATACAAAGACAAGAATAACAAAAACATTTTTTGCTTGGCTTCAATTGCTTTATCTAGTGAGGTTGATGTTTATTTAAATTCTTTGATTCAAAGGATGGATATGTTATTACTACTTAGCAGTATACAAGATGCATAGACTTAAAATAGACCATGATGCAGGGTTTGTGTTTCCTTTATTGGTTTTACACCTTCACATTGTGTTACTGTATTTTTATTTAACTTAGTACTAAACATTTTCCTCTATGTACCAGCACAAAGCCCAGCGAAGCTTGGCATACTGGGACTGTGCATCATTCCTATAGACAGTTCATATTATTTTGAACCACGTTCTTCAGAATTACAATGTTTAGGAAAATCTTTTAACATAGAACCTTGAGCTCCCTTAATGTTTGAATGAGATTGAATATAAAAAATTACTGTGTCCTGAGTCTAGTCTGACACTTACCTTCAGTACAACCAATATCAGGGCAATAACTTCAGCATGGCCTGTGTTTTATTTCAGCTTTGTTACACAAGGCTCATTTTTTTATGACCCCCCTCAAGAAATCAACAAGTGAGATATTAAAGAAACTTCTCTCTGGATATTACTCAAACTGCTACTTACAATCCTAGGTTTGAAGGGTGGCTTGATTTTTCGTTGTTCTAGAAGAACCCAGTCAATTTCCTTGAAAAATGGATGCTGCTTAATTGCGTCTTCCCCATTCTGGGATGCCACACAGCCTAGTCGCTTATTGGGGTTTTTTGTCATAAACTACAGAAAAAGAAAAAATTGCAAAACGTTACTGATATATAGCCGGTAATTAATTGCCATCCAGTTACATTCACATTCACCATGCAGATCCTCCTAAAGAAACTGTCTCTGTAAGGGCTGTTTTCCCCACATGTGATATAGTATCCACTAAAATTTTCAAACTCTGGGCAAACTTACATTAGCCTTTGACCTATAAACCTCTTTTGGGGGGAAGGCTCTCTCAAAAGAGTTCCAGGACTTCCTGATTTCAGCTGGCTGGGCATGCTTGAGAATAGACACTTTCACTTTTTCTACTTCCCATCTCAGTCAAAGCTGGGTAGAAAAGCAAAACAGCAGCAACATGTAGGGGGTGCACGTGGGTGCAGGTGCACCCCCTGCAAAAAAGGCGCCACCGACAGTGGCTTGCTCACTACCCCGCCACCGACACCACCAATGGCATCTGCGGGTGGCCTGTGGTTTCCACTGGCCACTGCCACCGCTGTCAGCAGAGACTGTGGGTGATCACCGACCCTTGGTCAGCGCTCGCCAGTGCTGGCAGTGTCTGCAGCAGCTCCCCTGCTTACCGCCACTGTGCTCCCGCTTCCACCACACTCCTGCCACCACTGTGCCCCCTCAGCCACTGGGGGGGATGCGCTGTTCATAAAGCAAAAGGAACTACATCCCTCCCTCCCTGACCTCAATCAGGTACAGAGGTGGTGCTCAACCTTCTTCCTTAACAGACTAGATGAGCAGTGCTCAAGCCAGACACAGGTCAGATGTGGCCAGTGGCTCTGATCTGGTGAGTGTAGCAAGGCCCCATCTATAGGAAGCTAGGGGGCAGCCTGGCCCCAATTCACCCCTATGGGGGGGTAGAGGTCATGGCCCAGTCTGTATCCAGCCCTGCAGAAGGGAAGGGGGTATGGCCCAGCCTCAATCAAGCCCCGTGGGAGGGAAAGGGGTGTGGCTCAGCCCTGATCCAGTCCTGGAGGGGGAGGGAGCATGGCCCAGCCTGGATCTGGCTGTGCAGGCAGGGGGCATAGGAATTTGGCAGCAAGGGAGGGTGGCCACTGATTTCCCACTGCCAAATTACCCACTCTGCGGGGAGCCCTGTGGGCCAGATGCAATGGCTCTGCAGACTGCATTTGGCCTGTGGGCTGGAGGCTGAGCACCTCAAGCTATAGAATTAAATTTATTACATCTCCTCTTTTAGCCAGTCTGCTCTGCTTGACCTTAATTAAATTTTAAATTCCACTTCTCCCGCCCCCCAGCTTTTTAAATCTTCTGAATGCACAGGACTATATTATAGTCCTGTAATGTAGTACAGGCTCTACAGCTCATTCAAGACAGTTGTGGTTTTGCTTGTTATTACTTGGGGAGTGCCAGGGGAGGATTATATTAGGGCTGTGCAAAGCTTCGGTTCATGATCTGATTTGGAGAAGATTTGGCCCAATTCGGAGGCTGAATCTCCAAATCCGAATTGAATCGCTAGAAGCTTAAAACTTTTTGAATCTGAATCAATTCAGAAAAGATTTGGAAGAGATTTGGCGATTTTGAGATTTGGAAGGTGGTCTTTATGGGGAAACAGAAACTTAGAAGAGGGAGGAGAAGTGGGGGAAGGACTGACATCTCTAGCTAGCCAGTGACTGCAACTTCTCTCTGACTGCCCTTCCAATCACAGTGTCTTGGGGGAGGGACATGGAAACAGCATAAAAGCCTCTGTGTGCAGGCTTTTCTGTCCCTTTCCTGAAGCTGTTTCTGCCTGAGCAACAGCATCTCACAGGTACTGTAGCTACTGGCCTGGCTTCCTAGTCAGTGGCCTGCTATTTTTTGCTGTTCGAAAGGATTCGATAGGATATATCTTAGCTTAGTTTAGCTTAGCATCTGTCTACTTTCAATTCATTTCTTTCAATTTATATTTGTTTTTTGCCCCCCCAATACTTCTGAAAGAAAAAGCTCAGTGTTTTCCCTGGCAGTATGATCCATCACTGTGCAGGGAAGCACACATTGCACACACTCACACACACACAGATATATATATAGCTATTAAAAATCAATAATCAATCAGACCAGAGTCCTACAGAGGAAACCACACAGCACTCAAGAACAAAACAACTAGTCACTGACAGCCTGCCACAGATTTGGATTTAGACCAAGACCAGATCAAAGAAGAACACAACACATACATGCCTTTTCCAGCACAGGAAACATTAATATGAAGCGTGGTAGAAAGACAGGTGCCAGGTCTTCTGGCAGGGGAGGGAGAGGGGCTAGAGGGGGTATAGGGAGACCTAGAGCTGCAAGTACCCTCCCCTCCCAAACATAGACACATCCCCTTCCCAAACAGCCATGAGGCTTTTGCTGCCAGTGGAAGCAAGGAAGTGGGAGCAGTACCTGAGGTCCCTGCACCTGCACTACCTCCCCTAACTCCAGAAATAGGCACCAGCAGCAGAATCACTGTCTCCTCCACCCCAATGTCATCTTCCAGTGTGAGCCTCCCCTGCCAGAGGAGGAGCTGGAGCTGGAACCAGGGGGCTGAGCACCCTGGCTCAAGCAATTCTGGGGACTGAGGAGGAATCAGAGTTTGTGCTCCACACCCGTCAAAGTTCCCTTAGACCCAGGTCTCCTTCTTTGGAAAACAGCACCTCAGAGGAGGTTGAGGTTGTGGAGGCTCAGGCAAGTGGTTCAGCTGATGCAGCTCCTCCTGCTGTTGTGCCTCAGTCTGCTGAGGAGTGGGATAAGGCAGCATCCCCACCCTCAACTCAGAAGCGGGCAAGTAACGTAATGTGGGAGCATTTTGCGCTGGCAGATGATCCCAGGTTTGCTATCCGCCAGCACTGCCAAAGGCAGATCAGCCAGGGCAAGGAGGTGAAACACTTCATCACCACGGTGATGCTGCTGCATCTCAGGGGGCAGTACTTTCTTGCCCTTCTTCTTGCTCAGGCTGGCACCAAAGGGAAGCCCCCCCCATTCACACCAAAGCTCCCGTTCCCCCAAAGCAGAGGCAGGCCACCCTGGAGCAGTGGGGGAAAGCTGCAGACAGAGGGGGACTCATTCCCAAAGTGAGCAAGATTACCCAGACCATTGGGGAGATGCTTGCTCTGGATAGTCAGCCCTTCTCCCTAGCTCAGCAGCCAGGGTTCAGGTGGCTCATGGCACTCATGGCCCCATCTTACCAAGTGCCTGCACGCACCACCTTTAGCAGGACAGTGGTGCCTTCCTTGTATGAGGCACGCAGGAAGTACTTGAAAGAGGAGTTGCACAAGGCAGGGCTGCAGGTAGCCTTGTACTTCATCTCCAACATCTGGAGAAGCTGGGGTGGGGATCACGCCTACCTCTCCCTCACAGGACACTGGTGCGATCAGTCAAGCCATCAGTGGGCTCTCCTCCAAGCTGAGGTGCTGGATGCATCCCACACAGCAAGGGAGATTCATGGTGGCCATGAACCATATGGTACAGGGGTGGCTTGTTGGGTAAGCTGAGCTCACCTGTGGGTTCATGGTCACCGACAATGGGGCCAATATGGTCAAGGTCATCTGTAATGCCAACTTTGTTGGTATCCGCTGTGTGGCACTAAAGTTCCACCTCATCGTCAGAGATGCCTTGAAGGGGGACAGGGCTGCCAGGGATGGCACAGCCACCACTACCACTATGAGCCAGCCGATTAAAAAATGCAGGAAGGTGGTGGGCTACTTCCACCGCAGCATCAAAGGGAGCGAGACACTGTGGAAGAAACAGGCAGAGCTGAGCATCCCACAGCACAGAATCATGCAGGATGTGGAGACTTGGTGGAACTCCACATACCTGATGTTCGAAAGGCTGGTGGAGCAACAGAAGGCCATCCATGAGATGGCCTTGCCTGGGGAGATCGGGATCAGCAATCCCCCTGAATAGAGCTGAGTGGGGTACCATCTCCCAGATCTTGGTGGTCCTCAAACCCTTCCTCAAGGCCACCAAAACCCTCAGTGCTGGCGATGACCCCTTAGCCAGGTGATCCCCATAGTGAGGGAGCTTGAGAACCAAATGGAGAAGTTCCAGGGAATCAATGTTCCTGGCTAGGGCAGACCACTGTCACCAGATGTGCAGGTACTGGTGAGGCAACTGAAGGAGGGCATCAGGAGATGGCTGGATCCCTTGCGGTCCAGTACGGTCCACATGCTTGCGGGCACGTGCAACCTGAGGATGAAGGGAAGCATGTTCACTGGCAGCATCAAAACCCTCGATCGCTGGACGCAGGTGCTGGTCAACAAAGTCAGGGAGGCAGAAGGGCAGAGGTGAGGGAATGTGGAAGAGGGGGATCCAGTTTTCCGTACCAGCACTCCCAGCACCAGCACCACCACCGGCACCAGCACCAGCCAGTCTTCTCCACGCTAGCCACTGCCAATGTGGGCCAAGGGCATGGCTTCAATGCTGGGGTCCAAATGCACCAGATCCCAGCCTCAGGCAGGTAGCACTGAGGCTTTGGTGGCTACCTATCTCGCCGAGGATGTGGAGCCACTGGACTGCAACCCCCTCCCAGGGAAAGCCGCAGCCGGATGTGCCAGGATCGGCCACGGTTGCCTGGCAACACCTGTCCTGTCCACTAACTAGTGTTCCAAGCAAGAGGGTGTTCAGCATTGCTGGGGATGTTGTGACACCCCACCGCACCTGTTTGGATCCTGGTTTGGTAGAGCAGCTGCTGTTCTTGAAAGTGAACCTCCTGCTCCTGGGGTTCCCCAAGCTCCACCTGCAGATGGACTGAGTGCCACTCTTCTCACTCCGTCTGCACTTGTTTCCTTTTTTCCAAAACCAGTTAATGCCCCACTCTCAGCTGGAGGGGGCACTCACTGCATCACTAGTCAGTAGGGGAAGAACGTGCCCCTGCTGAGCTTGCTCCCCTGCCAGGACAAACTTAGAGGTATGTGCTGGGGCTATGGGGAAGGAGGAGACCCCAGGTCCTGGGCATGACCACTAAAACTACACCCTGCCAGGGCAGGGAGGGCTGGTGGGACTGCTGGTGGTGCAGCAGCCCCGTAAATGCCAGGACCAACGATCCCCTGGTAAAAGGCAGCTAGGAGGTGCCATAACCTCCAGCTAACGCGCACACACACACACAGTCCTGCCTGGGGAAAACCCAAATCTGTCATGTCTTTGACAGGCCTGAGGCTTGCTGGTTGCAGTGGGGTTGTGAGGCTCCAGGTGAGCTCAGCTTAGCTGCCTGGGATGCCAGCTTTTGTACTGAAAAACCCTTTGTTGGGCTGAGGAAGCACCTGCAGTTTGTGTGTCTCCTGGTCCTGGATGGAAGGAATAGTAAAGAAGCCAGAGCCTGGCCTGGCATGCAATGCAGGCAGAAAGCCAGTCAGTGAAAATGGAAATGGAGGCATCAGGGGTAAGGAAAGGCTGGGGGGAGATGTAGCAGCACAGGTAAAAGTGCAGAGGTACCTGGAGAGTCAGATGTCTGGCACCTAACAGTCAGATGTCCACCACCACAGTGATGGCGCACCTAACAGATACACACCAGGTGCTCTTACGTGAGAGGAAAGAAGGGCAGACAGTTTGGCTACCTGAGATGCTGCTGCTGGTGCTACTGGTGCTGCTGAGTCACTAAGTTATTTTATCTGTCGCCGTTTACAGTGGTGGACCGGACTGAGGCTGTATGGTAGGAGGAGACCCCACTGGGGCACGCTGTCATGTTGTGCAGAGGACCCAGTGCCAGGAAGGGTGCACCTGAACACACACACACACACACAGAGTCACACAGTGAGGGTAGACCTAACATACATGCACTAGGTGCTCCTACTTAAGAGGAAAGAAGGGCTTGACAGTTTGACTACCTTAGATGCTGCTGGTGCTACTGGTGCTGACTGCTGAGTCACTAAGTTATTTTTACCTCCTGCCATTTAAAGTGGTGGACCAGGATGAGGCTGTAGGAGAGGAGAAGCCCTCACTGGGGCACAATGCCGTCTTGTGAAGATGCCCTAGCACCAGAAAGGGAGCACCTGAACATACACACAGTGGCACCCACCCATGTCATGAGTTTTGCCTGCCTATGGCCAGAGGCGCAGGGCCCCAGAACCCAGACTCCCCCTGCACCTATCCCCTTGACAGCTGGCAGACTTCATGGTGGCAGCACGGCCTAGCAGGCCTGCAGTAGTTTTTTTCATCCTCCTGTGCCCTAAGACAGACACAGTTGCACAAGCACCCATATCACGAGTTTTGCCTGTTAGCAGCCAGAGGTGTGGCTTAACACACACACGACATGAGTTTTGCTTTCAGGACTTTCAGGTGCAGTTTCCCAGAAACCCCTGCACCTATTGCCTTGAAACTTGTCAGGCTTCACGCCCTCAACAGAGGCTACTGCCTCTGCAATTTTCATCCAAATTAGCCAAAACACGACAAAGTTATAGATATTTCATTGATTCCCAATTATACTCTATGGCCGAATCTCTCCAAATCAGCGCCGAATCTTCTGAAGTCGATTCAGCTGAATCAAATCAGAAAAGTAATCTGAATCTACAAATCGAATCACTGGCATCCGAATCAGCCAAATCTGAATTGAATAGTTCCCTATTTGCACAGGCCTAGATTATATCACTTTATATTCTAGAAGCCTGTCTGCATGTGGACTGGGCTTGTCCAGAGTTCTGCTTCTCCCTTAAAAAAGAGCCAGTGGTTACGAGACTGTACAGAAGACAGCAAAGACTATGGCTGTTTTATACAGATTTATCAAGGCTATTAGTAAGTGCAGTCCCTGTAGTGCCTTCTAGAGCCATTACACCTGTTTCTGGCTTCAGAATAATGCTATTACATACAATGTTATCAAAAGCTCCTGCATCTGTACTATACTTTGCCTACTGGCCAGTATGGCTCAGGTTCTAAGAGTTAATGATTTTCACAGCCATGGTTTCTGAAAGAAATGTGACTAAGGGTTTTTCCATAAAACATCAGGAGATACATTTTTTTATGTACTCACTGAGACTTGAGCAATGTAAATTGTAAGCATCACCACAACAGTTGCTATATGGGTGTGGATAACTAAAAGACTGCAAAAATAGGGAGGATAAGGGTCTCTGGACTTTCCCACTCTGAACATTATGCCGGTAAACTGGACATTCCCATTATTTTTTTTTACATATTTATCTTTCCACATGCTGTGTAATTGAGTATGGGAGAGTAACTAGGATTCTGAAATAGTTTAAAGTCATTGTTTTAATATTATATGCAAATTTCTGAGTTTCATTTTTTTCCTCACTTTTCAAGCACTTTTACAATCATTTCCCATGTCTTGTGTGAATTTTAGTGTTTTGTTTTCTTTATATTTTATTACTGGCTCCTTTTTAACACTTTTCTAATGGAAAATAAATTTTAGGAGGGTTGAAAGATTGGGGCAGGAGTATTGCTGGCACCCAGCCCCAGACTAGCATTCTGGGGCAAGGGGGGAGGAGGGTGCAATGCATGCATCTGTTGATGATACAGAGCTTTTCAATCTCCCTCCCTGCTTCGTCATACTGTCTGCAGCAAACTGACAGGCAAGCAAGCCAGCCAGGGGCTGACAGTGATAACAGTTTTTATCACCCGATTAGAAAAACAATGGCCTCTCTTCATTACTTCAAATGTCTTAAACTGCTTACTGGCTGACCTGTTGATTAGCTCCAAACACCCCTAAGCAGTCATTGTTCTGTCTGCCTGCTTCAGTGAAATTGGAGAGAGAGACACACACACAGACACCTCTCAGTATTAGCTAGCATTCCACATGCCTAGGGTCTGTGGAGCTGGGGTCAGTGGCATGGGAGATGGGAGGGAGGGGGCAGGGGCGACACACAGGGGGTGCACGCAGGTGCACATGCACCCCCTGAATGTGGTGGTGTACCCCCTACAAAAAGGTGCCACCGACATTGTTGGCACTGCCTGTGGGTGGTTGCTGCTCACCACCCCACCACCGATGGCATTTGTGGGTGGCCAGCAATCTCCACTGGACGCCATTGCCAGTGGCGCCAGCGGGTGGTTGCCAAACCCTGGTCAGTGATCCCCAGCCGCTGACAGTGCCGGTGGCATCTGCAGGAGCTCCCCACTTACAGCCGCTGTGCTCCCACTGCTGCTAGCATGGCTGTGCACCCCGCAGCTGCTGGGGGCATGTGCCGTTCATGGGAGGGGGGCATTTCCTGGTTGAGCGGGGGTGGGGGGAAGGTAGGGCAGGGGGAAGCTAAGCAGACCCTGATGTGTCTGCAGTCTCTGCTGGAGCCTTATATAGCATTAGCTGTCATACCACATGCTGGCTATGGTTCATGCTGTGGCAGAGAGGAAGAAGGGATCCTTCCTTAAGCAGTGAGTGGTGAGGAGGCAGGGGTATGTGGGCACGGGGAAGCCAACAGACCTTGCTGTGCCTGAAAGTCACTGCCGGAGCCCCAGCCAGGGAACAGAGGGAAGGGGCCAGCCCTTCAGTGGAGCAGAGAGCTCTGCCTAGCCCATAGAGCACGCCAGGATGCTGGGTGACTCTGATTTAACTTAAACCAGCAAGGGGTCTGGGACAGACATTGCACGAACCAGTTTGAGCCAAATCGGTTAAGGGTGATACTACATTCAACCAGGTTTATCTCAAACCAGGTTCAGCCATTTTCAAACTGGTTTATATACACTGAACATCTGTTCTGTTACAGGTTTAAACCAGTTTCCGATCACTTAAACCAGTTTATGTGTAATGTCTGTCCCCAGCCCTTGGGGCAAATAACCCCAGCAAAGTGTGCATGACAAAACATTGACATTTGATCTTTTTTTCTATCATGCTAACAATCATCTTTTACCATACGATCTCAGTCAGAAGCCAGATCATACCCCTGGCAAATATGGTTCATTTTATATAAAGCTTTCAATCTCATTCTCTTGCATACCTTTTACAACACTATGCTTTTACACACAGCAATACAACTGTATTGCAAGACTAATGCAATCACACCTGTTGAAAACCACATACATGCATTTTTATTTTATTAAAGCCTGTTGACCCAGGCAAAATTAACAGAAACATCTGTATTCCAGGTTTTTGACACTTGTGGATGATCCCATACAGCAGCTTTCCTTCAAACAAGACAATAAACTCACTACAGTTTAAGCAGTGGTATGCCCACTACAGTTTAAGCAGTGGTGTGCAACAGCCATATTGGCTCCATATTGGAAGTGGGTTAGTATGGAGCAGAATACTGAGGATACATGAAAAGGGGCTTCTGGATTGCTGCTTATGCAGATCAATTAGTGAGGTACAAAAAAGGGCTCAGAAGCACAGAACCTGCAATGGGAGAGGATGTATAGCCCCATTTCCACCCCCCAGGATGCAGGCTGGATTCTGCATATTAGTGTGCATACATACACACATACTATTCAGGAGAGTCTTGGCCAGGAGTGTTTCTAGATGTTGGTATCAATAAAAGCAATATTTATTACAAATGTTCTGGTCACCTGCTTCAGGAAATATGGTAACTGATCACCAAACACGGGAAGGAAGAAACTTAGCATTACAAAGCTGGTGAAGTGCATTTTTTCCACCTGCCTTTTCAGCATTGGCATAGGTCACCAGCAGTGAGAGCGGATAGAACTAGTTTGTTGACAGGTCTGCTCCTTTCTCTTGGGAGAATATTTTATGTTCCTATCTATGGCTTCACTCTGAAGTCCTTCACAAGCTATCCAGCATGACTGAGAAACAACTGTCACTACAGTGACAACTAGACAGCATATTCTATAACCACACGTAGAGAATCAGTTTTGGTCAAGAAAATGAGAAGAAAGAGGTATTCCTACAAATATGTTATGTCCATCCAGAGAGGAGAAGGCATTAGTCCCTACATGTAACTGTAAGGGCCCTTCCAAATGTTTAATTAAAGCTGAAGAAAAACTAGCTATAAAGTCATTACACATTTTCAAACACTAACTTTGTAGCTGGTTGCCTCTTTTTATAGCTGGATGGACATTTTTATGGCATGATAATTACTTTGCATGTGTGGCCAGTCTAAACTTATTGAGTGATTAACCAATTAACTGTGTAACATACGTAATGTGTGGCAGGGGCCCCAGATTCCCACACAACAAATTATACAGAAGATAGTTTATCCACTTCAGGAGAAGGGATGTTTCAGGTCAGGTCAGTTCATAGAGGCTGTAAGGACAAGAGATGTGGCTGTCATGGGTGACCTAAACTACCCAGATATCTGCTGGGCGGATCAGTCAGCCAGGTCTGAATGCTCAAGTAGGTTTTTAGCCTGCATGCAGAACCTCCACCTAACCCAGAAGGGTACATAATCCCACCAGAGGAAAAGGCTTGCTGGACTTGGTCCTTGCCACAGGCGATGACCTGGTGAGGGATCTGTGGGTGCTTGACTGCCTAGGCATTAGCGACCATCGTCTGCTGGAATTTACTATCTTGTACAGGGTGATAAAAGCAAGCAGTAAGGTGAAATCCCTTGACTTCAGGAGGGCCAACTTCAATGAGCTAAGGGGATCAGTAAGAGAGACATTGGGGACTCGGAGCCTCAATGAGATGGGAGTCCGGGACAGGTGGTTGTTCCTTAAGGAGACGATCCTCCGAGCTCAGAGGGGGATCGCAATGTGAACCAAAGTGGGCAAGAGTGCTAAAAAGTTCCCTTGGCTCAGGACAGGCATCCAGGGGGGCCTGAGGGCAAAAAAGGTGGCATACAATCAGTGGAAGCATGGGGAAATCACCAAGGAGGATTATACTTCCATTGCTCGTGATTGCAGGGAGGTGGTTAGGAAGGCCAAGGCAGAGGTGGAACTAGGGCTGGTGACCAGAATTAAGGATAACAAAAAGTCCTTTTTCAAATTCATACGGAGTAAGAAGTCATCAGGTAACATGGGGCCCTTACAGGACAGGCTTGGGAATCTGGTGATTGCAGCAAATGAAAAAGCTGATCTCTTCAACGAGTTGCCTCCATATTTCTTAGCAGGGACCAAGACAACTCCCCCAGTAGGATTACGGACAGGCTTAGGGGATACAGCGCCATCCCTAGGGTCAGGGACAATCTAGTTAGGGAACTTTTGGAGGGGCTGGATGTGTTTAAATCAGCAGGTCCAGATGCTCTTCATCTGAGTGTACTGAGGGAATTGGCGGAGGTCATAGCAGGGCCCCTGGCACGGCTGTATGAGCACTCGTGGTGCTTGGGCCAGGTCCCAGAGGACTAGAAAAGGGCCAATGTGGTCTCCATTTACAAGAAGGGGAGAAAGGAGGACCCAGGTAACTATAGGCCAGTCAGTCTCACCTTGGTCCTTGAGAAAACCTTTGAGAAAATTATCAAGGAGCACATCTGCAGGGGCCCAGCACGGGAGGTAATGTTAAGGGTCAACCAACATGGGTTCATTGTGGGCAGATCCCAAGGTTAGCCTTGTTTCCTTTTATGACCAGGTCACAAAGTCCATGGATGCAGGCGCTGAGGTGGCTGCTGTCTACCTGGACTTCAAGAAGGCCTTTGACACTGTTTCTCACCCCATTCTCATAAAAAAACTAGACGACTGCAGCATTGATGCCCACACAGTCAGATGGTCGCACCCAGAGAGTGGTGGTGGATGGGTCATTTTCAACCTGGAGGGATGTGGACAGTGGAGTTCCCCAGGGCTCAGTCCTTGGGCCTGTACTAGTCAACATCTTTATCAGCGACTTGGAGGTGGGCGTGGAAAGCACGCTGTCTAAATTCACTGATCACACAAAGATGTGGGGAGAAGTGGGCCCACTGGAGGGAAGGGACAGAATCCAACTAGATCTAGACAGGTTACAGAGGTGGGCAGATGAGAATAGAATGGAATTCAATGCAGACAAGCACAAGGTGCTGCATCGAGGGAGAAGGAACCTGCAACATACCTGTAGGCTGGGGAACACCCTTCTTGTCAACACGGTGGCAGAAAGGGATCTTGGAGTCATTGTTGACTCCAGGATGGACATGAGCTGCCAATGCAAGGAAGCGGTCAGTAAGGCTAACCGCACCTTGTTGTGCATCTACTGAGGCATCACAAGCAGGTCCAGGGAGGTAATCCTTCCCCTCTATGCAGTACTGGTCAGGACACAGTTGGAGTACCGCATCCAGTTCTGGGCATCGGACTTGAGAGGGTCCAGAGGAGGGCTACTCACATGGTTGGGGGGACAGCAGGCCAGGCCCTACGAAGATAGACTGGTCAGGACACAGTTGGAGTACCGCATCCAGTTCTGGGCATCGGACTTGAGAGGGTCCAGAGGAGGGCTACTCACATGGTTGGGGGGACAGCAGGCCAGGCCCTACGAAGATAGACTAAAGGGCCTGAATCTATTCAGCCTCCACAAGAGAAGAATAAGAGGGGATCCAGTGACCGTCTATAAACTCACCAGGGGGGACCAGTGGGAAATAAGTGAGGCCCCGTTCCCCTGGTCACCACTTGGCATAACTAGGAATAATGGCTACAAATTAATTGAGAGCAGGTTCAGGCCAGATATCAGGAGGCATTACTTTATGGTTAGGGCTGCCAGGCTCTGGAATGGGCTCCCAAGGGAGGTGGTGCTCTTCCCCACTTCGGGGGTCTTCAAGAGGAGGTTGGATAGATATCTGGCTGGGGTGTTATGACCCCAGCACGCGTTCCTGCCCAAGGCAGGGGGTTGGACTTGATGATCTGTTCAGGTCCCTTCCGACCCTAGAAACTATGAAACTATGTTTGTCCTACTTCTATTTTGTTCTACTTTATGTAAACTCTCACACTGTAGTATCTTAGAACCTTCCAGCAGTGCATTAAGCGAGGTGACTAATATCTACCACTTCTAGGTTGCAGACAGAAATACAACTCCCAGGTCTAACTCATGGTGCTTCACCGAAAGTTTGCTGTTGGGTTGGAAGGATGAGAGATTGAGCTCCAATTTGGAGCTGATCAGAGAGAGGCTGCATCTCTGTAGCCTGTTCCCCTTGCACTACCCCACCTCGCAGCTCCCGTTCTGTCTCAGGATGGAAGGGGAGAAGGCAAGGAAAGGAGGTCCGTTCTGAGGTTTCCCCAGCCACAGTGGAGTGGAAAGGATAGGTGGATTAGAGCCCCCCCACCTTGGGGGGGGTGGGTCTCCAATTCACCTGCACCAACCTCCAGCACTAGCTGGGCAACCCCCATAACGAGTCCCTCTGCTCCCTACCCCACCTCCCATTCTGAAAACAGTGCTCAGAGCAGTGCCGAGCTATGCTCCCAGCACACGCAGACATGAGTTAATGAAGGTGCTCCACTTTGGAGTGCCTTCGTCGGAAGTCTCATGCACTTATGTTTGGCCACAGCTGTAGAGCACTTTCAGGGGCCAGATCAAGCAAAAATTATCACTTCGGTCTGTGCCTGGAATGTTTGTTCTCTCTCTCAGCCCCTCCTCTCCCTGGGAGAAAATTGTACGTACAGAGGAGTGTTTTGTCTTTGTAGGGTTTTGATTTGATTTGATTTTTTTCTAATTCATCTTTGAACAGCCATTATGCAAGTTTGCTGCAGGCCTGGATTAGCAACTGACAGTTATCATTTTAAAGATACAGTGCATTTCATGATATCGTTCCAAATTGTGGTTCCAAGTAACACATCCACCAGCCAAAGGAGAACACTTCCAGTTTGCTCTTGAGATCAAATGAACTACTTTTACTGTTCCTTTGTAAGTGAGCCAGTTATATCTAAGTCGCAGCATGTATTTTCTTCTGGGAAAAGAAAAACGAAAGATTTTTTTTTAAAACAATTACTATCCTTTGGCAGAGACTCTTAGAAAACTACAAAATGTATTCTTGGGTTCGTCTGCTTTATTTCAGACACTGGAGCAGCTGTTTGCCTAGGAGAGAGAGCAGGCCAGGACCCAGCAGCAGCATGCCTTGGAGAAACAGAACCAGGTGATACGTCTGCTATACTGTGCAATCCAGGTAGAAAAGGAACCAATGAATAAAACCTGTTCCTCACTGATGTCTGACATGTCCTTGTATCAAGCTGCATGCAGTCAAGGTACTAGCACAGGTCATTTTTAAGACTGGGCATTAAGAAGCTACTAACTAATACAGTATAAAACTGTACACTACAAACTAAATGGGACTCATCCACAGAGACAGAGAGGGAACAGACCTGTGGGAAGGATATGAATGAAAGGGTTTATTTTTAAAGTCACTTTTAATGTTTGCTATTGCAGGTAATAGCCTCTCAAGAGTTTGTAAATGGACATTTTCCCTTATAACCTTTTTGTCCTTTTTCATGTGATAAATATTGACTCATTTCCCTTCTATTTCCTGTCAAGTACAGGCCAATGTGGATTATTTATTTCCCTGTTTGTCAAAAGCATCACTGATGAGGTAACTATTACCACAATTTCTGGAGTAGGGGTTGTTAACTTTTGCTGTGTTGGCTGGTCAGCTGCCATGCAGCAAAAGAACTACGTCAAATGTCACAGGATCATGCATTAGTCATAGTCATTCCTTTTTCCTCTTAATTGCTGGAGGCTGGTTTCTGCTCCCAGGGAAATCAGTGTCCAACTGTTTCATCAGTTTCAATGGGACCAGGACACAACACTTGCTAAAATAATGGCAGGTTAAAAAGAAATACTGAGAGTCTAAATTTGTATTTTCATTCAAATTCCTTTATAGCTTTTCACTGCAACTCTCTGGCAATGTAAAGAGACCTTATCTTAAATGAATTTAATGCTCTAGGTCCTGAAACTTATACTAAAATAAATGGGAATGAGGTACATACTGTATTTAGGTATCCAGGTTGTAGCCGTATTCGTTTAGAGGCAAAAGGAATGAGAACTCATGGTAGAGGTGATATCTTTTATTAGACCAACTAGATTATTGCAAAAAAAAATAAATCTTTAATTGCAAGCTTTTCAGCACAAACACCCTTCTTCAGACAAGTTTGTAAAAGTTCGCCTGAGTAGAAAAGTTCATATTTCATCTCTCCTATGAACTTTCATTTCTACTCAGGAGAACTTTTACAATCTTTTCTCCTATTCCTGAAGAAGGGTGCTTGTGCCCAAAAGCCTGCAATTAATGTTTTTTTTTGCAAAAATCTAGTTGGTCTAATAAAAGATATCACCTCTACCACAAGTGCTGACTCCTACTGTATTTGGGGCACTTTTGAGAATCCCACTAGAGATATGTAAGTATTTTTAAGTGCCTAAATCTTTTGCAAATGGAGCTTAGGCACTTCTGAAAATGCTGCCCTTAGAATCTGGAAAGAACGACCTATCCAGTCTGTTGAAAATAAAGTCCAACCGAAAGCTGAAGCTCTTTGGTCATATCCCTTTAATTCTTACAGCTGCCTTTTAAAGAGAAGGAAGCCAAGCTAAAAAGACTCCCTGCTTTTGCAGAGGTTCTGCAATCCCTGGTTGTGTTGCTTTCCATTTGTTACAAGGAGAGAAGGCATGCACTGTCAGTCAGCTTGTCACTCAGCTGTTCCTTGACCCTGCAGGAGCCGAGCGTGAAGCAAGTCACTTTTCCTCTTCTGGAACCTCAGACCCTACAGATGGCAGTGTGAGGATGCTTCAAATGGTGAGAAAGGTGGAATTCATCTCATAAGGGGTGGGGGGGGGGAAGCAAATAAACCCCAAAACAAATCACAGCTAAATTTTCATTTGTGGGGAACAGAAAAACTGCAAGGAATAAAGACCTTGGCCTAAAATAATTTAGGCCACAGTAAACATCTAGGATTCAATTAGCCTGCAAAGGAAGTAGGGAACAGTAACATAAAGAGTGGTGTGTGATCAGGGCACCAGATGAGTTAGCATGTCCACTAAGAGGGGGCACAAATATGGCAGCCACCATTGATGCTATACCAGCTATGACAGCTGGCCTGGTCCCTGCTTGTTAAGCTCCTGGTAGAGACCAACATGGAGACAAACTGTCCCACTGGGAACTCCTGGAAGAGGAACACAAACAAACCACTGGCCACTGTGCAAGGAAGGATTTGTGCCCCACGCCCTCTCCCTACAACTGCTCTACATGTGGTGCAACTCATCGGTGGTAACAGTGTTAGTTGTCCTAGTGCAGGCTCTGGTGATGATCACCACACCAACAAGACCTGTTCTGAATAAGGCTGGGTACTTACTAGTGTGTAACCTGGACTTGTGAGGTGGTGTAAGCAGCACAGTAGCAAAAACATTTGTCCCCTGTCTGTAATGGCACTCTCCTCTTACTCCTACAGGTGGAGCTGCATGGCGGGTAGGGCAACTGTCCCAGCCAGTATGAATGTAACTGACTGGTCTCTGTGGGTCACGTGTCTTCCTCTCTGTCCCTGAGCCAGGTGAAATTTTAGCTCTGAAAGTCCTTGCTCATCCCCTACAGTTGGCCAAGATGTCATATAAAATAGGAATTCTTTGAGAATTTAAATCAAAAGCTTTCAGAGCTAAAATAAGTCTTCATAAACTGAATTAAATAACCAGGTGCTAAGGCTGGGGCCTGTAACAGAATCTACTCTCTACTGGATGGACTGAGCACAGACCACTTAGTGTAACACATTGAGCAGCCTCAGGACAGTGAAAACAGGTCCCATGTGTTTGAAGCTTAAATCAGCTCAAAGCTCAAAGAAGCCTCCAATTATGACTGAATATTGCAGATCAAAATCAAGGAACTCCAGACCTCCACATCTTTACAACTTGCACTAAATAATAAAGCTTTTAAGCTGAGAGATGAAACAGATGTGCATCCATGCATGAAGCAGGTACAAAGGGTACAACATAAAGTGTACGCTAACAACGGGTTCAATAGACACAGACTTCCCCTCCCCCAAACTCAGAGCTAGGCAAAATCTAGCTCTGTGCACACATATGATAGTATCTGTCTATTATACATTCCTGCATTATCAGAAGATATATACTCATTTCAATGAATAATTCTTGCCCTTACATGACAAAAAAGAATTTTAAATACTCCTTCTTGTAAATTTACAGAATGAACTTAATAAGATCTGCTCTTATGGGATATGTGGCATGTTGTCTGTAATGTTTCATTGGAAAGTTGGAAGTTTTTATTGAAATTAAATGGAAAACTGATTCTTGCAAAAAAGAAACTCTACTGTTTGAACTGAAAATGCCTGAGGTAAGCAAACATAATTTTCTTCAATGCTATTAGAAGGACTAAGAAAATATGCAGTGGGCATGTCTACATGTGCATTAATGCACTTTTCTGAATACACATTACATTTAGTACCCCCAATATGAGGACACTTTTACATCTGCTTCCAGGGTGGGGAGGGGGAGAAGTGCTTTAATTAGAGCGGCTTCGAGAGCCGCTCTAATTAAAGCATTGCAGTGTTTCATGTATTAGCATCCCTGTGCTTCAAAATGGCAGTTGGGGCACTTGAACTGAAGTTTGTTCAACGAGCTTTAGTTCAAGTGCCTCCACTGCCATTTTAAAGTGCAGGGATGCTGCTGACACATGAGACATGAAAGCTGGCTGGAGTGTGGTAATTACCACTCTCCAGCAGACTTGATTAATCAAGTCTGCTTCGATGCTACAGCGCATTGGAGCAGCCTCTGCACTCATATACAATCACCCTGAGATACTAAATAAATGTGCAGTAGGCTGCGCTAATGCACAGTAGCACAAACACACACGTTTTAGGTGATTCTTAACGCGCAGTAGCCTATTCTACACCACATTAGCATATGAGCACAGTTTTTTACATGCCGCATTAATATGCAGTAATATAGGCTACTCCGCATTATAGTGCATGTATAGACATTAGGGCTGTATGAAGCTTCAGTCCTTGATTCGATTCAGCAGAGATTCGGCCTGATTCAGTGCCCAAATCTCCGAATCGGAATCGAATCAAAGGACCCTTTTGTCTCTCTGAATCGATTCGGAATCAATTTAGAGAGATTTGGTGATTCGAACATAGACACAGCTTTAAATGTTTTTTCTACATACCTCTAGGTAGCAGGGGCTCTGAAAGCTGTGGTGCTGGGGCAGATACAGCATCCCACAGAAGAACGGGGGCTCCCCAGCACACTCGGCAGCAGACCTGGAAGCGGACCAGAAGCACATCCGGTCTACTTCCTGGTCCACCAGGGAGTGTGCTGGGGGACTCCCCTGTGCCCCCCCCTCAGGTCGGCGACTGGTGCCTCCTAGGTCTGGGGGGGGTGGAACCTGGGGTCCCCCTGTGACTGATTGCCGAGCTAGGGGGGACATGGGAGGGCCCCCAGCACGCTCCCCGGCAGACCCGGAAGTGGACCAGAAGTACTTCCGGTCCACTTCTGGATTCACTGCCGAGCATGCTGGAGAGTCCCCCGTGCTCCTGTGGGATGCTCCATCTGCCCCAGGAACTGCAGTGATCATGAACCTGTCACAACCCAATGATTTTTAGTGCCTCGGCACATTAAAATTTTCCCGCCACATGGAGCTTTCTTTGCACGGTGGATTTCTCAGCTGCAGAGAGAAAACCCCGGTGCAAAAGAGTTCCCGCCACACGTATGCAAATTTGTGTCCCACTATTGGTCAATTCTAAATTATTCCTACCTGGCAGCTAGCGATTGGTTTGCTAGCCGTATAAAAAGTTAGAGCAGTTTCCGCCCAAGTTGGAGGACTCCACAACCATCTCGTGGGGAACTCTAAGCGTGCTGTGGAGCCTAGCAAACTCCGCGTGTGTCTTGGAGGAGAACTTAGGGGCCTGATCAGCTTCTAACCACTCCCCGTCATAGTGGAAAGACTGATGTACCCCCGTGTTGAGCGTGCGGAGTCGTACATCGACGACTCATCTCGGTTCGGTTCGACAAGAGATCTCACTTTTGTTTGTGTGCAACTGTAACTCAAGCAAGTTTCCTTCCTGCACTGTGACCATCCACAGTGTAAGTAAAGCTTTCTTTATACAACCAATATGCTTCCGTGCCTAACTCTATTCCATCGTGGAAAATACCCACCTGACGGTCCGGGCTACTGGCCATAGCCTTAGACCACCCTCGGCTCCCACAGAGCCATCCTGCTACCTCAAAGTATGTAGAAAAAACTTTTAACACTGTCCAAATCGCTGATTCACCAAATTAGAATCGAATCTTCAGATTTGGCCGAATCACATTAGGGATAGTGATCCAAATTACTGTCTCTGATTCAGGCGAAATCCGAATCTGAATCAAATAGGGCCCGTTTCACACAGTCCTAGTAGATGTGCCCAGTTTCTACAGACCTATGCCTTGTGTGGAAACAAAGTGTTCTAAAGCTAATCCCTTGTTAGCATTCAGCAGTAAAATAAACAGACACCTCTTTCTTTCCTTCCTCTGCTTTTCCTGGTCTTCATCTAACGTGACCCAAATAGTAGAGAAAGATCACAAATTGCAGATAAGCTGTTTGCTAAGTAGATCTTTACCTGGTGTAAACTGATGCTGTTGATTTTTTTATTTCTAGCAGATAGGGATCTGGCCAAATGGGGAATCATTTATTTTCAAGGTATAAACAGTTTATGGATTGTCTTTTTTTTCATGGTTTAATTGTGGAATAAGATGCAATGTAGGGAATGCTAGGCCAAGAGAAACAACCACACCTGCTATCAAAACATGCAGATAGTAAAACAGATTGATTGAAATTAACAGAAAATTATACACTGATACTCAAGGCTGCATGAAAGGAAACCAACCTGTTATGTGCTGTTGCACATATTTTCTCAAAGATGTATCATTTACACTTACAGCCTGCCCACACACCTGCATTTTCTGTGGTTAACAAACTACAAGCACAAAGATGAGCAGCTACACATCTACCTGGTAGTACCAGTAAGACTATAAAGCTAAACATTTTCAAAGCTGCCTCTCCATTTTCTTTGTAGGTCAAATCACTCCTCCTAGAAGGCAGAACAGCTCTGTAAGTGCCCATTTATTGCAATGAGTTATCCCAACACATTTTTGTTCAAGCAATAGTCTCATGAAATGGGAAAATATATAGCCCATTAAGAGGCAGATACCCAGAAAGACCCTTTGGATAGAGTCATAGGAGCGGATCTTATGTAGGCACAAACCAAAACCCCAAATCCAAAGCTAATGAATGTTACAAAAGTTCAGGGGTAGAACTGAATACTAACAGCCGTTTCTCTCTCTATAATTACCAGATGAAAACCTGGGATCTAACATGACTGATAATCAAGAAAGCTTAAATACTAAATCAAACTTTGCAGCTCAAGTCCATAAATCCCAACTAAGTGAAAATAATTACAACATCTTCTGTGCATAAGTCAAGAGACGTGAAAGAATCATCACAGATAAGGACAGGGAAATTGCCTGCCCCTATGTCAGGGGCAGGCAATTATTTCGGGCGGAGGGCCGCTTACTGAGTTTTGGCAAGCCATCGAGGGCCGCATGACAGGTAGCCAGGAGCAGATAAACATTAATTTTCTAAATTTTGGGGGGGCCCTGCGGGTCAGATAGAATGACCTGGCAGGCCGAATTCGGCCCGCGGGCCGCATTTTGCCCACCCCTGCACTACGTGATGCTGAGTGATGTGCCTTGTCCCATCTCTATCCAAGTTAACCTTTACTCTAACCTGCTGTGTCACTTTCAGAACAAAATTTTATACAGACTTAATCATGGTAAAGCCCTTTGGTAAAGATCTCAGGGAACTGAAATCCCCAATGAAGTTAATGGCTAAATAGCTGCTGAAAAGTAGAGCCCTCGAAGTAAGTGGAAAATTGGCATTACACACAGGATATTTTACTGCTAAAAATACTCTGTGTTTGCAAACAGGGAAAGCTGCATACAACTTCTGTTTTGATTTTTATTTTAAGAGAAGTAGCACAGAAGAAACAACTAACATCAGGGGAGTTGTGTTAGCAAAGCCAAGCGGCTCAGAAATATTTCCCAATCGTTGTCTGGCAACACAATTTTGGTTGCATGGCAAACTAAGAGCTTCTCTGAATGGAAAATCAATAGAATCCAGTAGAATAACATTTGGTCAGTCACTCTGCATACTTTGGACAGCTGACTATGCCATCATCAGTTACACTATACTACACTATAATATAGGCATTCCTTGTGTCAGTTAGGCGCAAGAATGTGCAACTTCAAAAGTAACATCCTGTCACCTATCTTGACATGTGAAAAAAGGCAACAGGGTGTCACATTTTATAAGTTGATTAAAATAAAAACATTGATACTGTTTCTTTAATTACATAATACTCCCCCCCAGTCCTACTGAGCATGCAGTATGTAGAGAGCCAGAGTGATAACACAGCTCTAGTTGGTTGTGTTTTCCCCTGAAACATGAATCTGTGGTCCACAGATTTATACAGTACAACTGCATGGAACACAAACATTCTGTTCCTTTCCCACAAGAAGTGTAATTTATCCCAGGCCCCATTCTCCTGACAGTGGCACTCTGAACTGTGGTTGAACTCCCAGTGGTGACTGTTCTTAACTACTGTAGACAAATTCAATTTTAAGCAAAATAAAAAAAGAGAGAGAGACAGAGAGAAAGAAATGGCAGACTCACTGCTTTTAAAATGCTGACAGCTTCTTTACTGAGCCAGACGGGGTATAGCACATCATCATGAAGGATGGATTCAAAGAGATCATCTTCATTGTCAGCTTCAAAAGGAGGTTGTCCAGCCATCATTTCATACATCAGAACACCAAGAGCCCACCAGTCTACTGAGGGACCGTATTCTAACTCCTGGAGGATCTGTTAGGGACATGGAGAGGTCAGATTTAATAGGCAAGTTGGGTGAGACCCTCAGATATGTGTTTACTGTTTAAACATGACTCCTTACCCTCCCACAATGCCTAAAGGGGGTTAAACATCATTGAAGGCAATGGTATTAGGCCTGGGCCTTTGCTAGTGCAGTCTGCAATAACAGCAGTTAAAATTAAATGCACATCACTGCACACCAACCTGCAACAGAGTTCTCAGAAGCATGAACTAAATTTATTGGCATTCTCCAGCATTTTCATTAGTAGTAGGGTATATCTTTTTAAATTGTTTAAACTGAAACATGCTAAAGGGGAAAGACTATTGCATATAACAAAAGGTGGCAAATGTCAAGAGATTCCTTTGTCCCAGTCTTGAACAATATAAAGTTGATTTAGTTGGTAATGGGGCATCTGCGAGATATACTAGTCCCTTAGGCAGGAATGGCAGAAACCAAAACCATCCTCCTCAAGAAAGATGTTTATCCTTCACACAGTGTTAGCTCTACCTTGCAGTGCATGACTCTTGCCTTCCTTAAAATTATCTTTGCTTTTCAGAAAAACTGACACATTTTTATTCATAGAAATAGCAAGTTTTAATGCATGAGGGGCGCACGTCCCACTTTGTAACAGATACCCTGGGTGGGTAGAGGAGGCGTAGAACGATGATGATAATCATCATCAACATCAACATCATCATTATCATCATCATTATTATATTACTCCAGGCTATTGTTATACTAAGCTAAATTGCTGGCTTGAGCCTGTTGGAAAAGAGTTCATAGTTTGGCTGCAGTGTATCAGAACATGAAGAGGAAGAGAATGTAGCATGATCTGTAATCAGTGACCTGGCATGGCAGTCACCAGACACTTTTTCTTCAGGACTATGAGTATCTTAGCTTGAAACCTTGGGGTAGGGAACAAGATCAAACTGGAGTACTTGTCCTCTGCTCTGGTAAATGCTGCTTTATTACATATGTAAAATTCAATCCAACATGCATTTAAAACCAGCTGTGGATTTAAGATTTGAGCCATGGTGTTTGTCCACCTCTGCATTTCCCCCAAATCTATAGCTGTTTGTATCCTAGTTTGGTTTGAACTATCCCAGAATTACATTACAGAAATGCTAGCTGCACAAGTGGTACTGCTCAGAATCAGGCTTCTCCATAGCCTGTAATGGTGTAGACTTTTGTTCTCGAGGCTAGCTCCAGCCTATTGCTAATCAAGAGTAGAGTGAAACATATAAGGGTAACTCAAAAAGGGAGGAAAGCAGTAGAAAGGTTTCCTAAGGAAGGATGAAAAGAAAATGAGAGGGAACAATTGGAGGTTATACTGTGGAATCCAGATTTCACCTACGAGTTTATTATTCCTTTCTTATTTAGTAATACTTTACAAGTGATTCCAGAAAATACTCCACTAGTAAAAGGAATCAGAAAAGAGTATTTACTAGGTCAGGAGCTTCCACATTTATTTTCCTTTTCTTTTATTACTTGGTCCTTTTTCCAATTACTTAAAAAATGTAACTGAACATAGGAGTTATGATAGCTTCAATGTGAATCACCTTGCTGGCATTTCTTTCAACTTCTACTTGTCTGTACTTGTCAGCTACAGCTAACAATGCAGATTTACAGTTTGTTCCTCCTTGGCAAATACATTTTTCTTCTAATTGCAAACTAATGTTTGATAAAAGATAAACTGATCTCTTTTTGAGCTGCATCAAGCACATTGAAGTGCACCTTTAGCATAAACACAATCTGGGTGAGATAAAGGAAAGAGATCAGTGTGATTGGTGACTAACTTGAGAAGGCAAAGTGTCTCCAGGTCCTACTGGGCAAAGAGATGCATACTTATATGGGTTTCCCTTATGTATGTGCTGCTGACTCAGTTTAAGTAATGAATCTTGAGAATGCAAATATGTAATCTACAAGTATCACAGCTTTGTCTCGTTCTTTCCATCCAACCATCCTGTTTATCTGGGTGTATGTTCTGAATGTAGTTTTGTCTTAATACACCTTATTCAGCTGAAAAAATTCTCCTCCTAATTTATATAAAGGTCCATATTTTCCATTCCATGTGGATAAGCAGAAGATTCTATTATAGTCACTAGTACCTCAAAGCAATGAGACAAAGAGATGCTCATAAAAGTCTATTGCAACATAAAATTCACAGTACATTACCTTGTATGTGCTCATACCTGCCTAAATCCTACTAAACAGATTAACATGTCACTATTTATGATTGTTTATGCTCTAATGCTGCTAGCATCCCATTACAACTAGTATCTGAACGACTCAGAGTCACAGCACCGCGGGGGTCACAAATGTGGACGAGCATCAGAGAAAGCCAGTGTTCAAAGAATGCTGGCTCAGAAAAAATGTTAAATGACAGCATTGTGGAAAAACAGACTGGTTACTGTAGCTTCATTTGAAATGTTTTTTCCTCACCTACTCCACCTTCTGGTACAGAAAAAAGATGAGAGACAAACTAGATGATAAAAGGAGCTAAATATGAGCATGTTTATCTGCCCATGCTTTTTGGCAGCAGTCCACAAAGAGCACATGGTGTGGGTATTTTGCTATATGGAGCAACTATTCAGTTAAAAAGAAAAGGCAACAGAACAGACAAATATGCACCAGAAAAGCTAGTATTAACTAGATAAGTCCTCAAACCAGGTAAGTGTGGAACAGCTATGAAATATAGAATTTCAGGTCTTTGCCCCATCCTTACATATAATGGGCCAGCTTCCTTTCCCACCAGCTTTCACCTTGGATGCATGCAACGTAGTTCATTATTATGATTCCTGATGATGTTTCTGTGGGAAGGTGGGTACAAATAATACCTCTGGAGCTATGTAGTCTGGGGTTCCACAGAAGGTGGTGGTGGTTACTCCATTCAGGATCCCTTCTTTACACATTCCAAAGTCAGCCAGCTTGCAATGACCCTCTGCATCCAGAAGAATATTGTCCAGTTTCAGGTCTCTGTCAAAATTAAAAGATATTTGCATTACGATGTAACCACCTCTCTCCAGTTTTGAAAATCTCCTCCTAAATTTGACCCACGAACAACAGGAAAGCACAAACCACTAAACGTGTTACAGAGACTCACATATCACTGTATGTATGCCACTTTTGCAAGGGGTAACTTAGGTGAGCATACCAAAGAAACTGAAGCTATCAAGTACCATGAAGAACTGAGCCTTTGATTTTCTTCAGCTATCAAAGTAAAAGGGCTGGATCTCTAACTCCAATCCAGCTATACATATCACAGCAACATAGGTGTGTGTCGGGAGATGGGAAGAGGGTGGGTGGGAATAGCTTCCTTTATATTTCCTTGGACTGTCACATTAACTTCCAGTGAACCAGGGGCCCTGTCCATAGGAAGGAGATTTACACTACAGCACCTGACTTTGGTATGTTACTAGGCCAAACTGTACTGATGTCAACTCTTCTTTGGTACTGTGCAGCCGGCATGCATGGTTTGTACGGGTACGTAAGCACATTAATGTAATTACATCAGCACACCTTTCCTTGATATAGACAGGGCCTAGGGACAACAGAAGTAGCCCTTCTGTTAATAAAGGTTCACTGGGTGTGCTAAAAGGGGGCTCAATGTAGTGTGCTTGGCTGGGAGAGGAAAGGCACTGAGCTTCCTGTACTGCCCATCCCCAGCCCCCCTTTTTTTTTTCCTTTGTAGGGCTGGAGCCTGGAGTCATAATGTGGTTGAAGATTACACCTCACCTGGTTTGAACATGCACCTCAAATGGTTGCATACAGTCACCCATGTCAAGGCTAGCCATGTAATGAGATCTGGCCAATCTCTGATCCTCTGGCATTTAAGGACAGAATGTTTGATATCTTTTTAGAACCAACATGAGTGTATAACACATTGCACTTCCAACCCATTCTGAATCAAAAAAGGTAACTTTTATTTTTCTAACACTCAAGCAGTGTCTCTTTAAAACCAGTTATTCATTGGGCTAAATGTAACACACAAGAGTATTCTTTATTTTTTAATTTTAAGAAGGAGAAGCATTGTCAAAAACAGAACCCTCAGTGCTAGCTAGCATTATGAGGCAGGCTTGCTTAATATGTCCAGGAAAACTGTCATCAGCTCCTTTACACTGCACACATAATTACATTAAAAAAATCTCACTGAATCTTTAAACAAGAATTTTAGTTAAAAATTCTGATTCCAGTAAATGATAATGTTTGGGAGGCAAAATTCCCATGCTTGCAATACTTGATTAATTTAAAACAGCTTTTTATGCAGAGAAAATAGTCTCCTAGGAATATTACACACTCATTGTTGAATGGCAACATGGTATATCCTTGCAGCTGGTTTTTGTGCATTCTTAGCATGAATGTGTGTGTGTCAAAAATACCCAACTCTTGGTTATTATATTGGGAGGGGTCGAAAATGAGTTGAGAAAGGGATATCCACCTTTCCTGTCTTGCACAGTATTTATACATTTTCTAAAAATAATGCTGATAGTCATCTCACATTTTAACACAATAGATAATGTGCACTATTTAATTTACTTGCCACTTTTCTTAGATTAGACCAAGGAGGAAGGGTAGAAAAAACACTTGATGGGAAGAAAAAAAGAAAGAAAAACAAGTAAAGAACAAAGTGACAGATGTAATTGATAAAATAAAGTAAAGCAAGCAAACCCAAGTGTTTGGATATTGTATGGCCTGCTTTATTTTTATTTATTAATTTAGATTAATATAGCATTTAAAGAAATGCCTGCATGCGGTCTAAACACCTTTGCAATAAAAATACATGCCAAAAATGTAGAGACAATCAAACCCAGAGGCCTTTTCTAAGGGTTTGTCAGCACTTGAAACTTTACATGGATTAGACAGAGTATATTTAAAGCATGGTAGTTGCTCCCGAACAGCTCTAGTGTGGACACTTCTATCCTGGAACAAGTGCCTCACTCTGAGCATTCTTGTTCCAGAATAAAAATGTCCAGAGATTGAATTATTTCCCTGTAGCGAATTCCAAGCCAAAGAGACAAATAATGCTCTCAATGAACAGATCCTAACCCTCAAAAACCAAAAGATATGATATATAATACAAAGCCCATAAATATCAATAGATTTGGTCTATTTTGAACAAAAGAGACTGAATTCCTAAATGGAGGTTCTTGTTTTGAGAACACATCATCGGCTGCTCCCTCCAGCCTGATCTGGTTTATTAATTCTACTGCAACTCTAAGGCACACTAGGTAATTGCACCCAGACAGGTTTATAACATACCAAATATTGAAGTGAAACTAACTATATTGAAACTGGCTCAGAGACAATATTCAACTACTTTCTGACAATACTTACAGAACTTAAAGTTTCATTCTCAGTCAAATCTTGGACATCCAGCACATCATTAACCAGAGACCTCTCATTAATTGGTATGAACCAAGGATCGATCCTTGTCTATTTATTTGCCCCCCACATACACACTTCCCCAAGCTGTCTAAAAATAATTAAAGGCAAAACCACCAGACTTAGAGTATGTCTGTGCTGCTTCTGCAGTACTCTCATGAACTCCACTGAGTGGCATGCCATTGCTTACACACTCTTACTCTGCTCATGGCAAGCCTGGAAATGAGGCAGTGAATCTTCCCTGTGATGCCTTCCACCACTACTGTTAAGGTTTCAATCTCCAGGAGACTAAAGAGTAGCAGCAGGGGCATCCTCAGGGCAGTCCAGCAGGGGCATCCTTGCTGTCTCATTTCCATGTTTGTCACATGCAGAGTGAAAGCAGATAGTCAGGGCCATCTTCTCAGAGGTGCTCTCAAAATGCTGAAAGCATTAAGCGTGAACACCGCATGCCCCCGGAGGCTGGGGTGGCACAGCAAGCTCCCGCAGGTGACAGTGATGCTGTTGACAGCAGCAAGCGGGGAGCTCCCGCAGGCAGCCACAGCACTATCAGCGATGGGGGAGTGGGGGGTGGTGAATGCTGACCAGTGGTCGGCGACCACCCACAGGCACTGCCGGCAGCATTGGTAGCGGCTAGCGGCGATCGCAGACTGCCCGCAGATGACTGGCAGTGTCAGTGGTGAGGGGAGGAGAGTGGCAAGCGGCAACTGCCCACAGGCGCCACCAGCAGTGTTGATGGTGCCTTTTCACAAAGGGTGCATTGCCACGCTCAGGGGGTGCATGTGCACCCGCATGCACCCCCTACGCATCACCACTGGCTGAAGGAGTCATAAAGATATGCCCTTAATGACTTGATTCTAACTTGCATTCCATGAAGCATTTTGTTCCACCTCGTCTCCCTCTATTCACAACTGCTAGGCAGTGTTATTAACCTTTGCAGGCAAACCGTCTCACTTTGGTCCTCTATGCATCCAATGTTAGGTGGTATTGTTCCACTCTCTAGGCCAGTAAAGAGCCTCAACTAACCTCCCACAAGCTCTCCTAGAACATGCTGCCAACTCTGGCATTCCACCATCAGCCCTTCTAGCTCCCAAATATGGGACCTCAACACTACACTGGAAAAGGCCCTACCACTAAAACAACAACAAACCCAACATGTTGCTGTTCTTCCCTGACAAGCCCTATTTACACAATCCTTTATCAATATAGGTAGATGACAGCTACCCAGTGCAATACCTAGACTCCTGGTGGCCCCGGGCAAACCACTGGGCTCCCCTTTGCCAGAGATAATGATAATAATAATTGGACAACAGAAAAAAAATTACTATTTTTATAAATTTTAGTAGACGATGAATAGATGTTAACCATTCGGCGCTAGTAGTAGTAGCACCGAATCGTGGCTGTGCACAAGCACGTAAATGGCATGGCTTTGTTTACAACTGACACGTGACAGTTGAGAAGTCATGTATTTTTGCTCTTGTAGTGTTTATGTCTTTTGAGTGTGTTTGATAAGTCACAAAAACAATACGATTTTGTCTCACAAACTAAAATAATGATACCTATAAACTAAATTCATAGAAATAAAAACGTGGGATTAGGTACACGTATATGCGCAATATTAAAACTTTTTTTTCAATTGTTGGGGTTTTTTTTCATTTTTGGGTCCCCTTTCTGTCCGGGCCCCAGGTGGCCACCTGGTTCGCCCATGCCTGCGTCCAGGTCTGCAGATACTAACCAGGTCAGTCCAACCTCCTGCCAGTGGGAAGGATAGCCAAAATAAGGAGAGCTAACTCCAAGAACCATATACTTCTCCTTGAGGTACTGCTTTGTATGAGTCACTAGAGTATTGAGACAAGACAGTGACATCATTTAGTAGATCTGACAAGCCTACCCCACATCATGAAGATGAGGAAACTTCTGTTATGTAGTAACATATTGACAAGTGTTGCAAAACCACCTAGACTCAAGACTGAGTTAGCTGAGGCAACAGAAAAGGTCAGTTAGACCATGAAAGCAGTATTGTCATGGGAATGAAAAATTCTACAGTGAGAAGAGAAAACTGGCTTATAACTGTGGGTGCATTTTTAAATCTTCCAAATACAGCATTTCCTTGGAAATCCCCAAGATATATAAAACATTAGCAACTAAATTGGAGAGAGCTGAGCTGAATTGGAGAGAGCTGAGCTCATAGAAGGAGTACATTCTGGGAACCATTTCCAGCTAGTTTTAAAATGGACTTTTCTAAAAAACATTGCATAATGATTAATTATGACAGGAATTTGATGAAATTCAAGGGCCAGCTCAGAAAGCTGAAATCTTTTGTAAATGAAATGATTAAACTGATCCCCAAATCCCAAGATAAGTCTTACATGTTAACTTAAACTCTGTGTTCCTAGAAGTGGGGATTTTCCCATGCTGGCAGAAGGCATACAGGCAGTTTCTATTACCTATTAAGTTGACATTTGTTGAAGGGCAGTGTGATTGACGCTAAATAGAGAGACAAAGCCAGTCACTAGACCAAAGAGCTCATAATCCAAGACAAACCTAGACAATAATAAAACAGAACAGCAAGAGGCCACCATATATAAGAGAAGGACAGTGGCATAGTCATTCCTATTCATTATTTTCTCAAAAGGTGACATACTGATCAGTAGCGGAGGAGCTAGAACGGCCATTTAACTTGCTAGTACAACCTGACTGGGATAACTAACATACAAACAGATAAGAAGACTAACTAATTTTAGTTTTCTGAGAAGTCCATCACAAGATTAAGCCTGCTGGTAAATGATCAGTCGTGTGTTAATTAAGTGGCTCAGAACTTTTTATAAACTGCACCCCTACTTGATGAAAGAAAAAAGTCTGGGATGTCTTCCTATAGCTACAAAAAGATGGAGTGGTTGAGATCTCCTGAAATATTTTTAGGACCCTACCATGTACAACCATGACCATCAATTTGATAACTCATGAGTTAACAGAATTTAATACAGATCAACTATTGTTAATATAGGTACAAGATGTATTGGAGTTGAAAAAAATTGGGAAAAATTTGAGAGAGACTTTAAAACAATACTAATATAACTCCAACTGAAAAGCATATAGGAAGTAAAGAGGCAAGGTGAAAGACTAACAAAATGTCAGTATTTACAGACAGTGAGTTAAACAAAGATCTAGCAAGGAAGCAAGATTTTCTGTATTTAAAACAAGTCAGAGCATTCAATTAATTTCAAGTTATCAGGTATAAAAACAATAAATTATGTAACTTTGGAAAGTTAAGTAACTAAATGGGAACTTGCAACCTTGGGTCACTACACCCCATAAAAGACCAAAGAGGAGGATAAATATATAATTAAAATACAACAACAAACAACTGTTAAGAGTCAGAGCTTCATATTGTATTGGTGTCCATAAAAAATTGCAAGCAGGTATCACATGAGGATGAGAATTCAGAAGACAGATTAACCCTTGCCACTAAAAAATAAGTCATGTAATTATTCATTCCTCAGAAAGATAGCATAGCATATTCTTTTTTGCTTTCATTGGACATGGAAAATATTTTCCTTGAAACTGCTGATTTTCAGGTTACTAAAAACATGCATATACATGCACAAGCCTTTTGGCTCAGTGGAGTGTGTGCACTTGTGTGCTAACATGACCACTGCAAGGTTCTCTTCTCCATTATCTCACTCTGAACTCCTTTCTGTCCTCTTATTTATACTACATCTGTGCATTTCCTAAGTGAACACACATTTTGACTTGTATAAGCTCTTTCAAGACTGGAAAACTGATGTACAACCCATCCATTATGGTTCTAACATAGCAGGGTATATTTACCTTTTCCCACCTCTGTAATGTCCCAACATCTGTAGCATTAGATAAGTGTCCTACAGAACTTCTGACCCAAGATCACCTGTCTCATAATGCAAAGTGACCTCAGCCAAGGCAATAGACCAGTGTTTGTACTGACTTACCATATAAATAGCTTCTAGAACCAGCTCCCTCTGTTTAAAAAAAAAACATTTCAATTTTAACTGAATAGCTATTTATTCATTATTGTGCAATATGCAACTGGGAAGTAATGTCTGATTGTGCAGTCGTGAAAAAACATTTACCTTGATGTCTATTCAAACTCAAAAGCAGAGGATTCTGAGAAAAGTTTTAATCCTGCAAGTTTAACATTATAATTAGCTTAGAGTTAAATAAAAGCTCTTCAAAAAGATTTTTAAAAGTCCTTATAGAAGTTGAGAATACACAGCTCCTGGCTTTTTAAACAAGGCATAGAGAGGCAGTAGTTTTTGACAGCTTTAATGCTGTAACTCCCTCAAACTGCTCAAAGAAAAGGCAACTATTCTGTTAACTTGGATAGTGAGTAAATAGCCATCACTCTCTGAAACCTCGAACAACTGTCCATACAGAATGATCCATTTTGTCTTTTATTTGTCTCCCTGTATTAGTGCCAGCTGTCTGCATCTAAATCAGAGCCTACCAAATGATACAGAGTCAGGCAGATCAGTGACAAAGGTCTATTAAATTCCATTTTTTCTGTTTTCATTCTCTTCCCAGGACTAAAAAAACTCATCTGTGCCTGGCAAAATGAGTTCCTACAACTTGAGTAATTACATGCAGTTGCAAACAACCCAACCAGTCACGCTAGGGAAATGCCTGGGTTGCCTGAATGCAGCAGTGATATATTGAGCTATCCCTCTCACTGGTTGGTCTGCCAAGAGCTACTGTACAGATGGTTCAGTTGACTTCAGCAGTCAGCTACTTAAAATATGCTCTCTTCTTAACTTTATATTTTATTTTCAGAAAGCATTAAATAGAGTGATTTGGGCCTTGGTTTTGATTTCTGAACACCTGCCAACATCAAAATCACCACAGAAGCTAGTGTGATGGGTAGGATCTCAAGAGAAGTCCAGGAATGTAATACTAAGATTGGTGCAGTTCAGAAGAGAGAGTGCATGGAAAGATGCTAAGCTGGCTGCTGGTGATCCATGGGGGAAGTGAAGGGTTGAATACACAGTGGCCACTCATCCTGGGTCCATTTCTGTACCATGTTCTTCCTGGGAAGTGACAAATGCCCTCACTTCCAATAAGAATAGGATGATTATAATATGATATTAGCCAATATCCAATGTTATATGTATTAAAGAAGCAAGTAAAATTGGGTTCCACTCAGAAAGCCTGCCAAATATCATATACCATAGGGTCTGACTTGAGTAAACATGAGCTACTCTATCTAAATCCACATTTGAACAACAAGACCAAGTAGCTAAGAAACAGAGCCACACATTGGATTAAGCAAAGAATCATTTTATAAGGATATATATATCTGCAGCAGCTGTTTCTACTCTAACTTAAAAATAAGAAACAAAACCACAAAGAACATAAATTTCAGTGTGTGTGTGGTGCAAATTAAAAGGATCCTAGAGTTCCATTTACTGTACAAGTTAATATCCAGTAATTGCAGTGGTGACAAAGGCTTTCTTTCTGGTTGAATTAAATGCAAAGATTAGGAATTTAAATACAAATGTGTTACTTGTCATAGGTGTATACTGGAAGTCTATGCTAGAGGTGAACACTAAGAGTAATACAAAAAAGGAGACAGTGCAGTACATATTTACTGATTAATTGTCCAAAGAAAAAAAGCACAGAGATATTTCATAATTTTTAACTTTTACTTTGTTCCTGAAGGCAATAATAAACCCTTTGAAGAAAGTATCTGAAATCATTTCTATTACCATTGTTCCTTTCTATGGGAAAATCCTGCCTGCACTCCAAATCCTGAATGGTCAGGCTGGTCATAAATGAACCCACAGGAGGCAGAAGGGAAGGAAACTGCCCCTTCTAAGGCATGGAGAAGCAGTGGAACCATTACACAGCAGCTGAAGCTT
The DNA here is from genome assembly GCF_000455745.1 of Alligator sinensis. Taxonomy (NCBI): domain Eukaryota; kingdom Metazoa; phylum Chordata; order Crocodylia; family Alligatoridae; genus Alligator; species Alligator sinensis. The sequence continues at coordinate 5,786,460 of NW_005841830.1, forward strand.
TTGCTTGGAAAGGACAAAGGTTCTCTGAACTCTTATCACACACCAAACACCAGTTTGAATTAGCACATTGATAAACATGATTTTATTTCATTCATGGAAGTTACATTCTGATACACTTAAGATTAAACACTTTCTGGAATACAGAAGCTTTAATAGGACTGTCTGTACCTTGAAACAAAGTTAATTTTTTTCTACAGGCTTTTGTCAGGACTGTATTTTAAGTAAAATTACAATGGTAGTGAGTTCTTTGAGACTGCTATCTGTAGGAGGGTCATGTCCATCAGAATCTGCTAATTTTTTATGTCCATTATCTGAAATTCCAGTTCTTCAAACATATACCTTGTCCTCCAGAATATTTAACTATAGGGACTGACAGAAATTCAGGCTCCCACTCTAACTCATAGCACTTTACAAAAAGCACCATGAGTTAGAGTGCCCCCCGCCCAACCCAACTGATGTTTGCCCTTTGGGTCAAGGGTGGATCAAGCCTTCCTGCAGGTGAGCAGAAGAGCTGCCCCTTCTCCCCAGCCATGTCCCCCACCCCCAGCTCTGAGGCTTTCAGCAGGGAGGGAGGGGGAAGCTGGCAGCAATGAGCTGCCTGGCCTGAGCTGGGGCGGGGGAAAGGGGGTGTTCAGAGCTCTTTGGACCAACAGCTGAAATCTAAGTCTAATCAGACCTTCAGCTTTCTCACTTAGATTAAAATGAATTTGACACACTTCACTGTGCAGGATCTTCCATGTCTTTATGTAAGATCAGGTTTTGCCATAGAATCCTTTGGCAAAATATTTCCCCATTCCCCAGCTCTGCCTGTATCCAGCATGCTTTGTATCCAATAGGAAACTTTTATTGTTAATTGCAGATTAGATATGATGCACACATGGCAGACCCCTGTTCCACACATGAGCCCCACTGAAAAGACACAGATCCTTGCTAATGGATACCATGTTGCAGGAGGAAGGTCAGTCTGGAAAACACTTTTCATCATATAAAACACTACCCCACTGGAGGCATTAATACCAGTAATTCTCTACATGCTACATTAATAAAAAAAAAATTACTCACACTAATGATATATTCATTCTATATTTTTTAATATTAATTAATTAATGGCCAATTTAAAATTGAATCTCCCACGAACAGTTTGATTCAGAAAAGTTCAAAGAAATATAAGCTGGGGGAGCCCATGATGGTCACAAACAAACTTAATGTAATTTTTTTGTTGTTGTTAAACAAGGAAATTACAGGGTGCTGACTGATGGGAAATGCTAATTTTTAATGGTGACCGCTGTATTACAGAAATTTTCCATCTGGGCAAGTTTTTGACCAGCCTATTTAGGATTAAATACTGAAATAGTGTCAACCACCGTTTCACTTGAGAGACTGTGTTACAGACAGACACAATGGTGGTTAGCGGGGTAACTCCCAATGAAAGTTAAAAACAGTTACATGCCTAACTGTAATAAGTATCTTTAAAAATCTCCCTTCATTTCCCAACAGTAGTTGCTGAGGGGGAAGTTGTAGTGTCCTCAATTGAAAAAGCCACTTTCTGTGGCCCTATGCCATAAAACAGCTGGATCCACTTTAGTTAACTGGCCCCCAAGGTAGAAAAAGGTCATTAACTTGGAAAAGTGTAAATTGACTTGATAGTGGCTTTTGAAAGGCAAACCATTAATAACTCCTACCTGTAACTTAAGTGGGTAATGACTTTGCTGATAGCATGAAAACATTTTTATATAAAATAATTTCTATATATGGATTTTTAATGGTTTTGATTATAACTTTATTACAATTGGCGGTAACAGCTTAGGACATAAAAGTTCATGATTTGCTTATCTTGTTACACTAGGTTTCCTTAAAATAATGTCCAGACAAATAAATATATAGTACTCAACAGCTTTCCTTTGTTTTGCTTTTCCTTTCTTATTATTTCCACATTTTTATATGTGAACTTAAGTGAACTTTCTTAAAGTTTAAATACACGTGATGCATAACATTTTCAGAAATTGTCCAGGCATAGAAGGAAGTGGTCTCTATTCCCACTTCAGGGGTGAATCACCTGTCATTCTCTGCCAGTTCTGCCCAGAGCATCAAGGCACTTTATATTCATTTCTAGAGTTTATGGAAGAATTGTGTCTTCCTGGGGAGTTCAGCAATCCTGCATTAACTCTGATGTAGGGATGTGACTTAGGGTCTGAACAGAACCTTCTACTTGGCTCAGGTTTGATATCCTTATTCAAACAACACTCCCATTGAAAATTTTGTCTTAATATGGACTTGAGAATTTGAGCTATTGTGCCAAATACAAATTGTCATTAATGGAATTGCCTCTGCTAAACCCTGAATTAGGCCCACTTGGTATGAAGACAGTCTACCTCAGGAGATTATAGCTATAACTGGGCAAAAACAGTTTTCCCATCCTATGAAACTTATGAAGATTTTGAAATTTCTCCCCTTCCACACTGAGACAAACTGAAGACTTTTTAATGTTTCTCAAGGAAATGAAACACAACCCTTTTCAGAACACTCCCTTGGAATGCAAGGGAGTGTGTAGATGAAACGGGGGCAGTGTTGGGGGACAGGTGGGGGGAGACACTGAGCCTCCCTGCATTTTTCAGGCTAGGAGGCAGGCTAGGAGGCAGAAATCTGACCAGCATACAGAAGTTATTTAAAGCACCATAGGCTGCTAATGTTCTATAAAATACAGCATTTCAAGTTTGATACCTTATTTAACAGGAGTTAATTTAAAGCGCTGTACCCATTTTGTAAATGCTATAAAGCCGTGCACTTCTGTTAAGTCATGGCAATAAAACACTTTAAAAGATTAAAAAAAGCAACTTCTAAACACACCCCAGTCTCAGGTCTGATTAGACAGAGCAGAGACCTATACTTTGAGCTCCTGTATTTCAGGTAAGGGCCTCACCACAATGCTATTAGCTATGTGGGGCTGGATTCAGTACTTAAACTTTTTCCCATTCTAACCAGATATTCCATTCTGAGTCTGAGACCCCCCTTTTCAATCCTTTCTTGAAACAGGTACATTCCTGGGGAAAGTCCTTATTTTCCAGTTAAAAAAAGTAATAAAAACATTTCTCATCAGCTCCAAGTAGTATTTATATTCATACTAGCCAGGGAGGACAGATTTCAAATGACAAGATGCTACCTTCCAAAATGCAATGTGTATGCCACTGTAGAATCATAGTTTGACAAAATACTGCCTTAATAGTAATTCCACTGAGGGCAAAGGGTTGCCTGGGTTTAACTGAGGACAGAATTTGGCCCAATGTGTCTTACTAGATAAGGTTCAGTGCTTCATATTCTTATCTACTTATTATCTAGAAGAACTATAAATAAGGTGAATATGATTATAATAGGTGCAGCAACATGCAAACTAAAACTGTTATGTATGCTTTTTATCCTCTAAAGCAAAACACTGCTAAGTCATTATCTCACAAAACCACTTGATGAAAGATGCTAAATCGATGGCATGAAGCTAGAAAATTCTAGGCAGATCAAGTCTTGATAGTGGAATGCTGCAGAAATGTCAACAAGTTCTTAGAGACCAAATTTATCCATAGATAAACTATCTTTTTATTTTGCATCCAGATCAGTTCAAAAGGACTCTGATCTATGCAAAAAACTCATGTTTATTTTGATCAGTGCTTTTAAACAGGTAAAATTCCAAATGTTGCCATATTTTGCCAACCAGTGAAACAAAATAATTTAGGAAAGTAACATAAAACGTAGTAATAGCTGGATTTCATGAGCAGGGTTTTATGGCTAACTGGAAATACAAAATCTTAACTGTCAGGATCTTGTGGGAAGAGGACAAGAGTGGGAACCCCTGCAGTTGCAATTATGCATTCTAAACAGGCCCTTATACTTCTGTAGTTCCTCGTTTAAAGAGATCATGAATTCAGTTTCATTATACCTGCCTGCATGAAGTAGGGCATTATTAGAGAAGGAAATTGAGGCAGGTAAATTAAAAAGGTTTATCAGCTAGTCAGTCACAATTCCATGCAAAATATTTTGTACATGCTTCATGGGCAGAATAACTGTTTCTCTTATCTTGTAGGCTTTCTATTGTCATGGATTTTATCCTGTTCCTATTCAAGTCAATGGAAAAACTTCCATTTTTGCAGTATAAAGTATAAAAAAAATCCAATTAAAAGAAAAGCCTTTAATTACCATGTGATGATTGCATCATTGCAAGACATACCTCATACACACCATCAAGCTTTTGAAGTTACAGTCCATAATTAATTTTTAAGTTTTGCATAACTGAATGCCAGTAAAATATATATTTTCATACAAGATTCATAGATGTGGCTCAGACATTGAAAAGTAGGCTCCAGAGCATTATTCTACATTGTTTCAGGCATGAATAAAGGGCATTATTTTAACAAAAACAACAGAAGAAAAGCTGTTACTGTAATCAGCCGTGACTGAAGGCATTTCCTGTATTTTGCTATCAAAGTGGTTGTTTTTTTCCATTACATACTAAATGAACTCTAGTAAGGTCAAGACACCAGAGAAAAATAGGACCAATAATAATATCCTCAGTCAAATAAACTTGACTACTTTACTCTCTTTCAGAAGTTTGATTTTGAATTTCTTTTCAGGTTATCTAATTCTATTTACTAAGTCGCATACAAAGAAAATAAAATCCTTTTCAATCTATGATGGTCTCTAATACTATTTAGTGTTCCTAGTTTCCCCACAACCACCAAAAGCCAACTCTAGTTTTGTGTGTTACAGAGCCAACTCAGTACTTCATAAAATATCAAGATGTATTTGCAAATGACATAAATATACTGAAATAGAGAGATTAGAAGTTATGATCAGAATATTGGGTTGAACTCTGTTTTTAGTTTCAGTTCTAATTATTTTAATCACGTTGCCCTGTTGTGGGTAAATTCAGACATATTGGCTGAAGAGAAGTCAATGTCGGTACTCTAGGGATGAATTTAGCCAATTGCTATATGATGTCACTTTGTTGTGCCTAAGTGTAGAATGTCTGGATAGTCTCTAGGTACGTGGAAAGAGCTACAATTAGAATATATGCTTGCAAATGGACAACAAGTCTAAGCAACACAACTCAGAGTTATGTTAGTTATACATTGTGTAAACTTAGCTTACTCAATGCAACCTGTGTTATAAAAGACTGATAGCTAGGCAGAGCAAGGGGAGTAAATGATGACATACCTTTTGATTTTTGCTTAATTAATGATAAACTCAATTACCTTTTTAGTTACACTCCAAAAAGGTACTGATCAGCCCTCACTCTAGCTGATCATGAAGCAAAGTTAATGTAGTGGGGCTTACATGCTCTTTTAAAGTATTCCTGTCATGTGCTTATATAGCTTTTTTGGACTTTGCTCCAGTATTTGTTTTAATTGAAAAAGAAAGGGGGAATGGCACAAAATGTTAAGGTTCCATCCACATGCACTATACCTACTTCATTACATGTCTTTCCCCCCTGTGTCACATTCATGTTCCTACTATAGAACCAGTATAAAATGATATTTTCTTTCTCAATGGTAAAAATCTTGTTTCTTTTTACTTTTCAAATGATAGCCTTGCTGGCAGGGGAATATAAATAAAATGAGACCTGCTTAGACAGGGTCTAATCCCACATATATTGTGGGGCTTGGGAACACAGGGAAAAGCACACTATCTTCTCTTATTACCAGCTGTCCTGAAACTCCTGTGCTTTGGGTTGCTAATCCTGCAATTGAATAGAGAAAATTAGAGAGTGATAATAAGAAAACTGAGAGCCAACCTATCATCTAGCCATGAAGTATCTGGTGTCTGTCCTGGTGCTTAGCTAAATGTGGCTGCATATGGAGATTATCTGCTTCAGGCCCCTGACAGACACTACACTTAAGACATGATTAATTGGTTAATCACATATCAAGTAGTGACCCAGGCACATGTTCATTCAATTAATGGAGTGATAAAATGAGAAATAAGCCACTAAATTATTACGCAAAAATATGTGCAATAACTTTGTGGCTGTTCCTATCACACCTTTAATTGAATGCGTGGCCAGTGCTTCCAGCTGCTGGAACATACAGGAGCCTTTGAAGACTCCCATGTGCTGCGGAGTTTGGGAGGTCCCAACTGGGATCAGGCTCCCACTGCACCAGCCATATGGTGCAATGGGATCTGATGCGGGATGCCCACAATCATACTCACTGCTATGCCATGCCACATGTGCATGGCAGTAAGCACGATTGTGGGATTCCACATCAAATCTCATTGCACCTTTAAATTAACATCTGTCAGTGACTACAGTTATCCATTACTTAAAACCAATCCTATTGACAGGCCACTTCTACTCTTATTAAAACCTAAGCTTTTATTCACATTTCTCCTAAAAACAGAAACCAAAACAAGCAACCAAAAACACAGAAAAAAAAGTAAGCCTTCATATTCTACAGCGTTTTTCCTTTGAATCCTTTTGAGCAAAAGGCTGTTTGGCAAAAATCCTGAGACTCATGCTAAGGCACATCCACACTACCAAGTCCCATATTCAAGGTAAAAATCTTTTTTGCTGTTCAGGGGGTCAGAAGCTGAAGATATCTAAAGAATGAAATTCACAGTGAATCACAGGCAGACAAGGTTCCTTGGGTGAATCTGATCTCTTTTATTAGACCAAACCAAATGGTTGGAGAATAGTTATTAAGCAAGCTTTCGGGTTCAAAAACCCTTCGGCAGGCTAAGGAAGTTTCAGCAGTTGGTGTGTGTATTTGAACCCGAAAGCTTGCTTAATAACTATTCTCCAACCATTTGGTTTGGTCTAATAAAAGAGATCAGATTCACCCAGGGAACCTTGTCTGCCTATGTCCTTAGACCAACACGGATACAACCTATACCCCTGCAGCAGTGAATCACAGGACACTTAGACCTCAAGCCTTCTACACTTTCATCCTCTTCTCATAGCCTGCTTGTCTTCTTGACTCACATTCAGAAAAAATATTTCAGTCTTATGTTCTTTAAAGTTTATATATCACAATACAAGCAAAGGAATAAACTAAGCTCAACACAGTTTAGCAGAACAAAGACAAAGTGTGAAACAAGTTGAGAGCAAATATAACTTGCAAACCACACCCATCTCTTTAAAGCCTACCTGGTAATGTAACTTGACACATGCGCAGAGAGAACAGTTAAACTTTGACAGGACTAGTGTAAGAAAAAGTAGAATATTTAATTGTTTTGCTTACTTCTGTAATAAGGAAGCCCAGACAGTAGGGCAGGAATAGCTTTAGAAAGTAATTTAAGTTCTTCCATCCAGGTCTTGCCATCATTATCGTGTGAGTAGAATGGAAATAGTTCCTGAGGGCCAATTTATGAATCTCTACTTCCATTGATATCTAATTACCCTGCATAGCTCTGTTGGTTTCTGTTGAACTGCTTGGGAAAGCGAGTACTTACCAGAGTTAGGAAAGATCCCAAAAATGCTTGTGTATAGATGTACACACTTCCCCCACCATTTTTACTGCATTGATAATGCAGCCCCCACTCTGCACTCTATTAGGGATGGGTTGAAATGCTATAATCAGATTTCACCTCTCAACAGTGGGTACATCTACATGTGCAATTAATGCTTTTTGGCTTTACTTCACAATATATTTACAGTAGTGTAATTTAATGCGCAGTAAGTGCCTGAACATGTAGACGGTGACACTTTACTGCACAGTAGATTAGTCTACTGCACAGTAAAGTATCTCATGTAGACACAGCCAGTTTGTAAGTGCTTAGAAGCTGGGTTTTGATTTAGCCTACCTCTAGTTTCAATCATGTCCTTTAGCTCTCCTAATCTTATATAGTCTTTTGAGGAAAGTGTCCAAGAAAATGATTTGTTCGGCAACTTGATTAAATAAAAAGGCTTAAGACAGGAAACAGAAGGTAGGTACATAAGTCATAAATGTGCCAGCATTGCCTACCCATTCCTGTGCCTTTTTTAATGCCAGTGTTAAGGTTCCTTGCAATTCAGTGACACAGATTGGGTAAGAGCGCCAGACTGGCTGCAGGTTCTTATATATTTCTTTTTATGAAAGAAACAAATATATAAAAAACCCTCCCCACCATGTGCCTAGAGGTATTATCTGTATGGAATAAGCAGAGCTCCTCACTTTAAGTGTTTTTTTAAAAGTTCTGTATCATGTTTCCCTTGAGAAAAATATTTTTTAAATCAGAAGCAAGAATTTTGCAGTAAACTTTGCTATAGGACCAGAATTTTTCAAGCTTCCCCTGCTCTTTTTGCGTCTTTTTATGGAAAACCTTTCCACAGACTAATACATATGATATTACATGCAAATGGATTAACTCATAGATATAGCATAAATAAAATGACATAACTCATCCAGAATGCTGTTTCCTAATAAAATGTTTACTTATATGGAACCACTGAAGCAAAGGTTTTAATATTTTTCCTACCATTCCAATTCCAGCAGCATAGCTCACATGCCTAAGCTTGTTTTTACACAAACACGTGATCTAAACTTGGGAAAAAATACACGTTTTAAAACTGAATATCTTTTCTAGCCAGAGAGAAAAGCGTTACAGAATTTAAAAAGGCAGAGAGCAGTGGTGTGTAACAGATATTCAGCAGGGTATGCAGAAAGTTTTTCTAAACATAAAATTTAAACAAATAATTAAATCTTTCCTATGTAAATTTTTAACCATAGAATTATAGGAAATTAGAGCTGGAAGGGACTGCAAGGTCATCTAGTCTAGCCCCCTGCTCAAGTTGGGATCATCCCTGACTAAACCATCCCAGCCAAGTATCTAACTAACCTGCTCTTGAAAATTTCCAGGGAAAGTTAGCCAGAAAACCCTGCTCATGAAATCCATAACTTTTCTAGGTAGCCTGTTCCAATGCTTGAACAATGCTTGACCACTCTAAGAGTTAGAAGTTCCTCCTAATCTCCAACCTAAATTTCCCCTACTGCAGCTTGAAGTCATTGTTTTTACTCCTACTCTCTATGGTGACGGAGAATAGTCTATCTCCATCTGCTCTATAATCACCCTTCACTTATTTGAAGTCTGTTATCAAATCCCTCCTCAGTCTTCTGTTCTCCAGATAAATAACCCTAGCTCTTTCAGCGGAAGTCATGCTTCTAAGGCTTCTAATCATTATTGTCACTCTCTGCTGAACTCTTTCTAATCTGTTCCCATTCTGTTAGAAGGATGGGGCCAACTGGACAAAGTATTCCAGGTGAGGCCTTGACAGTGCTGAAAAAAATCACTTCCCTTGATTTGCAAGTGACACTCCTGTCAATATAACCCAGGATGCCGTTGGTTTTGTTTTTCAACAAGAGCACTGTTGGCTCATATTCAGCTTATGGTCTACAATAACCCCTAGGTCCTTCTTTTCAGTACTGCACCCTAGCCAATTGTTTCCCTGGCTGTGCGCACAATTATTCTGTCCCAAGTATAGGACTTTGCCCATGTTGAATTTAATCTGGTTGATTTTGGATCATTTTTCTGGTCTATCCAGGTCATTCTGGCTCTTAGCCCTGCCTTCCAGGGTGTCTGTAACTTCACCTAACTTGGTGTCATCCACAAATTTGCTAAGTGTGCACTTACTGCCATCATCCAAGTCATTAATAAAGATGTTAAATAATGCTAGAAGCAGGACAGACTTTTGGGGAAGCCCTGCTTAATACCTTCTTCTAATTAGACATTGAGCCATTGATGAGTTCTCACTGAGCAGTTATGTATTCACCTTACTTTACTTTCATCTAGTCTGCATCTCCTAGCTTGCTAATAAGAATGTTATGGGAGACAGTGTCAAAAGCTTTGCTAAAGTCAAAGTATACCACACACAGTGCTCTCCTCCATCCAGAGCCTGTTACCTAACTGTAGAAGGAAATCAGGTTGGTCAGACATGATTTGCTTTTAGTGAGCTGGCTGTTTCTGATCACCTGTTCTCCTATGTTCACAATAAATTCCTTGAGGACCTGCTCCATGATCTTTCCAACTATTGAGGTCAGACTGACTGGTTTATAATTCCCCAGATCCTCCTTATTCCCTTTCTTAAAGATGGGCACTATATTTGTCCTTTTCTGACCATCATGAAAGCTGAAGTTCTTCATTCCCTTCCCTCCCCTTCCTCCTTCAAGGAGACACCCTATGGAGAAGAATAAGATTCTACAGAAGAGAGATAATACTCTTGAGTCAAAAGCTCTACCTATATAATCATTTTCTCTTAAATGGCAAAAGCGATTTCCATATGGGAGTGACCTTGGCAAAATTAAGAAGAACCTTCATCATTTAGCTAGAATGATGCTCCCTGGATTACAATCTCTGGGTGAAAGAATCTATCCTGAAAGTCAATGAGGTTTTTGCCCAGGACTCTCGACCATTGATATGATATTTTCAAACAAGCAACTGCAAGAGAAGTGTAGAAAAAAAAATACCATTGTACACAGCCTTCAAATCTGACAAAGGCCCTCAATACTGTCAACAGACAGGGCCGTGTTACTGTTCTGAAGAAGCTGGGTTGTCCCCCCAAACTGTTGAACATGATTTACTTACTACAGGCATGTTGCATCTTATGCAGGGGTTAGGTTCTGAACTCTGCATGTAAGATGAAAATCGCATATAGTCAAATCGCATGTTACTTGCCAGAGATTTGACTAACGGTGACGGCCTCTGCCTCCAAAACCTCCTGCCGCCATTGTGGAGCTGTGCTTAGAGCTGTGTGGCCGGCAGCAGCGACGCAGCACGGGGTGGTGGTGGGGATGGCTGCGTGCCACCCAGCCACCACCATGCTGCCAAAACCTCCCACCGATGCCGCAAACTCAAGCCCCGCCCCTCTCCCACCCCGCGTATAGTGGAATTCGCACAAGTTAAATGCGTGTATGATGCAACTGTACTGTACATCAAGGTATGAAGGCAACTGTAGCATACGAAAACAAGGAATCAAATGTCTTTGACATCAACAACAGGGTGAAACAGGGGTGTGTGTCAGCCTCTGTGCTCTTTAACATCTATTTTTCATTCCTGTTTCTGCATGCATTCAAGGAGAGCAATGATGGCATTTGTCTTCTAACTACACTAGATGGAGGATTGTTTAACTTTGCAAGGTTTAGAGTGAAAAAGAAGGTGAAAGAACGAGTTCTGAGAGATTTCCTGTTTGTGGATAATGAGGTCTTGGTTGCCCACCATGAATCTTCTCTGCAAAATCTCTTGGGCACATTTTCTGTGTCATGCAAGAGCTTCAGGTTGACAATTGGTCTCAAGAAGACTGTGATCAGGTACCAAGGGGTAGAAGAACCAGTGCCTGGCATCATTCTGGAGGGTAAATCCCTTGGCATCATTGACAGTGTTTGCTACTTGGGTTCTATGATCAGCAGGAATCTGGACCTTCACACTGAACAGAAGCTAAGAATTAGGAGAAATCTAACAGAATCAGAAAAGCAGCTAAGAATTTTAGGCCATTACAGAAATGTGCATGGAATAACAACAAGCTATCAACTAAGATGAAGATGCAAATGTACGAGACCTGTGTGCTGTCATCCCTGCTTTCTGGTTCAGAAACGTAGACTACATATGCTAGGCACATCAGAAGACTGAACAGCTTCCTCATAAGATGCCTGCAGAAGATCCTGAAAATAGAAGTGGAAATATAAAATACCAAACGTAGAGGTGCTAGAGCAGGCAGGGCTGACACACTTAGAAGCCACTATCAAGAAGAGGACATTGTGATGGATCAGTCATGTCAGCAGAATGGAAGGAGACCATATCCCCAAGAATATTTTGTACAGCGAGATTCAAGACAGATTTAGAAAGTGGGGTTGCCCTCTATGGCAGTACCACGATGTATGCAAAAATGATACGAAGTCATTCAACATCAATATAGAAAGCTGGGAGGAGTGCATAGAATGTCATTCAATCTGGAGGGAACATCTGGCACTGGGTAAAGCTCCACATGAAGTGGTGTTGATCCAGAGGATGGAAGGAAAGCAAGAAAGAAGAAAACAGTGTGCTGTAAACTTGGACTCCAACTCAGACAAGAACATGGATCTGTGAAATTTATAACAAGCGGTGTCACTCTCATTTGGGCTTGCCAGCTACAAACAGATTCACCAGGCACCTGACTAGACCTTTTATATGTACACCATGATCCAGAGAATCAATAGTTGCCTAGAAAACAGATATTTCTGAACCTTTTGGTAGCAACTGACTTTCTGACCAGACATTCTGATACTTCATTTGTGCATTTTAGAAACAGTTCCTAGCCTAATTTGAAATAAAGGAACTGCTTTGGCATTTCATGTGCCCACAAAGTTCAAAATAAATCAAATTGAGCTACAGGTGCACAAAGTACATATAATCATATCTTAGAAGATGATATTGGTTTGGAAGAGATCTCAAAACCAGAAGGTCAGGGTTCTAAATATAACTTACTTTCAAGTTTTCACTTTCAACTTTTCCATCTCCTTATAGTGTCTGGCCTACCTGGAGGAATAGAGTCTATTGCTGCTACAACTACAAGGCAATGCGGTTATTCTGGTAATTCAAGAAGTCTAGGTCCATGCTTTGCCTCTAGTACTGCTGTGCAATCAATGTATTGCCATGATTTACTAATCTGCTTACATAATAAAACACTCATTTTAATTAACTTACATGCTATGGAAAGATGATTCATATGTGTGTTTCTCGTGTGAAAAATCACACTTCGTGACTTTTAAAATATAATATAATTATATATATAAAATATAAAATATAAAATAATTATATAAATATAATTAAATTTACTGCATAAAGCCAGATCTACCTGCTGTTGGATGAAGAGGTAGGAAAGTGAGAGAGAAAACAGAGAAAAAGCATAAAAAATGTCCCATATTAAATAAAGACAGATAGTTCTTGAATGTATAAATCCAAGAAAAAAGCATATATGGGAATGTGTATCTCTCTAAATTTTGATATTACATGGCAACTAATTCACATAGTCACTGAACTCAGCTAAATTAAAGTGCAAATTTGCATAAACTTTATACCGCTCCTGAACAATTTCTTCAATACTAAAATTGTGCATTGAGCCTGAAGATGTATTTTTTTTTAAATTTTAAAATGGCATAATCTACAGAACCCAGCTTTCTGGGGATGTGCATATTGGATCCAGGTAGGTTAGCTATCCTGCTCAACTGGCAATTAGTGATATAGTTCAGAAACCACATGCTAATCAGCATCAAAACTTTGGTAAGGTCAGTAATTATTATATAAAACAGCCTGGCAACTAGTTTTAACATCTTCAGGCAGCTAAGCTGTGTGGAATTCAAGATAACTTTTGGTTTTTTTTAAAAAGTTTTCATTTGCATTACGTGTGTAGCAGTATTAAACTAAATGTAACTACTATCATTTAAGGGTCCCTTTACAATGTCAGAATGATAAAAAGTTGCCTTAGTACAAATAAGAAACAAGACCTTTGACTTCATAGCCTTTGATCAGGTTATTTAAATCTAGACTGCAACTTTTATTCAGGTGATACTACATCTACCCACCATCATATTTAATGTATATTTTTCTCATGTAGTTTGGCATGTCAAGATCCAAATAGGAAATATGTAATCAACTAAAACATGGAATTTTGATACACAAATATTTTAATTAAAAAGAAAAACTTTTTGAAGGGAGAAATCAGGAAGAGAAAACTATAGACAGAGTGCTCTGTCCCAATACAATGCAATGTATCAACGCTGACTGACATCTAAATAGTACAATTCCCCCAAAAATGTGGGTATTAATTTATAGTCCTCAGAGCCAACTTGCATTATGGTGATGATGATGAGAACGTTGAATTTACTGAAAAGTTAAATATTACAGGATATGTCTCAACCCTCACCACACAATGCTCAGTTCAGCCAGCTGTTCAGGCATTCTTGGAAACTCTGAGTCCTAATGTACAGTTAGCAGCATGCTACACACTGGAAAGTCCCATATAAAGAGAATGTGAACTTTCTGAGAATCCTATAAATTGTTTCTCCAAGCAAGAATTCTCCATGCTCTATGATAATGGACGCCCACTTCTTTGGAAGGTGTGCCATAAATGAACCCTGCAGCCTCCCCAAGTACAACTCCATCTGCTGCTCTATTTTCAGCTCCCTGCCTTATTTATACCTGTGTTGCTTATCCTTCCCCCCCAATCAGCCAAATGCCATGCACACAGTCTGTCTATGCTACTTGTGTCACTCATACCTCAGGTTGGCCAAAGAACAACAGCAAACCTATAACTTTACTAAAAAACTTAAATCCAATCCATTTGTCCTTTTGAGTTGGACTCTTGTGGGCTCCCTACTGGTGCTGCCATAAGATCCCTATGCTCTTCCTCAGGAAAATTTCAGTGGATAAGAGTAGAATCTACTAAATATAAAGCTGATGGGAGACGCTGCTGTGGAGAGTGGTCCTCCCTTCACAGTTGTAGAGCCTTAACTTCACAGTTTGCTCAGATAGGGTTCCATGGGATTATGAGGAAAGGGAACATATTGGGCACATCTACATGAGATGCTACATCACTGTAGCGATGAGCTGCAGTGACCTAGCTCATCATTACAGCAACGTAGCATCAGCAGGCATGAACTGTGATGCCAGTGCTACTGCACAGTAGAGTCAGAAATGACCCTTGCACTGCCGAGACTGTGTAGTAACAGAAATTACTGCTCAGTCATTTAGTACTTGCTTTAGCAGCATACATGTAGCCATGCCCATTGTAGAGAAGATGTATACCTTCCCATTGTGCCATTTTAGGATCATTTTATACTGCCAGAGAAATACAAGAAGCTTTTGTATGAATAAGATTGGGGCACCTCTATATATGGAATGACATTCTGCATTGATCCCAATGGAGTGACTTCAATTTATAAGTTAAGTATATGCTATAGTTAAGGATTTGGTAAGGCCTTTCTATGTCCTCCATCTACAGTAGCACAAACACATACTACTAAAGGTTAGTTTAAGTAAATATGTGCTAAGGCAGTGTCTTAAGTGCATGTTGTTTTCCTGCTGTAAAGGTTCTTCCAGAGCTGTTTCAGATTTATTGGTGTTTGGAACCTTTTAAATATCCATTATTCACCTAATTGACCACAACAATTCCATTTGAGTCATCATTTATGTTTGTCAGAATATATTTAGGCAATTTTTAAAAATAAGTGTTATTTGCCTAATTGACCATAAAATCTCCCCTGGAAACCTGGGTTGGTTTCAGCAAATACATACTGTGGACACAATAATGATATCTGTTAATACTTCATTTTTTCTCCTTACCTCTTCCAATTTGGGAACTCCAAATGTCTTAATTTAAGTTACTGGTGATCAAGGTTTTCTTTAGCCATTTGCCTCTACAGGACATAAGCCTTGGAAACATACCACAGTTGTTCTTTGAACCTTGCACTGATGGGTGTCTGCATTCACACAGCTACTATCGTTGGGTCTGAAGTCAACAGGTGATATTACTTCTGCTGCGAGGGAAAAATTGGCCTGCCTCCACCTTGCGCCCTGTCTCCCTGAATTAGGTCACCCCCCTCCACCCCCCACTCCAATCTCTAATTCTAAAAACAAAAACAAAAAACTTGATAGCATTTTCCTCCAAAGCTAAAGGGGTTTTAGAAACACTCTTATCATTCATTCCCTTTCAGGTCCCAGTTAGGTTTGTTTATTTTGCGTATTTGTTAAATAAACTGTATTTGTTCTATTCTGTTGGACAGTTCCTCAAACAAGAGAGGGCTGCAATGTGATGATCAGCTATTATTTTAAAGTCAAGAAAGCAATATGAAATTACAACAATAACTGAATTCTGAAACCTTTATTTCAGTGTCCTTTCTATTTCTTTACCCTCTCACTGCCCCAGTACAAACCTGCTGAAGCTAAACCCACATTAGAAATAAATGGAAGCTACTTTAAGGACTGCTGAATAAAGTTCTCCAAGCATCTGGGATAATGTAAACCTGTTACATGTGTAATGCAAACTTGTTGCCTGTTGCCACTGGCAGTCCAACCTCCCAAATAAGATCATCTTCAGAAAGAGGTTAGTACTTTTTCCACAGTCTCCTGGTACTTGCAGTCGTTATTATCCCCATTCCCACCTCCCAGTACCAGATGCCAGATTTGGGCTCCAAGTTTGTCTGAGAGCCTACATTACACATTTCTGATGTTCATCTCTTTCATTGGTTCTGTTAACCCACTGGACTCATCTCTAGACAGGCAGTATCCTCACTAGGATTTTAATATAAGTTGCTATTGTTCTGACTGCAGAGCAAGGAGGCCTTTTGAGATGCAAAGAGAAAGTGATTTGCAAAAACAGCTGGGATCTTGTGGCCCTTGCCAAGAGTTTCCACACAGAAACATCTGAGATCACCCATAGTTCTACCCTATTCTTAGAAATGGAGTCATTTGTGATAGTTGGAAGTATTTGGAAATATGTCTACTATTATGTCTTGACATAATTTAGCCATCCTGGAGCTTTCAGGGTACCTCGGTGGATGGATGCCTGGTTGGTGAAACCCAAATGACTCGAGTCAGAAGAGAGTTTAAATGCACAGCTCAGCCAAGATGGCAGTGCCTCTGGGCTTGTACAATAGCTGAACTTGAGGCACCCAAATAAGTTTTCTGGTGAAAACACAGGAACTGAAATGGGATTAAGGAAGGCTCCTACATTCCCTAGAAGTCTCATTTTGGGTTCCTAAGTTCCCTTCTTACCCTAGACCTTAGTTTCTTTGTATATTAATTACCCTATCTGTAAAATTGGATAATAGTGTTTCCCTACCTCACCAGAATGTTGTGAAACAAATGACATAAAAACATTGTGAGGCACTCAAATACTATGGTATTGCATGCCTAAGACACAGAGGGCATGTCTACATGTGCACTTTAATGCACAGTAGTCTATTCTACTGAGCATTAAAGCAGTGCATAAAAAACTGTGCTAATATGCTAATATGCAGAATAGGCTACTGTGTATTAAGTGTCACCTAAAAAGGACATTTATTTAATACCTCATACTGGCAATACTATATATAATGCACATTAGGAAAAACACATTAATGCATGTGTAGACACACCCATAGACTTGCTTTTCTTGTGCTTAGGGCTAGCCAGATATAATAACTATGTCTATTTTTATATAGTGTTTATACTTTGCATCTTGCAGTGATGATAAATGTGCCACCCCTATAGACTTTTCCATCCCTAAAATATGTAGGGAATGTCAGAAGACAATTTTTCTTACAAATCCATGGACAAAATAGCATTAGATTAAGTAGTATTTGATGAGAGCACTATCTTTTGTATGTGTACATCTCTGCTATCTTCATGTTCATTCTTTTTCTCCTGCCCTCTCTCCCTTTCTGTTGCTCCTTTGAGACCAAATATTTTTTTTTCCTGTTGAACTTCTGTAAATAAATCCTAATACTTAGTGGTCAAGGAAAGATAAAAACAAGGAGCAATGGTCTCCAGTTGCAGCACGGGAAGTTTAGGTTAGATATTAGGAAAAACTCTCTCACTAGGAGGGTGGTGAAGCACTGAAACAGGTTACCTAGAGAGGTGGTAGAATCTCTATCCTTGGAGGTTTTGAAAGCAAGTCTTGACAAAGCCCTGACTGGGATGATCTAGTTTGGCATGGTCCTGCTTTGAGCAGAGGGTTGGACTAGGTGACCTCCTGAGGTCCCTTCCAACCCTCATTTTCTATGATTCTACGGCTTTAGGAAAAAATGGTCACATAGGCTGCTTACCAGGTAGCCAACATGACTCATGTAATTGTTTTGAATTAAAAAAAAAATCATATTATAAAACAAATACACATACATAATGTGTGTATACACATGTATGCACACACTCACATATATGACCACCTCAAGTATTTCCCTTACAACCATGAACTCTGTATTCTGACCTCATATGAAAAATGTAAATAAGTATAGTTAATCAATACATTTTCATTTCTCATTTAAATGTCATATTCAGGAATCAACTATAAAATGCACATGAAAAATTAACTTTATTTCACTGGTGGCACATATTAGATAATTATTTCAAATCACTTTTCTGTTGATTATTTTATTTCTGCATTTTATGTCTTTTTTTTTTGCAGAGCAGAATAGTTGTTTAATCCAAATTTCCTCTCTTAACTGCCAGCATTAATTTTTAATAGAATTAGTGTTACACGATCCTAGGGTATTCTGGCATTATTGCCTTCAGCTGATTTTCAGCTTGGACGCTTCCTCCATTTTGTTCTAATCTCTGAACCTCTCTAACAGGCTGTTTATAGCTTATATTTCTTGTTTACATGTCTTGGAATTGGCTGTTCTCATTGTGGCACTACCTTCAATGGAAGAGTGAACACAAGGGGCTTCTTACTGGCTGGAATTTCTCTTTTCTTCAGGCTGCCCTCAAATTTTGTCTTCTTGATGGCATTAACCACCCTCATTCCAAACCAGGTACTGGTGTTTCTAGGTTCTTTCTCTGTTTCTTCACAGGAAAGCAATCTTCCTCCTCTGTCAATAATGCTAGGGCTATCTAACTGGCAGCCCAAGGGCCGAATGTGACCCTGAGGGGTTAACGTGCAGCCCCCCAGGCCCTGGTCCAGCTGCCACTTCCCCCACTGCTCCAGCAGCTTATGTGGCTGGAGTGACCAGGTTCCCCCTCTCTCCTCTTGCTTCTTCTCCCTCTCTCAGCGCCACTGGGTGGGTCAGGGCCGGGTGGTGGGAGGGCGCTGCATGTGCAGCAGGAGGAAATCCATGCTACCCACACTACAAGACTGGAACTGGAACCGTGAGAATGAGTACGTCTGTGCTGTTCATGCTGTGTGTGTGGTAAAGAATAGCCAGGTTACCTGGCTGTGCATGCAGCAAGGGAGAGCTAAACTGCCCAGGCTGTGCATATGCCGGGGAGAGTCAGGCTGTACAGGTGGCAGGGGTGGTCAGGCTGCCCAGGCTATGAACGGGGTGATGGAAAAGACGGTTGGCTGTGCTGTGTACACAGTGTGGGGAATGCTGGAAGGCTGAAGCCCATGCAGCCTGGAGGTCTGCAGCCCATACGGTACAGCATGTAGCCCCACACTGTCCAGAAGGTGGATGGCCCAGAATTATGCTATATACTATCTTTGATAAAATGTATACTGCCTTCAGTGAAGCTGTCTTAATGGGTCGTATCTCACAAAAGCACTGTAACAAGTATCAACCATATTAGAAAGAGGAAAAAGCACTAACAACTTAAGTTGTCTGGTTTATTAAACAGATTATGCAAATAAAGTCTCAATGAAGATAGGCCCTTTTAGTCCATGTCTTACTGATCTTTTTTTTCCTTTCCCCTACCTCCATTTGAAGAAAGAGGAGCACCACATCAGAAAAGAAAACTTTGAAAGCTGCAGTGACAGTCTTACTAAGCTATTTTTCAAAGCTGGATACAGCTTGAATTTTGTTATACCAGTTCCCAAAACTTGAGAGATTTTTTTGGAGTCCAAACTTTTCTACAGATTTTTCTTTAAAAAGAATAACCACATTATCTTTAAAACTGTCATTTTCAAAAATACCAAAAATACAAACACTTTTTATTTTGAAAAACCATGCCAAAGACTTAATACTACAAGCACCTATTCATATTGTTACCTTCATACATGTGAATTATTACATAGTCTCAAAGCAGATCTTCATGGGCAAAGAATAAAGTTGACTCATAAAAGCTTGCTGGTATAGGGTCCAAGTGACTTACCCAGGAATCAACAACCTATGGCCCATGAGCTAGATCTGGCCTTTCAAGCTACTGAATCCAGCCTCCAGATACAGGGCTTTGGCCATGGGGAGCTTCTGCTTCCCAAGGCAGGGAAAAAAATGGCAATGGTAACTGGGACCTAGAATATAGAAGGCTGGACACCTTCAAGTCATCCAGCCCCGATGGCTTAACCCCAGGGTGCTCAAGGAGCTGGTGAGCATCATAGCTCAGCCCCTGGCACAGATCTTTGAGAACTCCTGGCGCTCTGGTAAAGTGCCTGAAGATTGGAAGAAGGCCAATGTGGTGCCTATCTTCAAGAAGGGGAGGAAAGTAGATCCAGCAAACTACAGGCGCATCAGCCTGACCTCTATTCTGGGGAAGGTCTTAGAAAAGATTATCAAAGAGGCCATTCTTAACAGACTGGCCAATGGCAGCATCCTGAGGGATAGCCAGCATGGATTTGTTGTGGGTAGGTCTTGCTTGACCAATCTTATCTCCTTTTACGACCAAGTGACATATCACCTGGACAAGGGGGAAGAGATTGATATCATATATCTTGACTTTAAAAAAGCCTTCAATCTGGTATCCCATGATCACCCCTTGGCAAAACTGGCCACTTGCGGCTTCAGCTTCACCACGATCCGCTGGCTGGGGAATTGGCTCTGTGGTCGGACCCAGAGAGTGGTGGTTAATGGAAGTCAATCATCATGGTGCCCTGTGACCAGTGGGGTCCCTCAAGGCTCTGTCCTTGCGCCAACACTATTCAACGTCTTCATTAATGATGTGGACATTGATGTAAAAAGCGGACTGGCTAAGTTCACCGATGACCCCAAAATCTGGGGTAAAGCATCCATACCTGAGGACAGGAGGGTGATCCAGGCTCACCTTGACAGGCTCAGAAAATGGGCAGACGAGAACTTGATAGTGTTTAACACCGATAAATGCAAGGTTCCTTGGGAAGAAAAACCCATAGCATGCTTATAGGCTCAGCAGTGCTACGCTGGTTAGCACTATGAATGAAAAGGACTTGGGGGTCATGATTGACCACAAGATGAACATGAGCCTTCAATGTGATGCTGCAGCTAGCAAAGCGAGCAAAACCATAGATGCTGGCTTGCATCCATAGATACTTCTCAAGCAAATCCCCGGATGTCATTCTCCCATTGTACTCAGCCTTGGTGAGGCCGCAGCTGGAGTACTGCATCCAGTTTTGGGCTCCGCAATTCAAAAAGGATGTGGATAAGCTTGAGAGAGTCCAGAGGATAGCCACGTGCATGATCAGAGGTCAGGAAAATAGACCTTATGATGAGAGGCTGAGAGCCATGGGACTCTTCAGCCTGGAAAAGCGCAGGCTCAGGGGTGATCTGGTGGCTGCCTATAAGTTTATCGGGGTGCTCATCAGGATCTGGGGGAATGTCTGTTCACCAGAGCGCCCCAAGGGATGACAAGGTCAAATGGTGACAAACTCCTTCAGCAACATTTCAGGTTGGACATAAGGAAGAACTTTTTTACTGTCTGAGCCCCCATGGTCTGGAATAGACTGCCACCGGAGGTGGTTCAAACACCTACTCTGAACACCTTCAAGAGAAATGTGGATATTTATCTTGCTGGGATCTTAGGACCCTAGCTGACTTCCTGCCCTGGGGCAGGGGGCTGGACTTAATGATCTTCCTAGGTCCCTTCCAGTCCTAATGTCTATAAAATCTATGAAATCTATTAAATATGTTCTGAGCTGGATCATTCCAGCCCACAGCCTAAGAAGGTTGCTGATCACTGGACTAAGCCAACCAACCAAAACTGACAAAGAAAATACAAGCAAAAAAACCACACCTAAGCAAAAGAGGGTAAATAGCAAATAACACCCCCCGCCCAAAAAAAAACAACCCAAAAAACTAAACAGGTTAAATGAAAATGTATAACAGTTTTGGTCAAAAGATGGGAAATGCAGAGAACCACCAAATGTTTTTATGTAAATAACTGTTTAAAAAAAGATGCAATCTGTGTGAACTTGCTCTAAACAGAGCTCAAATCTAAGACTAGCTAAATGTTTCAGAGGAAGAATGACAACTCAAATTATCCCCTTCAGTCCAAGAGCATGGCACAAACCTTTTTTCCACAATGATGTATAGAACAGCACCTAAGAACAATCTGCCTAGTGTTCTGCTCCATGTATTACCAAGGAACTTCAGCAGGTGCATTCAATAATATGTAAAGCAGGTAGAGGGAAACATGTAAATGCTGCTGCAATCATATTACCAAAATACCAACCATACACTAGAGAGAAATGTTTTTGTGTCGCACAAAGGAAATTTAGCCTTGCTTTGAAAAATTCCTTCCCTTTGTCAGTTTGTTTCACAGTCTTTGAACGTTATGATTTAAATGTAGCATTATTGCATCTTCAGGATTTTAATGCAATGAAAAATAAAATAAAGTCCATTCTGACTACACTTTTTTAGAAAAAGAAAATTGGCCTCAAATTAAAATTGGTTGGCACTTATGTAACTGTTTCTGTGGAAACAACGAAGATGTTTCTCAGTGCTCTAAGGAAAACTATAGGGCTGTCCAATTTCAATAAATTACAGTATTAGCATATGCTGTGGTTATAGTGGATTTTTTTTATACCATTCCCTTAGTTAAAATCTACTTATCAAATGCATAAACATACTATGCATTTTTCTTGTTGTGAAAGTAAAAATACAAACATCAAACATCCTAAAATAATTGGCATTTGAAGCAAAAAACAAATATATTTTTTCATGCTTCCTGTGAGATTTTGCTGCTGTTATCTGTCATGAAGTGCTGTTCCCCTTCCTACAGAGGCTACAGGAACGCATTTGCCCTCACAAGAATGTAAACTTGGCATTCACCCTGGCAGATTCCCATTCCCTCCCCCTCTCGTTTAACATTAACCCACTCCTATACTAGTATTGGAAGGTTAAGGTCACAGCTTTGTTTACACAATGCAACATTATACAAACGAGGATTAAACAAGAGAGCCTTGCACAAAATGCACACAAAAGCACCAAAAAAAAAATTATAATGATGCTGACCTTGCTAGTGGGAACTCCCCCTGGAAATAACTTGCCATTCCCCAAATGAGGGTAGTGTGTCTGCTCTAGCCTCTTCTAAATATTAACTACCCGTGATTTCTCCTCTACATACCCAACTCCTACGCAAAGTCAGTGCTCCCATATAAACTGAGGACTTTATGTTCCAAACCAGGAGAAATTTTAAAAACATTTTATAGTTGGCAGAACCACATGGTTTATATCCTCTTCCCACAGTCTTTTCTCATCCTTCCACAGCTGGAAATCTTGTCAAATGCTCTCCTATATAACAGCCGCCTTTAGCACAATACATAAGCTGGGCAGATGGCAGGGTGGACTCCTTCAGTCAGAATGCCAGAACCATGGGAATCAACACTTCTTCCTGCTTCACATCTTCCTCAGCCTTGCTTCTTGCCACCCCAACCCACTGCCTTTTCCTGCAAAAAGACATCCTGCTTATTCATTCATTTCATTACTGCTGGCTGCCTAGGTCCAATAGAGGCGAATGTAGGAGTGAGAGGCCATCAAGTTATGTCCCTTCAGTCTCCATCCCTCTTCCCCCTCTTCCCCCCGCTCCCCCTTTTAAAGATTAGAGCATTTGTACTAAGGGTAGAATGTGCCTTAGACCCAGATGTGATCAAGGAGTAGTGTTGAAGCTGTACTACCTTAACAGTAGTCCCTAGGAGGTACTGTGTCTCAGATGCAGCCCTCACAAGGGGTGATTCTCTCCCTGCTTCCTGGTTGGAGAATTATCTGTTGTTTGCCAAAGCAATGAGCAAATTGTGACTCCCCACATCAGAGTAGCTATGCCAGCAAATTCATTGTGAGATGGAGCTGCGGTGCGGGAAGGCACAAATGCCTGCTTCCATCCGCATCCAGACCCAAGGCCTGACAGTACCTTGCTCAGGGGCATAAGATTCCTCTTTCTCACTATATTCTGTATGGGCATACAGTGTGAAAGACAATTCTACTTTTAATAAGACAGACAACATGTTATTTGGTATTGATTACCGTCAAATTGTTATTTAATAGCTTCACAGTTATTTTGGTATTGAATATTGTTAGTTGTCTGTGTATGTATTAAAATGTTAAAAGCAGCTTTTAACTGTTCTATTTTCTACTCACACATCTTCAGGAGTTTTAGCTGTACACATTAAAATGCAAAGGGATCTAAGGGAATATATTTCAATCAGTTTGTTTAGTTGTTATCAGTCAGAATACCAGACTCGGGTAACATGGAAATGCTTACTTTAAAAAGAAAATTACTGAATATGCAATGTTTTAAGGGTTATGAAATATAACTCTGCATTGCAATAACTAGGCTGTATCAGACCCTAGATAAATCACAATGAATGCCAAACTTTGCAAATACTGTACTTTGTAAAAAGAAAACACTCATGAAAGTTCTTTTTTTAAAGGCAGTTATCCTCTCTGGGAAATCTTTATGTGCATCATTATGCACTGTTACCCTGATACAGGAAGTGCTGCTCTTTCAAGGAAATATTCAATCAATACCCTAACTACTTACTGAGCATTAAAGAACACAGAGTTTCTGTAAGGAAAAAAAACAACCCTGATGTGCTCAGGGACTGGCACCAGCCTATTTATATTTGTGTTCTTTGAAACCCAGTCTGTTAATGTGTTCTTCATCACAACTAGTCTGTTAAATGGAAAGGGCACTGAGCTTAACCTTTACATGGCTAACATGTCTTTGCTGCAAAGAGCTGAAATAAGCTAACTTGGCACATTGGAATATTATTATTGATGTATTGTCACAGCATCTGGTAGCTCCACCAAGGTAGGTTGTGCACTGATACCTTTGTCTCTCTCAGAAGCACTTCCTCTTTGTATTTAAATAGCTTCATTCCCTTTTTTATTTAGTACCGCTGTGCATCCATTCATAGCACCTGACAAAGTAGGCTGTAGCCTACGAAAATTCATACATCTCCAAATGAGTTAGTCTATAAGGTGCCATTCTGCCATGCCTCCTATAAAACAAAAAGAGAGTTCCTACTTCAAACGCTTATTATCTAGTTAAAAGAATGACCTACCCCATGATAAGGGGTATCTACTTAAAATATTTTTCACCCCTTTGAAGTATTAGATCAACTGAAGTTGTAACTGTTCAGCATTCTTATTTTCCATTTTAAAACTGAGGAGTCATGGGCTGAACCCTTCGGGTATGATGAAGCCAGGGGTATCATAAACCCCAGTGCAGCCCCTATAGGTACCTGACCTCTCATGGTAGAGCAGCAGTCAGGATTCCATTCAGAGAGCCAGAGTGATCCTGGTCCATGACTCCAGGTCTTCAGATGTGGTGGAGGAACATGGGATGGGCCAGTGCCTAAGCTGGTGTACTCAGGCCTTGTGTGTCCCCAAATTTTCTGGGTGCTTCTTCATTCGCCTCTGCAAGGGCATCAGCTAGCTTAACTGCCTCATCCAGGGTACCTGGTTAGTGCTGTTTTACCCACTTTTGGGTCTGGTCCTCGAGGTCCCAGATGAACTGCTCCAGCACCAGCGTACCAAACATCCGGATGGACCATGTCACTTCAGATTTCAGCCATTTTGTGGCCGTAACCCCAAGTACCTAAGCCAGGATCCAGAGTTTTTTCTCTCCCTTATTCTTTTTTGCCTGAAACTATAACCAGTAATACTTGGGGGAAGCCTCAAGGTGATATAACATGGCCTCCTTAACTTTCCTATAACCCAGTGCATCAATTCATGATAGAACCGGGTATGTAGCTTGAGCACGTCTGATCAGCAAGGGTCCTAAGTGGATCTGGCATCCCACTGTGCTGCAGAGGCAATAAGCACAGAAGATTTGAGGTAGGCCTCAGGGTCATCTTCCTTTGTCATTTTTGTCACTCAAGGCTTCCCCATGCCCTGGGCATTTATAGCCTACATCTTAGCTAACCTCTCTGCCAGGTCTTGCTGGCATGAAAACAAGCCAAGCTGGGCATCCATGTCATTTGCCCGAGCCTGGACAAGCTCCTGTGATAGTTGTAATATGGTTTCCTGTGGCTGTGGCCTAGGAGCTGTAAACCCAGCTAGGCCAATCGTTGAACCTTCCATAATCTTCCTTCCTTGGCCCACAGGTTAGAACCATTATCCTACAGATCTTGTATTCCCTTCCCAGCCAATGCACCAATTCTAGAGGGATCCAGGCTGAGCAGCCACACTAGGGAGAGACCCATGCCAGTGGATGTCTCACTCTCCTATTTTCATATCTTGCCCGCTATGACTTGGTGTAACCCAAAATGGTATCAGGAGGTGGTACCTGACTGGAGAGGGCTGGATGAGACTGGTGTGGGTTATGACATCCAGGAGTCTTCTGTGGGGCCCCACTTCCCCTATACCCTACCCCTTTCCAGTTGGGTGTTTTTATTGTTGCTTGGAATAGACATCTAGATGTATTGACCGTCTAGCCTCATTGTTCAGGCAGAAGAGTCTGTGATGGAAGGAAACCACATTGCCCAGGTTCAGCACATCTTGGCTGAGCCCTTGGTCTTTGCTGCAGTTCTGCGGTCAGCGGCATTCAGCTCACATAAAAAAAAACAACTAATATAACTTAAATAACAGTGTCCATGCCTGCTGCAGGCCCTTCCTTGGCTCAGCAAAGTATCTTGGCTGCCTTTCTTCAGGCAGTGGGGCTCCTCAGGGCTTGCCCTTTTTAAGGGCCCAATCCAAATGGGCTAGTCCATCCTGGGCTGAACTCTTTGAGTACTGTGGGGCCAGGGGTATCACAAACCCCAGTGCAGCCCCTAAAGCACTACCACCTCCTGCAGTAGAGCGGCAGTCAGGATTCCATTCAGAAAGGCAGAGCGATCCTGGTCCATGACTCCAGGTCTTCAGCTCCGGCAGAGGAACATGGCACAGCCCAGTGCCTATGCTGGTATTCCCTTTCCTGGGGTTGGTGCTGCCTTATGTGAGGAGTTCCAGGTTGGTCTGGGAGCTCATCAGCCCCTGCATGTGCTATTTCTAGGCTCTAGGTGGTGCTCCCTGTGCCAGCCACTTGTCCTGTTCTCAAGTAGCAGCCTGTGTCCCCTTGGAACTGGGGTTCCACCCCGGCCTGCGAGAGAAGGCTCAGGGAAGCCAGCTGTTCACTGGCTGCCTGCCTGGTGGTGTAGCAGAGCACACTGTCAAGCTCATGGGCTCGCCACTTCTCCATGAGCCTGGCTGGGGATCTGCTGCCTGGGGACCATGCCAGCAGTCATCGCCCTGGTGAGTACAGGACTCAGCCAGGTCCCTGCTACACAAGGTATATCATATCAAGTGGTCTCCCTGCATCTACAGAGCCAGTCATCTTATCATAGGAGGCAATCTGGTTGGTCAAGCATGACTTGCCCTTGGTGAATCCATTCTGACTGTTCCTAATCACTTTCTTCTCCTCCAAGTAATTAGAAAGAGATTCCTTGAGGATCTGCTCCATGATTTTTCCAGGGACTAAGATGAGGCTGACCAGTCTGTAGTTCCCTGGATCCTCCTTTTTCCCTTTCTTAAATATGGCCACTATACTTGCGCTTTTCCCATCATCCGGGACCGCTCCCAATCACCATGAGTTTTCAAAGATGATGGCCAGTGGCTCTACAGTCTCATCAGTCAATTTCCTCAGCACTCACGGGTGCATCCTGTCCCACCTTATGAACTTGTATATCTTCAGCTTTTCTAAACAGTCCCTAACCTGTTTTATGCCACAGTTGGCTGCTTACCTCCTCTGAAAACTGTGCTGCCAGGTACAGTAGTCTGGGGCTGACCTTGCCTGTGAAGACTATGGTGAAAAAAGCATTGAGTACTTCAGCCTTTTCTGCATCCTCTGTCACAAGGTTGCCTCCCGCATTCAGTAATGGATCCACACTTTCCCTGATCCTTCTCTTGTTACTGACATACTTGTAAAAACCCTTCTTGTTACCCTTGATGTCCCTTGCTAGCTACAACTCCCAATTGTGCTCTGGCCTTCCTGACTTCATCCCTGCATGCCCAAGCAAGACTCTTGTACTCCTCCCTAGTTATTTGTCCAAGTTTCCACTTCTTATAAGATTCCTTTTTGTGATTTAGTTTACTGAAGAGATCCCTGCTAAGCCAATCTGGTCTTCTGCCACACTTGCTAGTCTTCCTGCACGTCAGGATGGTTCATTCTTACACTTTTACTAAGGTTTCTTTAAAGTACAGCCAGCTCTCCTGGACTTCTCTCACACTCAGACTGGCTTCCCAGGGGATCCTGCCTATGAGTTCCCTGAGTGAATCAAAGTCTGCTGTTTTGAACTACAGGGTCCTTACTCTTCTGCTCTCTACCTTTCCTTTCCTCAGGATCCTGAACTCAATCATGTTGTGATCGTTGCTGCCCAAGTTGCCATCTACTAGTACATTCCCTGCCAATTCTTTCCTGTTTGTGAGCACAAGATCAAGACGAGCATGGCCCCTAGTTGGCCACTCCATCCCTTGCACCAGAAAGTTGTCCCCAACACTCCAAAAACTTCCTGAATTGCTTGAGCTCTGCTGTTTTCCCTCCCAGGAGATGTCAGCGTGATTGAAGTCCTCCATGAAAACCAGGGTCTGTGATCAGGAAACTTCCACTAGCTGTTTGAAGAAAGCCTCATCCACCACTTCCTCCTGGTCTGGTGGTCTATAGCAGACCCCTACCACAACATTACCCCTGTTGCTCTCCCCTCTGTCCCTAACCCAAAGACTTTCAACACACTTATCTCCAGTTTCATACTGGAGCTCTGAGCAATCATATAGCTTTTTTTACATAAAGTAAAACTCCTCCTCCTCTTCTTCCCTGCCTGTCCTTCCTGAACAGTTTATACCCATTCATGACAGTGCTCCAGTCATGAGAGCTCCCACCAAGTCTCTGTTATTCCAATCACATCATAGTTCCGTGACTGTGCAAGGACTTCCAATTTTTCCTGCTGGTTCCCCAGGCTCTATGCATTCATGTACAGGCACCTAAGGTAACTAGCCAATTGCCCTGATTTCTCAAGAAGAATAAGAATACCTCCCCTGCTACTTACTCCTACTTGCACTTCCTTCAAGTCCCCCACTTCCCCACTTACCTCAGGGCTTTGGTCTCCATCCCCCAGCAAACCTAGTTTAAAGCCCTCCTCACTAGGTTAGCAAGCCTGTCCGTGAAGATGCTCTTCCTTCTCTTCAGCAGGTAGATCCCATCTCTTCCTAGCAATCTTCCTTCTTAGAACATCATACCTAGCATTCCCTCTAAGCTGTGTACGTGTGCAGCTGCGCACAAGAAAAAATCATGCTGCACAATAACTTTTTAATGCCATGCACACAGTGGCGTACTGACGGGGGAGAGGGGGCAGTAGGGGGCCACGGTCCCCGGGCACCGGCCTGGGGGGGATGTCCAGTGCCGTAGCACAGGGGCACTGATGCTCCCCCTGCTGCTGCTGTCGGCTTCACATCTGGCCACTTGCCACCCACTCCAACCTGGCCGGAGGCTTCTGCAGGAGGGAGAAGATACCTGCACACTCCCAGCCAGGATTGCTCATGGATCACTAAACCTTAGAGGGAACATTGATCATACTGTGGTCAAAGAAACCAAAGACCTGCTGGTGACACCACCTGCACAGCCATGAATTGATCTGCAGGATGCGCCCACTCCTGCCCAGGCCCTTTCCCTTGACTGGAAGGATTAAGGTGAATACCACCTGCACCCCTGTCCCACTCACCCTTATAGCCAGAGGCCTGTAGTCCCTTTTGATTTGCTCAGGGCCTCCCCTGGCAGTATCATTTGTGCCCACATGGATAAGCAGCATGGGGTAGCATTCAGAGGGCTGGATGAGTCTCAGTAATCCCTCTATGACATCTTGGATCCAGGATCCAAGCAAGCAGTAGACCTCCTGAGAAAACAGGTCAGGTCAGCAGAAGGAAGTCTCCAACTACCACCACCCATTGCTTCTTCTTGGTGGCGGGGGGTCTCAACCCTTCCTACCTTGGGGAGGCCTGGCCTGTCTTCCTCCACCAATGGAACATGCTCCTCCCTTTCTGTTGCTATGTCTCCATATCTGTTCTTCAGACAAACTGCTGCAGGTAGAGATGAAGATTTCTGCTTGCTGCCAGAGGTCACAAGCTGCTAGCTTCTACCCTCCTCAGAGTCCGTGTCCTCTAGCGCTACCTTTGGCAGTTCTTTCTCTACAGTCCTGGTGGTCTCCTCCAGCACTGAATTGATGAACTCCTCATGGCAGAGGATGCTTTGGAGCCTCACCACCTCTTCCTGTAGTTCTCTTGCCTGCTCCCTGAGAGACACCACCAGAAGGCACTGCTCACATCGCAGGCACTCTCCAACTTGGCAGAGCAAGCAGAGGTAGTGGCAGTGGCTCTGGCATTGCAACGTCCTTCAGCCATTTCCCCTGGGTCTATTAATCTGCCTCTTCTCTCTTACTGCGCTTCTTCCAAGTACACCTTCCTAGGCAAACTCACCTGAAGATGGCTTGTTTACTGTTCCTTGGCCCTGAAAGGTTTCTTTTTCCCTGCTTCCTCTCACCAAGCTTAAAAGCTCCCACTCAGAGGTGTGGGTGGGGGCAAACTGACTTACGAACTGCTTGCAAATGGCTTCCCTTGTTTGCTACTCATGTTCACTCACTCCCTGGTCACTCAGGGAGTCACCTTTAAGAGAACTTCTGGAATCATAAGATCTGTGTGAACAGTGGAACAACTGACATAATTTTCACCTCTTATGCCATGTAAAGCATTTTGGACCTGTGCAACCTCTTGTTGCTTAGGAAAAGAAATCCAAGTGCTGACTGGTGGTGTGAGGTGTTGGCTTTGCTGGGCCACATCAGCACTTTGGAAATATAAATGAATGAATTATAATCTAATGTTTTTTTCACTCTGCAGTAATATGATTCAGTGCAATGATTCAAATACTCATGCTGGCTAGGTTCCCTGTGAGATGGCTGCATTCTGATATACAGTTGATATGGATGGATACTTTAGCATTCTTCAAGCCTGTAGCACAAGTTGTATAAACCATGACCTTTTTCTCATGATATACTATGGGTTAGATACTTTCAAACCTCATTTTGATAGCTGTGGTTTTATAAAGTTGTTGAAACTTACATTTCATAGGTTTTTAAGGTCTCAAAGTCTTTCAGGTGAGAAAGGAATGATTCTGGATAAAAGAATACTCGGGTTGAAAAACAGTGTTAAAATAAAGTAGCATGAGGGAATGCATGCTTAGTGGATCTTCTTACTTTCTACACACAATTCATTTTGTTTCTTGTTTTCTTTCCTCCTCTGAAACTAGCTTAATACAACATATCACCAACAATTTTAAAGTTTTACTACTGTATGCCTGAGCTTTGGCAGCAGGTTAAGATGATCACAGCAAGCTTTAAATCACTAAGTATTGCTCCCTCATCATGACGTTACTCCTGGGAGCCAAACATTTAGGGTGTGATAAAAAGATATAACTAAGGTGAGTGTGTAAAGTGATCCAATGTACTTTAGAGCCAAAACACAGTAGTACATGTAAAAGAAAGAGAGAAGAGAGGAGAGGGAAGAAGGCTGTATACATGCACATATAAGCAAAGGGGATTGTAATTTTATCTACTTGGATTTTGTTCCCTCCGGGTGCATCTACACGAGGCACTTACTGTTCATTGGCCTAATAACACTGCTCAGTAGAGTGTCATAGCACAAATCATGATAATAGTCTACTGCACAATGTTATTAGGCTAATGCACAGTAAGCATCACTAATTAACCATGTGCCAGTGCTAATGCGCAGTAACATCAGGTACTATGCATTTGGTTAGTCCATTATTATGGAAGTAGTAAAATAAATGTGCAATATCTAAGGCGCATTAATCAACATGCATTCATACCCTCCGGGTAATTTGTCTGAGAAATTACCTTTTGTCACAACCCAGTGATTTTGGTGCCTCGGCATGATGGAATTTTCCCGCCACATGAGAGCCTCTTGCAAAGCAAAGGGTTTTCCGTTGCAACAGAAAACCCCGGTGCAAGAGAGTTCCCGCCATTCAAATGCAAATTTGTGTCCCGTTATTGGCCAGTTCTAAATTATTCATACGTGGTGGCTAGTAATTGGCTTGCTAGCCGTTTAAAATTTCGTGCGACTTCCGCCCAAGTCGGAGAACTTTGAGCACGCTGCAGAGTGCTTCTAAAAGAGATCTGACTTGTGGCTGAGCTGATCGATAGACTGATCACCTATCGATTCTTCTCCCCGTCGCCGAGCGCAATCCCAGACGTACCCTTTTCCCGCCGGCTTAAATTGTGGACGGATTAACTGGCTTGGGCCCCGCCAGCTGGGACAACTCACGTAGGTGGTCAAACGACCGGACCATCTGCGTCGCAACTACAAGTGGCGTAAATAAACGTTTTTGCAACCATTAAACCTTGTCTGCCTCTCCATTCACCAGCCCGCCCAACGAACGAGCAGTTTCTAAATCACCTCGAGTCGGCTCTGGCCGTCCGAGACACCTTTTAACTTTGATTAAATGAAATCGGCAAATTAACTGCTAATTACTCAGTATGTAAAGTTTACCTACCCATCCTGGGAAATTAACTTTAGTCTCAAGGAAATACTGTAATCTTTAAAATCCTTCACTAGTTACGGCACCCACTATTACTTCATCTTTCCCAAAAAGTCTCTGTATAAAATTGTGAAATATCCAGGGAGTGGTTATATGATCTATTTACTTTGGAAATTAATGAAAAAAACCCTCTCTCAATCAGTAAAGATATGATTTGTAGGGATTTAGCACCAAGAATATTAAGCCATCAGAAAGAAAGGGTTCAAGGTGCATTTGATGAACTAATTTAATTTTAGTATAATCCTCAGTCTGCTAGAATTATTGAGCACTTCATCGTCTTGGAGCCAAAAGAAACTAAAGACTCTTGATACTAAAATTAGTTAAATGATTCTCAGTTAAACTGTTTTCTGAAGATATACTTTGTTTCTGACCAAATTAAAATTTTCAAAGGAAGTGTCAGGCTTCCCTGAAAAACTTCAAATTGTCATGCTCTGATGAGAAGTCAAAGTTGTCTATGGAAAGCAGACACTCCTTGTAGATATATTCTTTTAGTTGGAAAGCCAAGTTTTCATCCAACCCAATTTTCCATCAATTTTGAAAAGAAAATTATTGACCAGCTCTAGTGCTGAGCTTCTCTGGCTTTCACTGTTTTATTCTTCAAGCATGTCTACCCAGCCCCTTTGAAAGTGCATCCAGGCATATTTCAAAGTCCATGTCCTCACCCAGAATGTTTTTGCTTTAGAAAAGTAGAATTACATTTCACTTTCCCCCACCACTTCCAAAAAATGGTTGGCTGAAAATAAGAAATAGGGTAAGGATATCAGAAACCCCTATTATAGCCATGGTCTTAGAGTCGTCTTCAGTACGGGAGGACAGGCCCACATCTCAAAACCTACAGCTACTCTGCTTCTGACAGCCTGGATTTATCACAAGTAGTAACAAGCTGCCAAAAATAATTTAAAAAGAGAGGAAGGGTGAAACGACAAGATAAAGGACTCAATAAACACAAGGAGAGCAGGGTGAAAAATTCCCAAGTAGTTCCTTGTTTTTAATAATAAATATTTATTTCTAAGTGTACTCTTTACAGTGCAACAAAAGCACACATTTTTAGGTTTTTTACTTAGATTTCTTTTCATTCAGATGAGAATTTTGAGCAGTAATAAGGAAATTCAAATTGTCTGCAAAAACCCCCCACTTCCTGTTAGTGACTGAAACTCACCCTAACAGTTGAAAGGAAAGGGCATAAAGCAAAGCATTTCAAACTACTATCCCGGTCCTATCAGACTGGAGACAACTAGGACAAACAAACTCAGGAAGTGGCAGGGAGTTCGAAAACGAGAGGAAATCTATGGCACAGAGAGGAAAGTGAAGAGATTGCACTGATCTGCACAAAGGTCACCTCTAGGTCACAATGTGCCAAGCTTTTAAAAAAAGCTTTATTTGTACTATAATACAAAACTGGCACACACAGCTGGAGACTGCTGCAGAGACTATTCAAATGTTAACATTCTGAATGATAAACAGCCAAAAAAAGTTCTATGTAAGCAAATTGGAACAAACAACTGATCTAAATTTGGTTGCTAGGAGACAGAGGATTTCAGCCAAAATGAGCCCTGCGCCTCAAGAATACTTTATTTCTAATCAAAAAAGTACCTGTAGATGACGCCATGTTGGTGAAGAAACATGAGTGCTGACGTGACCTCTGCAGCATAGAAACGGGATCGAGGCTCGTCAAATTTGCGCGAGCGCTGAATTTGAAACATTAGATCTCCTCCATTTACATATTCCATGACGAAGAAAAGGCGGTCCTGAAATTAATTAAAACAGTGCTATTTAGCTAATTTCTTTCAGCTGTACAAAGGACTGCTTTAAGCTACACATTCAACAACAACAGGATTTGCGTCAAGAAACTAAAGAAACAAGTGCTGCAATTCTGAGTGAGGGAAAGCTGACAACCAAAAAGGCCCCATAAAATTAAAAAACAGAAAAGACTGAGACACAAAGGAGTAGAAGAAAGATGATAATAATCAAAATGCAATAAAAAAATTAAGGATATTTTAAACACTGCAATCAATTTTTATATGTTTTGATACATACTGTTTTAACAAGTTTAAAAATAATGACAACAGGACAATGTTGATTCTGTCAGCTGCTGGAGGGATGAACAGTTTGCCAGCTGCCAGCCTGCCTCGTGCTTACTGTTACAGATTATCAACTACTTTATTACTGGAATACTTTTTCTTACAAATTATATCTTCCCAATTCATAGTATAAATGATTTAAATGATTTTCAGAGAAACAAGGATTTCCAATACTAAATGCTGAAAAAATAAGAGTTCAGGCCCTAAATCTAATAGATTAGATACAACATTTTTTAAAATAAATTCTACCTAGCTGCTTCCGGGCCCTGTCCCTTTAAGGGTAAATTTTTCAAAGCTTTTCTCCACAACCATGGGGATTAGAAATTTATTTTGTTTAAAATGGTAGTTGAAATTCCCAAGCAATTTCAACCACCCTCAGTGGAATATATTTGTTTACTGCTGTGGCTTTAGAAAAAACACCACATTTTCAGAGACCTTAGAAAAGAGACCTGCTAATACTAAAAAACCAAAGTAGGATATCCACCTTAAACACCCCTGTCCTAAAGAGCTCCTACTAGAAACAAACAATTCAGACCAAAACATAAACAAAAAGTATGATATCTACCAGGGCTGTGCAAAGCTTTGGTCCCTGATTCGATTCACTAGAGATTCGGCCCGATTCGGTCACTGAATCTCCAAATCTGAATTGAATCAGGAGACCCTTTAATCTCTCTGAATCAAATCAGAACCCTCTAAATTGATTCGGAGAGATTCGGAAAGATTCAGAGATTCGGACATAGACACAGCTTTAAATGTTTTTTCTACATACCTCAAAGTACCAGACAGCTCATGAATGCTGTGATGCTGGGGCAGATGGAGCATCCCACAGGAGTAAAGGGGGCTCCCTAGCATGCTCGGGAGCAGACCCAGAAGCGGACCAGAAGCACTTCTGGTCCACTTCCTGGGCTGCCGGGGAGAGCGCAGGGGCTCCCCCATACCCCCCCCCAGCTCAGCGACTGGTGCCTCCTGGGTCTGGGGGGCCACCTGGGGACCACCAATGGCTGGTCACTGAGCCGGGAGGGCATGGGAGGCCCCCCAGCATGCTCGCCAGTGGACCCAGAAGTGGACCAGAAGTACTTCAGGCCCACTTTTGAGTTTGCTGCCGAGTGGGCTGGGGAGCCACCTGCACTCCTGTGGGACACTCCATCCGTCCCAGCATTGCAACATTCAAGAGCCATGCCTAGTACCTCAAGATATGTAGAAAAAACACTCAAAGCTGTGTCTATGGCCGAATCGCTGATTCTCTGATTCAGCATCAACTCTTCAGATTCAGATTTGGCCGAGTCAAATCGGGGACAGTGATCTGAAGCAACGAGCTGAATCCCTGTCCCTGATTTGGGCTGAATCCGAATCCAAATTGAATAGGGCCTATTGCACACACCCCTAATATCTACCTGTATTTTCCATATTTTTCTGTACTAATACTAAATACTAATTTATTTTAACCCTAAATATTCTCTCAGGCACTTTCACCTTTTCCTTTCATATTAATATGTCCCGTTCTTAATTTTAAAAAGCCTACTTCTATGTATGATGAATGAAAAGATTACACATCTTTATAGATTACCACTTTTAAATGGACTAGCAGTACAAAGTATAGTTGGTCCAGAAACTCACAAAATGTGATTGTCTTTAATTATCTGTCCAAAAAAAGGCTTAGCACTTAAAAATGTGTTTAACAATAAGTGTGTACATTGATTTAAGCATGTCTGTAAATGCTATCCTGAACTTAGGTGCTTTCTGGAAATGAGACATCAATGCTTGTCTCCTGTACTGATCATAAAAAGCACACATGGAATAAGAAATTCCAAGCAACTTCTTTCCCCACAGATGAAACATGGGTGTTGGCAGACTGGTTCAGACTGAAGGCCCCCCAGTCCAGTTTTCTGTATCTGACTGTAACTAGCATCAGAAAATGACTGTCATAGCCCTTGCATGATGGAAAGACTACAAAAGCTATGGCATTACTACTTCTGAAAGGAAAGGTAATATTCTAAAGACGATGAGAGTAGGGTCATGGCCCTTTCCACACTGACTCACAACTGTTGACTGATTAGCATCCAGAAATCACAAGGAAGGTCCCCAAAAATAATTAGGCTGGCTTAAAAATTGCAAAACATTTCATAGAAATACATCATCGCTTTTTATTTGCTTTCTACTATTTTATCCTTGGGTTACCTTTGCCAACTTTTCTTCATAATCATGAGAACGAGACATTGCTTTTGAAAAGAAATGAAAGCTGAAATTCTCTGATAGCCCCATGATTCCACAAGCTAAGACAATAAGAAAAACATCTATTTTTGTCAGATGTGATCAAATGAAGAATCTAGCCACACTGCTCGCTAGTTGTGTTGGGCAACAGTATGTAAACTCTCCAAAAATGAGATGCAGACACCACTTTCCAGGAGGCTCTTGATCAGTGTGTAAGAGGCACCATGCTGGCCTGTATACTTTACTGGGAGGGGAGGGGAGCAGCACAGCAAATGTCCCAACACCTTCCCCAAACCAGGTAATCCTTGGTTTGGGGAAGTCAGGAAGCAGCTGTTTCTGCTCCCCTCTCAGACCAGACCAGACTGGGAGGGGAGTAT
This sequence comes from Alligator sinensis, assembly GCF_000455745.1. Classification (NCBI taxonomy): domain Eukaryota; kingdom Metazoa; phylum Chordata; order Crocodylia; family Alligatoridae; genus Alligator; species Alligator sinensis. Next base: position 5,823,457 of record NW_005841830.1, read on the forward strand.
AACAGCATTCACTTTTGCAAGACAAACTTTCTTGCAAGGGAGATCTTCCAAGTTCTTATCTGGAAGATCTCCTAGAAGAGGATTGTTTCCTGCAGGAGAAATCCATTGAGTGTTTGTACACTTATCATTTCTATTAAGAGAATGACACTAAGATGTGGGGAGAAGTGGGCACGCTAGAAGGGAGGAATAGGTTGCAATTGGACCTAGACAGGTTACAGGGGTGGGCAGATGAGAACAGGATGGGTTTCAACACTGACAAGTGCAAGGTACTACACCTGGGGAGGAAGAAACAGCGGCACACCTACAGGCTGGGGAACTCCCTTCTTGTCAGTGCAGAGGCAAAAAAGGATCTTGGAGTCATTATTGACGCCAAAATGAACATGGGTCGACAGTGTGTTCCCCCGAGCACTACCAGGAGTGACTAGAAATAACGGTCGCAAGCTGGCAGAGGGTAGATTCAGACTAGACATCAGGAAGCACTACTTCATAGTCAGGGCGGCTAGGACCTGGAACCAACTTCCAAGCGAAGTGGTGCTGGCTACTACCCTGGGGGTCTTGAAGAGGAGGCTGGATGAACACCTTGCTGGGGTGGTTTGACCCCAGTACTTTTTCCTGCCATGGCAGGAGGTCGGACTTGATGATCTGCTCAGATCCCTTCCAACCCTACCAACTATGAAGCTACGAAACTATGAATGGCGATTCTCCCAGGGGAAATAAAACCCTTGTATGTGGCCAGGGCAGATTCGGGGGGGGGGGGGGGGGGGGGGGGTGGCGAGGCACAGAGACATCCTCCTTTCAAACTGCACCAGGAACAGCAGAAAGGATTTTTTTTAAGTCCCCAAATCAGGTAAAATTCCTGCCCCCACTCTCAGCATGCCCTCTCTTCTCCTCTGTCCTCAGCAGCGCAGGTGCCCTGCTACTGCTGCCATCCCTTGTTGATGTGGGAAGAGGCTCCAGAGCTCATCCTGCCTATCTCAGACAGGAACAGGTGGAGCACTGGTGCTAGCTGGTGGGTTCCTCCTCTCTGCCTGGTCCCTGGGTGTCCATGCCAACCCAGGAGCAAACCCGCTGCTGCCTTCTGTGAGCCTAGCTGCAGCGACTCTGGAGTCCCTCTCTGCTGTGAAATGAACTGGGGGAGTTATGGTTTGAGAGGACTGTGGTGGAAAAGGCTCCAGAGCTGCTGCAGCAGAGAACGGGAAATGGGAGGGTTTGTCCACCTTGTGCTTATTTCCCAGCTGGCAGGGAACTTCTGCAGGATGGGACAGCAAGGAGGAACCCACTCACTGCTTCTGCTGCTGCTCTCTGCTAAGCCCAGCTGGAGAGGAGCAGGAGCAGGAGCAGGAGCAGCTCTAGAGCCTCTCTCCCTCCGCATCAGCCCAGAACAGTAGCAGGGTGGGTGTGCAAGGGGGTGAATGGGAAGGGAAGGAATGTGCTGCTGAGGACAGAGGGGAAGGGAGAGGATGCCAAGAGGTGGGGGGGATTCTAAGTTGATTCGGGGACTTTTAAAAAGTTCCTGCTGCTGCTCCCATGATGCAGTCTTCCTGCCTAGGCTGGGGGACTCTTTAGCCACCCTTGCAGCACTAGCCACTGCTTCCACACCCCGCTTCACAAAATCCGGGATGTGCCCACGTACATGGCCTATGTAATTCGTCTTTACTGGGTGTATCTACACATGCCCCCAACACAGTTGTAACTGTGCAGTCATGTAGTATTTGCTGTTACTGTGCAGTTCCAGTGGTGCACAGGTCATTTCCAACCCTACTGCACAGTAGCGTCAGCATCACAGTTTATGCCTGCCAATGCTATCACACCGTAGCAATGAGCTATGTCACCATAGCTCATCACTATGGCAATGTAGCGTCTTATGTAGACGCGTCCACTATGGCTTAGATTTTCTGCAGCAACCACCTTCATACAGCTTGTGATTCTCCCTGTTCCCCAAAGTCACTTACCTCGCAGGTCCTAGAAGAACCAATGAAGGAGCCTTTGGGTAGTTTTCAAATGGAAAGCAAATCATAAAGGATGAAAGTAAAAAAAGTAATTGATAGAATGCGACTGTGGTACTCATGGCTTTTTTTTTCTCACTTGTGGATGTTATTTCTCGGGACAACTGTGTATTTATCTCTTAATCTACCCATAGTATGAGTTTAGCTTTTATTTTATTGCAGGCCAAAAATTACCAGCTTCTGGATATTCACATCTTCTATGTCAAAAGTGCCCTCTTGCAGGTTTGTAGCTACAGCCATTCTCTTTTGATTCCAGTGTACACCGAGATGGCACCTAACTAATCTGATATAGCAAGTTTAGTATGAGTGCCTGGCTACACAAATCTACTGATATTTTTTCCATGACATTTAGGATGGGCTTCTAGTTCTTGGCAGATGCCACTTTTCATAAGCGTTGTTCCCATACTACCTCCAGTCCTGTGTCTGGATTTCTTTTCCTAAGCAACAGGAGGTTGCACAAGTCCAAATTTTTGCACTTTCACATGGACAGAAATAATATTATGACTGAAATTGCCCTACTGCTGAGATAGGATCGATTACTTACATATATACCTATAGATAACTCTAAATATGATTCTTGCATTTCCATGAAATCTGCTTTCTAAATCCAATTATCTCACCATTCTTTTAAAATTTATCTATATAAAAGGAAAATAATCTGGTCAATTTGAAATGGGGAAAAATCTATACTTAAATAAGACAATAGGCAAGGAATTTACAGAATTGTGTACTTATATCCAGCTCCGTTAGATAAATCACATTATCTAGTTTTTCTTCCCCCGGTATATTTTTTTTGCCTTTTAAAGAATTTAATTAAAATCTCTTTGACAGCTTGTGGATTTCTATAGCTAGGAACTTATAACTTGTTTTCTTTTGTTCTTTTCTATTTTTTCTCCTAGAATATATGGAAGAAATTGGCTACACACTAATTGACCTGGCAAGTGCCCATTGATTTAAGTAAAGCCAGGATTTCATCCTAATCAAACACCTCATCATGCAGAAGTAAAGTTCACCTGAGAACAATAACTTGGTTGATATGTCTTCAGAATTTATTTAAGCACTAAAATGAGTGGGTACACTACAGTATCCCACAATATTATGGAACAACCAGGGTCCTGGGACAGGTAATGAGATATGGTTTTATCAATCAATTTTGTTTTAAAACTGATTTGAATTATTTTTGGATTCCATATCCATCCTATTTGAGAAGTATGTTTTGATGAACAAAATACACGTGAAACAGTTCTGGGAATTCAGTAATGATATAAACTGAAATAAGAAGAAAAACCATAAACAAAGCCTGTATAATTAAAACCCCTATTGGCATCAGTAAAAAAAATAAGTACAGTACAGTAAGCAAAAATGTTTTCTGAAGTACTCAAATATATTTTCCATAGGTTTTTATTTTCTCCCTTAGTCAAAGCTGCTTTTCCATAAACATTTAAAAATTATGGTTGAATGATAATAATAAGCAGAAAAAAAATCAAAACAGACACTGTGGGTAAGAGGCTTTCAATGCAAAGAGTATTTCATTAAGACATGAAAAAGTACTTAGTTTTATTCCATGGAATAACAACCTTCCCTGTCTCTGGTTTTAATTACTATCTTTGTGATGACAACAAGCAAACTTGCTTGACCTGACAAGTCTCTCTCTTCCCTCGCCCCCTTCTAACCTCTCATCCTAGTTTTCAGTATACCGACTCTGCCATATATGGGGACTTATTTGGCAACCAGAATATTTGCTGATATGGCTGGTGGTTGGATAATCCTGCCAACCAGATATCAGGTGGCAGAAGAATCCTTTTTAGTAAAGGTGAGCTAACTGCAAGCAGAGGAGACAATTCTGTTACCACAAGGAAGTTTTGAGTGGGGAGGCACTCATAGTTTGTCAGCAAACCTCTATAGCACGCAGCAGTCTGCTTAGTCAACAGCACAGACAGGGAGTTAAGTAACCAACGTAGCTGTCAACCGCCTGATTAATTACTTGCTTCTGTCAGGCCTCTGAACCAACCTTAGTTAGGTGCTCAGAGGCAGTGCACAGTGATTCAGAATGAACTATTGGCATGCCTCATTCATTTGATATGATGCAGTTAATATAGATATTGATAGGCTTTGCCTAACAGTTTGTATGCCATTTGCATGATTTAAATGGCTGCTCATGTTAACCATGGGAAACCTAAGTAGCCTGTATTCCCTAAACATCTTACTAATTATCCTCCTCAATGTCACCGAAAGCTTAATGTTGACAAAACTGAACTTAATGTTATTCTTCATCATCTTCTGACTCTGTAACAACTGGCAAAACAACCTCTTTCTCAGTCACTCAAGCTTACTTGTACGCATCTTTTCCCTTACTCCAATCATCCAGCTGTGGTCAAATTCTACTTCTTCATCCTCTTCAACATTTTAAAGATATATCCTTTCTTCTCTCTCTGCATAAAATGTTTATGTCCAAGCCCTCCTCTCCTCCTGTCTTGATTACTATCACCTCTTCCTGTCTAGGAAAAAAAAAACATCTACATGTTTATGTTTTTGTTAATATAATAGTATACATGCTGTACTCCTTTCACTTTCTCTGTAAGTGTTTCTTTTTAGATTGGAGTTCCTTGGGGCAGATACAGTGACTGCTTTTTCTTCTTGGAAAACAACATTTGAGGCCATAATGGAATCAACCTAGTTCAACTTTGAGTAGGTGTGACTGATGATCAAGACTTCCTACTAGCAAGACTAGATATCCTTGCCAATCAGTTTTGTTATGATACAGGACTCTCTACAAGCTATTAGATGTTTATATACATGGAATACTACCATTGATGAGAAATAAAATTCCACATAAATATGGTAGAAACATTTATATGTAGAATGACAGCCTTTGTTGTATTGTTTATGGCCTGAGAAATGATTGCTATGCTTCAAAGAATTATTTATCAAATCAGCCCTTTATCTGACTAATTTGTATTGGTTTGTGGGGTTCCTTTCCACTTAAAATCTCATTAAAAAGTATTAGATTACAGTGTGAAGAAAACGTATCAGCAAATCACAAAGATAAGAGTACAATATTTTCCTTTATTGAGGCTTAGGAGCTGAGAGATCCAACATGTAATGAATCCAGCCTAATTAACCAAAATATCACAAAGCAGAAATAAATCATCCAATCTGTTTTCCCATTTCAAAACTGAGACATGTATCCGTGCTGTGTGTCATGCAGTCTTTTTGTTACCAGCCTTAGTTTCTAGGATCTACCCTCATAACTGTTCAAAGCACAGAAACCAGGAAAGGCATCAAACATATACTTTTCAACTAGAATTTGTAGTTGATAAGACTTATCAGCATTCTCCAAGTAGCATTTTTTTCCCTTGTTTTATGTTTCTCATACAAATGGGTGTGAATAAATTCTTCCTGATTCTCACTAATTCCTTAAACTAAGTTCATTATGTCAATAAACTCTTTTATAACAAACAGTCTGAGGAGGTTATACCTGAATCAGATTTCTCCAGAGGCTTGTGAAAAATACAACAATCATAAAGAAAATAACACCACATTAGAAAAAATAGGAATGTCTACTGACGAAAAGCAAATGTAACATTAAAATCTCATTCATTAGCTATATCTTGTGTTCAATGGCAAAGGTGGTTTTGTTTTAAGAAATATTAAATGTGTTATTGACATAAAAGTTGATATATACTTTTATTACACAAGAAGTCAAATAAAAATATCATAACTTTGGCATGCTATGTAAAATGATATTTTATTCAAACCATGAGTGGATGAAATTCCTACCCAAGTAGTACAAAACTGTGATTACTTAACTCTATTTAAACAGGATGCTCAAACAGTTTGTTTAAAATTACCTAAAACTACAGCAACTGTCCCACCCTTTAGAACTTGAATAAACATTTCCTGCTTCTGATTGAAATTGCACAGATACACTGTACCCTTAGTATACAAAACTAAGTGAAAGCCTTAAAGAACCAGAAATATGAAGGAACCAGAATCCCCCATTCAAACATCTCCTCCAACCCCAATGTTGGACAAAGGCCATCTGCAAATGCACACAAGAGAATGTGGGCAAAAGAAATGCAAGGTGTAAAACAGTTACAAAGTTTAAATGTCATATTCATTTATTCCTTTATGTTTACATTTACATAATGTTTTGATTATTTTTTATTTAAAAAAATCTAAAATTTTCTTATTTAACCCCTCCCCCCTGATCCCATTTTTCCATGATTAAAATGGAACATCACTGGTGTTTTGTTTTAATCGGAAAAATGTGCATCTTGGGGGGGGGGGGGGGGGGGGTTAAATCAGAAAAATTTGGATTTTTTTATCAGAGAAAACCAGGATCCTTGAACATGAGGTAACAAATGTCATGAGAATTATTTCTGACAACCAGTTACATTAAAGTTCCCTTCAAATTGTTTCAGACCATCACTGCTGGATGTATACTACTATATTTCATTCTTCTCTGCCTGGTGATCAGCTCCTAATAGTCTCCAGTTTGTTTCCCCCTACAGGAAGGACGGTCTACTACCTGAGATACAGACCTGAAAGTCAGAACTCTGACATTCAATTCCTTGGCTTTGCCCAAGCTATCAGTTCCCACAAGGGCTGTTGAAAGGATAAGTCCATTATGCTTCTGAGATGTTCAGACACTATAGTGATGGAGGCCAGATCAAATATGGAAACAATATAAGATTCTAAATAGATAACACACAAATGAGCAATATTTTTAAAACTTCATTGGCTTTAAGGCCAGGTGGCAGTGGCTGACCTGTACGGTGGTAAGCAATTAGTGTTCTAAATTGCTGTGTAGCATAAACATTTATTGTTAAACAGCTGTCATTTTCCTTCCAAGCAGTGATGGCATTTTGAAGGATGAAATAATTCCTGTTTACTGTGAAGCATTCTATACATTCGAAAGACCTGTAGGAGTCCAATGTGAAAAGCTTTTTTCCATATATTAGTGTAGGTTATTTATTCCTAATTATTACTGCTATGATTATCACTGTTTGTGAACTGTTTGATGACCTCCTTTGGATTGAATGGTTTTAGGTTTAGTGGACAAGCATCACCTTTACAGGAAGTCTCAGGAATAAATTCAAAAGATTGAATGGACACATAAATTAAAGAAGTCTCATCATTCCCTATTCATAATCCCCCAAAGAATGCATGGAGGAACATAAGAGGTTGAGTTGTCACAGCACAGATTGCACTGATATTGTTGAGTGTGTGTGCGCGCGTGCGTGTAAGCAGAACACCAGTTTCCAGGGCAGTTTCAGGGAAACCAACACTAAAAGTCCCTGGTGAGAGAGACACGCTAACTGGATAAAGATCCTTACCAAAACAATCATGAAGAGAAAAGCAGTATTCTGTTTGCAATTACTCTTCCCACAATTAACTCATTTTATTTACTGGCCCTATTGTGCAACCTGTCAGCACCAGTCAGCAACGGTTCCTCATTTTCCTAACTGTTAAGACTGGAGGTGGGCAAAATACAGCCCGCGAGCCACATCCAGCCTGCCAACTCATTGGATCCGGCCCGCAGGCAAGCACCCACCAATTAACTGTATCTGCCCCGCCGGCAGCTGCACCTGCTGCGCTCTGCATGGAGCCAAGTCCCGCCTGCTCCCACCTGGGGCAGCATCTGCTGTGCTCCCAGCCTACTCTGCTGGAGAGCGCCAGCCCCAGCCAACAGGCACAGCTTCTGGGCAGGGCTGCTGCTGCTGCCCAGGGAACTGCTGGGCTGCCCTGGCCTCCAGTGACTGCTCCGCCTGTCCCTGCTGCAGTGCTCCAGGCAGCAGGCAAGGAAGGGAACCTGCAGCCTTGAGGGGAGTGGGGCTCTGCCTGCAGCTCACTCTGGCTCTGCTTGTGCATGGCCAGGCCAGGGAGCATGTGGATGGAGGGGGTGAAGGAGCTTGACTGCTCACAAAGCCCCGCCAGGCAGGCATGGGACAAACAGGTAAGGTGGGAGCAGCAGCAGCATAGGCTTGGTTCAACCCTGCTGGGCAGGCACAGGGACAGGCAGGTGGGGCAGGAGCAGAAGCAGAAGCCAGTGCAAGTGTGATGCAGCACTGCCAAAGTGTGGAACAGAGACCAAGGGTGCCAGGCTTGGCTCCCGGTCCCCCCTCCCCTCTCCTAAGGGATTCTCTTGCTGCCTGCCAGTGGCAGCTGATTTCCTGTCCTTTGCAGCATGCTGGAGACAGGCAGGAAGTGTTGATCCCCCTCCCCACCTCCTGCAGAGGGGCTGGGCTCAGTCGCATCACAAAGAGTGGGCAGGGGGCAAGTGGCAGGGAAGCCCCCACATGCACACACCCAATCCACCCAAACACTAATCACACCCCACACATGCACCCACACCCCCTCACACACCCCACTATACCCACA
>NW_005841830.1:5831856-5832963 GCF_000455745.1 Alligator sinensis
CCCTCCCACCATACCCGCCCCCCCACCCCCACCTTACCCACACCCACTCCCCAAACCTCAACCACACCCCCACACCCCACCATAGCCAGACACACCCCACACCCACACATATACCCACACCCCCTTACACCCTCACTCCGCGACCACACACACACACACACATCCAACATTGTCCCACACACTCCACATCCCAATCACAGTATCCAAAAGCCCTCCACACACACACCCCTCCACACACACATCCAACTGTCCCACACACCCCACACCTCAACCACAAGCAAACACTACCAAGCTCTGGGGGGCGTGCTGAGGGAGATGGGCGCACAGGTGGTCTTCTCTTCCATCCTTCCAGTGAGTGGACGGGGCAGACAGCATGAATCATGCGTCGCGGAGACCAACTGGCGACTATGGGAATGGTGTTTCGAAGCGGGTTTCGGCTTCCTTGATCACGACCACCACATCACGATGAGAGACATGCTAGGATGGGACGGGCTCCACCTTTCCCCTAAAGGTAAGCGTGTGTTCTCTTTTAGGTTGGTGAACTTACTCCGGCGGGCTTTAAACTAGGCTCGTCGGGGGAAGGGGAAGATGAGGGTGGAGGATACATCAGACTACCAGACCAAACGGCGCCCACAACTACAGCCCAGCCCAGACCGACAAGTGTAGCAGATAAACAGGTAAGAGATGGGGACCAGGGGAATGCTGGGACTAGGGGGTCAGTATACACATCTACTGGAGGCCTGAAATGCCTCTACACTAATGCCCATAGCATGGGGAACAAGCAGGAGGAACTCGCCCTCCTGCTGGCTGACACCTGCCCAGACATTGTGGGGATTACGGAAACATGGTGGGACTCCAAGCATGATTGGGCGGTGAATGTCAAGGGCTATAGGCTGTACAGGAGGGACAGGATAGGAAAGAGACGGGGGGGAGTGGCACTCTATATCAAGGAGGAATACACATCCTTGCCAATTAGTAAAGAGTCAGGGGAGAAGCACTCTGAAGTGCTTTGGGTTAGGGTTCAAGGCAAAAGAGGGGAAAGGGACCTAACGGTGGGAGTTTACTATAGACCACCCAACCAAGGAGAGGAGCTTGACCAGGAATTCT
>NW_005841830.1:5834927-5835337 GCF_000455745.1 Alligator sinensis
TGATCAGGGGACAGCAGGGCAGGTCCTATGAGGAAAGGTTACGGGACCTGAACCTGTTCAGCCTCCAGAAGAGAAGGCTGAGGGGGGATCTTGTGGCCTTCTATAAACTAGTCAGGGGGGATCAACAGGCGCTGGGGGAGTCCCTGTTCCCCCGGGCGCCGCCAGGAGTGACCAGGAATAACGGTCACAAGCTGGCGGAGGGAAGGTTTAAGTTGGACATCAGGAGGCGCTACTTCACGGTCAGGGCGGCTAGGGGCTGGAACCAGCTTCCAAGTGAGGTGGTGCAGGCTCCCACCCTGGGGGTTTTTAAGAGGAGGTTAGATGACCATCTTGCTGGGGTCGTTTGACCCCCAGTAGTCTTTCCTGCCATGGCAGGGGGTCGGACTAGATGATCTGCCCAGGTCCCTTCC
>NW_005841830.1:5835359-5837441 GCF_000455745.1 Alligator sinensis
CGTTTGACCCCAGTGCTCTTTCCTGCCATGGCAGGGGGTTGGACTAGATGATCTGCCCAGGTCCCTTCCGACCCTAGAAACTATGAAACTATGAAACATACTCCCTCAACCACACCCCACAGCATATACCCCACTACCCCATCACACACAATATACAAGCACCCACCCCCCAAGGAGTACTTCTTGGGCAATGGGAGAGACTTCCAGTGGCAAAGGTCAGGGATTAGGAGCGGGATTTCTTTCACAAGGTGGCAACCATGGGTAGGGCACCTGTCAAGAGGTGAAGTTACCCTTGTGGCCCTCGATGCCTCACCAAAACTCGTTAAGTGACCCTCCAGCCAAAATAACTGCCCAATCCTGCTTATGACAGGGGGGCAATCTGCCTAAGGGAGTTGTGCAATCTTCTTCAGGGGAGGTTTTCAAGAAGAGGCTGGAATGGTATAAAAACTGTGAATCCTGCAACTGTGTAGTAGGCAGGACTAGACAGCTCTTGAGGTCCATACATAGATAAACAGCCCAGGGAGGTTGTGGTAGGAATAGCAATCAGTATTTCTGAGTGATATCCACAGAATCCTGCAATGTTCTGAGAGGGCATGTGGCAGTGTTCAAAACTAAGGCAGTTGTCAATGCAGACACTTTTTCTTTACGTAAGAACATAAACACTGCCATTTACTGGGTCAGATGATAGGCTCATCTTGCCTAATACCCTGTGTCACACAGTGGCAGAGGGTGGATGCTGAAAGGAAGAGTGAATTGGGTATGACCAGGGTTTTTTCCACTTTTCCTCTCTTACTTGCAGTCTGTAGCATTTAAGGTTCACCTGAGCCTAATACAAGGAAATAACAAGACATGAACTGGTCAAAAAAGACAGTATCAGGGATGAAAGTTAGGTTTTCAAAGTATTTTCAAAGCCTGTAGAAAGGTTCTCATAACCTCTACATTTAATTATTTTAATTTATTGTGTTGTGGCCTTCATGCAAATATAAAACCTCAAAATAGGATGTAGATATGACTATGTAAGTTGGCGTATCTGCCATTATGTGCTCAGCAGAGAGTCGGGGGGAAACTGGCTATGACACCTTGGTTATCACACACTCTTTATTAAAAGTGCTACAGAATATTTAGGATCTACCCATCTAAGACAGCCAAAAGGTAACCTGGTATAATAGTTTTGCCAAAATCAACACTAATAATAATCCAACAACCTCCTGGGGCTGGGTCCTTCTAAAATACTGACTAAAGTAATAACACCTATTTCTTTGATGATCAATGAAATTGTGCTCATAGTACCAACAAAGGACCCAAATGTTCTTGTGAAGCTTCAGCTGTATTTTAATATTCTCCATCAACTATTCTAAATCAGTGATTGATGTTCTTTAATCAAGCACTATGTTGACACACTAATCTCAATTCTGCAGCCTACAGGATAGGGACCCTGCATTTTGAACTGCTCCACCCTCAGAATTTGCAAGTGATCACTGTATACGTTTTAAAAAGCGGGGAGAACACACCTTGCTCATCTAGGATTGCCAGTGTAAATTACAGGATGCTTTGTATTTTGTCTACTACCTTGAGATAGATGCTTTAGCACACAAGTAACTGTGTCACATTATTACTTTGCTTTTAACTGTACTAACAAATATAGGACTTTATGGTATGTCCAATTTCTAATAAGCCAAGAAAAATAAAACATTTTGTAATTCATTGATGTATCAGTGACTTGGGTCTGCAGAACTCATGGGAAGCATTTCCCTGCAGCTCAGCACCTCCTGATCATAGGAGGAGTCAAACTGTTACTGCCCCCATGCCTTCCCCCTCACTGCCTTGCACAGACAGGGGTCCACCATGCACTATGAAAGGTGTGGGGTCATATTCTCACTGCTCAATTCCCCCTAGGGACAAGTAGGACATAAGTTGCCAAATGCACCTTCAACAGACTTGGGTGACCCTGATCTGGGGAAGGTGTGGGGGCATTTCCTTGCCACTCATCTCTTCCTGGGGACAAGGAGAAGCTGAGTTGCCACTGTCCCCCAGCACCTTCTCCACCCCTCCTGGCTTCAGGCAGGGATTCCTGTTCCCCTT
>NW_005841830.1:5837454-5843250 GCF_000455745.1 Alligator sinensis
AGGAATGCCTGTTCCCTTGCCCTTTCACCAAGATTTATAACACTGCAAATTTCCCATAAATTCATGTCACTAGACATAAATATCCACCCCTTGCCTTAGATTCATTCAAGATAGGACTGGGAGCTATATGTATCATCCCTATGTCAGCCTAGGCCCATGGTATTTTCCAGGAAGTGATCTGTTACATTAGCTAGCACACAGAAAGTCACAGTAAAACTCCCACTGACTTCAATAGGACCACACTTTTAAAAAGAGGCCAGTGTATATTAAGTTCCAATATTTTGATTTTCAGATCGTTAAACCAAAAATAAACAACAAAAATTTATTCCATTTTGTCCTGATCACTGACTAGTATTGGACTATCTACCTATCTTAGAGTTTTCCTGTGAAGCCCATCACCAAAATATGCAATGATCTGATCCAAACCACATGGTGTTTAGTGGAGAAGCTCCTACTGACTTCACTGGGGTTTAGATCAGGATTAAGTGCTTACTACTGCAGTAAACCAAACCTGTTTGTTCTGAACTTGCAATGCATATTCATTTGCTTGATCCCAGCTCTTCTAATGAAAACCAAACCTGCCAAGCATTGAAAAAATCTATAGCACTCAACTGATAACATTAACCCACAGATAAATGGGTGGTGACTGAACTTTCTGTCCATTGTTTTAATCTTTTAGGGCTCTGTTTCATACTGGGGTTGTGAAAGCTGCATGTACCAGAGAAATGGCTCAGGGAAGGACTGGCCTCCTTGGAAGCCTGACTGCACCTTCAACTTGCTGTTTATGAAATAAAGTTGAATAAGTTGAAGAGACTTCTGTTCTGCTGGTTCATTACAAAGGGTGTGCAAGGGGGTGCAGTAGGCTTTTTATGGCACTTACACAGAGGCCAGTCATTATCTGGATGCTTTACAAAACCAGCATGTTTTCTAGTACCAGTCTTTTCAGAAAGCAAGTCAAGTAGGATAAGTTTTTCAGGCCAATTCCCTAAAACCTTCATTTGACGACAGATAAGCTGTGAAAAGGGCCTTCTTATGAAATTCTTTGATCTCCATATTTTCTTTCAGTGCTGTTTGGAAAGTAAAATGGTCTGGCGAGATAATTCTAAAGACCTCTCATTCAATGGCATGACCTACATAACAGAAAATCACACCAAGCCCATGTAGTATTATTATGAAGAAAAAACAATGGTGTGTAAGTACTGCTAGTATTTGTTTATTTTTTATTTCTATAGGAAAAATATGAATGCTGGCTCCCAATCAGAATAAAGTCATTTCTTTTTAAATCAGCTTAAAACCATACACAAGTGACATTTAATCCGTTTCTATAAGCCTTTTGTTGCTAACTACCACTACCTGGAAAGATGAACACTTGGACTTCTCACATGCAGGTTACATGCAAAACAAGATCCCTTAAACTAAGTAAGCTTTTAAGTACAAAAACAATACTTATCCATCTTAAAGGATGATCTGCAAGGTATCCAAAGGATAGCCAGGCATCCAAACCAAGCTACTCAAATTCTTCATTATGCTACCAAACTTAAACACACTGTTCAGTGCACCTCTATATATATGTACATAAGCATAATTCATACAGATGAAGATCATATGAACCCCTGCATCTATATTTACACATGCACCATTTGTATGGTATGTGCAAACGTAGAGACAAATACAAATATGGGTTATGCATAAGCAGATACAGGTGCCTTTGCCTTTTTTTTTTGCATCCACCATCTTTTGAATATTTGCTTTGTTCAGAAAATATACACACTATTTAATGCTCCGTTGTTCCATTGAATTTTAAATAAATACTGCTACTAAGATCACCTAGAACCCATCAATCTCAAAAGAACTCTACAAGAGTAGTATAAGAATCATAAAACAAAGCGCTCTCATAGGAAATCTAGCCTTCTAGATGCATATAAAATGTATGCCAATGTCTTTTTTATCACTAAGACTTTGCTATAGAAGCAGCCCTTGTACCATGGCCTTTTTTAGGAAGACTTTCATCTCAAGTCTGAGCACCTTAGCCTGAAATGGATTCCGTGGAAAAAAAAGCTACATCTAATTTCTTTTCCAACCATTATCCACATTTGCAGATAAACCACTAGGAAAAAGGTTTTAACAAACCAACTACAACATCACAGATAAGATGTCCTGAGAACTACTAGTGGTTTTCTTGGTGAAGTACTGAAGTCCTGCAGCGATGAAGAACCTTTCAAGTGTAAACCTGCTACTGTATGTGGCAACCTCTGTGGGGCTTATCTGCATACCCCAACTAGTATTCAAGGCTGCATTGCTGAGAACTGTGTTCCTTATCTGCATATCCCTATTGGTAAAAACCCTTTCTTCTCTGTCCTGGGTAATATTCTTTGGTTCCTAGGTTTGCAGAGTCGTTCTGCTTCCTCTACTTTCAGAAGTCCTCCTGCCCTGCTGCAGAGACCTCCTCTCCTCAGGCTCTCATGGCTAGACTACAGACACTCATTCTATGCAGTTCTATGTGATTGCCTTGGCCTCAGGAAAAAAAGCTACTGGAGGAATGGTTTCTATACCCTTGGCTCCAAAATGCTGCATCCGAAAAGCACACCTTTTTATTCTGCCTAACACTTTACTGCTTTGGAATGGTTTATGGCTTATACGGAAGGGCTAGCAACTTCTGTGGATCAAGACTAGAGGTGTTTTGAAATAACAACAACAACAACAATAATAAAACAACATGTACATACAAATAAACCAATACCTAAAAATTGGTTAGTACCATTCATATAATACATTGGGTCATAAAGAAGATTATTCACCTAGTTAACATAAGCATGTGACACTAATGCTGATTTATTTGTTGGGAAAGCAAAAATGTATTCCTCTTAAAATAACCTCTTACTATCTGGGCTTGTAACAGGGCACTGTGGTGCGCCTGCCACTTTCAGGGGAGAAGCTGCGAGAAGCTGCCTGATAGGCAGCTTCTAGGTGGTGTGGTGCTGATTGGAGGCTGACCAGAAGAGGGCCAGGCTGGGGCTAGGTAAGCCCAGTGCCTGAGCCAGTCACGTAGAGTATTTTTACAAGTGTTCCTGATGCAGCGCTGGGCACTTTTAATTAGCGAGCCATGCTAATTAAAAGTGCTTGTGGTCACATGTATCAGCGGCACAGCGCACCTCCATGCCGAGAAAATGGCAGTGGTGCGTTTTGAATTAAAGCACATGAAAGGAGTTCTCTGCAGCAGGGCAGGAGGGATCCTGAATGGCTCAAGAACATAGGGGAAGCAGAATAACTCTGCAGACCTGGGAACCAGAGAATATTACCCAGGGCAGAGAAAGGGTCTTTGCTTCATGTTGATACTATTGTTTAAGTTACAACCCTTAGAGGGTTCCCAGCCCAGAGAAGGGGCTGAACAAGGGAACAGAGCCCTCAGCCTAGGCAGGGGCTGAGAGGTGGAATAGAGGACCCATCAGCCAGAGAGGGCTGGAGTGGGGAATTAGAGGGTCTATAAGCCCCAAGAGGTACTGTGTGAGGGGCCAGGCATCTGAGGGCCCAGAGAAAGAGAGCAGAGAGGCTCATAGGGTCTGAGAGTCCTGAGGGGAGTTAGGAAAAATGAACATCTGAAGTGCTAACACCCGCAAGGCTTGGGGTATGGTGTAGAGGAGGAATGGAGCCACACAATTTGCCCTTAAGGCTATAGGTGCCCTGCAGGGGCACAGACAGGCTGAGGGGGCCTATATAGTATAAGGGCTTTGAGAGTAGTGGGGTCTGGGAGAGACTTGTTGATGAGTTGATTGAACTCAGACTCACTCTAAGGCAGTGATCTCCAACCTTTTTAAGATGGAGATCAGTCTTGGAATTTAAAAGGAACCCACGATCTATCCCTCCTCCCTCTGCCCAGCAAGTAAGTCTGTGAAGAGGGAAGGGGGGGAGCAGATCAAGGCAGGGGAAGAAAAAATTATTTGGGGATGCTCCCCGCCCAGCAGGTAAGGCTGTGGGGGAAAAGGTGGGGGGAGGGGAAAAAAAACCTTGGTGGGGGTGCAGATCGAGGCCCCTGTCCTAGCCCCATTCCCTCTCTCACCGCTGGGGTCTCAATCTGCTCCCCACTGAATGGTGGTGAGGGTGGGAGCAGGGCTGGAACAGGGGCAGGCCCTGCACAGCTGGGGCAGGGTGGTGCGGAACTGCGAGTGGCTCATCCGGGGGGCGTGGGGTACATGTAGCCTGGGAGGACACAGGGGCTGCATGCCCCCAAAATTGCATGGGGTGGGGCAGGCTGCAGGCTGGGGCCATGCTGCTATTGGGCCAGGTAGTGGTGGCACTGGGAGTGGGGCTATAGGGGCTGCAGCCACCTGAAAATTCATTGTAGCCCCCCGCTCCCCTCTCCCAGTGCTGCTGCCACCCACCCCAACCGCAGTGTGGCCCCAGCCTCCTCTGGGAACTGTCTAGGACCGCCTCCTAGCCCCAGCCCACAGTGGTAGCCTGCCCTCCCCCTTGCAGATCCAGGGCACATGGCCCCCCATGTCCTTGGGAGGGGGGTGTGGAGAAAAGGCTGGAAGGCAATGCTGGGCTGCTTCCAGTGGAGGCTGGGGCCACACTGTAGTTGGGCTGGGTGACGTCGCCACTGGGAAAGGGTTGGGGGAGGGGCTACAGTGAATTTTTAGGTGGCTGCAGCCCCCCCTTCCCTATGCCCCCCTGGACAAGCCACTCAATACTCCATCCTGCCCCACCCAGGCTGTGCAGAGCCTGCCCCTGCTCCAGCCCCACTCCCTCACACCGCTGCTGCAGCCACCCGTGTTGCTCCGCATTTGTGGGGGTGAATGTGCCCCCCTGATCTGCACACAGCAGAGGCAGCTCCTTCTGCAGGCTGGGCTTTGCACCCCAAGCCCTGCTGCAGCTGGTTTGGGAGCAGCCCAACACCACATGTGTCTGGCCAATGGGCAAGCAGGGGACAAGGCTCAGCCCAGGGAGGGACACACATGGTGTCAGACCACTCCTGGGCTAGCTGCGGTGGGGCTCAGGGCACAAAGCCCAGCCCACAGGAGGAGCCACCTCTGCCAAGCACACATAGGGGCCATGTGCCCCTCAGGGTCTCCAACGGGGTGCACACAGTGGCAGGAGCCCCCCCACCCAGTTCCTGGATGAGCCACCCAGGCTCAAGCCTCCCACCACCCACCAGGCTGGGGCCCAACTCACCAGGCTGGTTCTGCACTCTGTCCCTCACCATGGGGGCCTCAATCTGGCCCCCTCCCCTTCCCTTTCCCCGCTGACTGACCTGCTGGGCTGGGGGGCCATGCACGTGTGCTCAGGTCCCCCAGCCTCAGGCCCCCCAAGATCAACTGCAAGAGGCTCTGGGATCCACCAGTCAATCCCGATCAACCAGTTGGTAACCACCGCTCTAAAGCCCGTGCGCAGCCTCCCTTACTTAATCTCAATAACAACAAGGCATAATGGGAAAGCAACTAAGGGAGGGTAACATAGAGACAGAGCTGAGCAGGTGCTACACAGGCACCAGGGGACTTTACAGCTATCCTGTGGCTCAAACCTGCCATAGGGCTTTATAAAAATTACTTTTAAGAATGACCTTAGAGAATTATATCCTATTTGGAACAGTGTGTACATGTACTTAATATAAACTTAACAAGCTGAGCTCTACTCCAGAAAAATTTTCAAAGATACTCATTGATGCTTTTTATTTAGGGGCATTTGTACATGACATAGGGGTTTAATTTTCCCTAAACTGAAGTGGTGGTTTTTTAAAAGCACTGCTTCAATTCAGGGCAAAGTAAACCCCCGTGTCGTGTACACCCATGTTTACTTGGT
>NW_005841830.1:5843273-5862606 GCF_000455745.1 Alligator sinensis
AGGGGAGAGCAGGCTGCTGGCAGGCAGACCGGTCCCTGAGCTGTGGAGCGGGGCTGGTGCTTCCCTCTGTGGCAGTGGCAGGCCCCCACAGGTGGCACCTGCCTTCAGGCACCAGGCTCGGGCAGTCCCAGGGGGCACCACAGCCATGGAGGGAAGCACCGGACCCCCATGCAGCTCAGGCAGGCAGGCAGGCTCCGGGGGAATAAAAAAAATAACATCAGGCTTGCCGCTTTTTTTTTTTTTTTCTTTTCTGTGGAGCCTGCCTTCCTGGGCTGCTGCTGGGCTGCCTACACGGGCTGCCTGCACAGCCCCTGAGCCACATGGAGCCCGGTGCTTTCCTCTGCAGCTCTAGGGTAGGAAACTAAAATTCCTCAGAGGTGTTTTACTATGCAGTGCCCCAAGTCATTTGCTGCGTCCGAATGTCATTTAAGGCGCATTACGCTGCCAAATGTGCTACAGTGGCTGGAATTAACGCATAATATGCTGCTGAATGTGCAAACAGCAATGCCATTAAAGTGGTACAAAAGGCATTTAACCCACTTTAATCCTGCTTTAATGTGTCATCTACAAACGTCCTATGTTACAAGGCCCTGGGAAGATGGGGGGAAATCATGGCAAGGGTTTCTGTTTCCTTCTCAGGAGTAACTATGAATGGAATTTCAGGGAATATTCAAATGAAATGCCTGGGACATTTGTCAATATATGACTATATAGCTGCCATTTGTTGAACCTGTAATTTTTCTACATGCTACAGGGGCTATTGTTTTATCTTCCATCAATCCACAGTGTACTTAAAGCCTCTTGCTGTAATGTTCTTTATGCTGTTTACACTTTCCTGCTTTTCTAACAGACTCTCAGATCCTTAATGAAACGAATTCCAAAATCACTCCTGATCAACTGAAGCATATGAGATTGACCTTCCCAACATAACAACAAAGAGGACAGTATGCCATTTATCTCTGAGTAGATAGCAAAATAAATATGTAATCTTAATCTCAACTGAAATCTCAGGCCTGATGCTGTAGCCATGATTCATAAAAGTGGGTCACAGACTCCATGGGGGGCACTCACATGACTGAAGTTCACTTGCATGAGCAAGTAATAAAGGAGATGGCACTTCATTTTTGCTTTAAGAGCTGAGGGCACACAGGGAAATCTGCATTCCACTCAAAGGACTTAGCTGAATTTGGTCTGTGTCATATAAAAGATATTTACTAGCAAAGAAATGGTTCTTCTCCATGTGAAGTAGTTCAATAATGTTCCCACGTACTTATAAACAAAGGTCAGCTGGTGACATCAGTTGGTTCTAGCTTGACAGCACGACAAGAAACTTGTACTGCAGTGTGATCATCTGAATGGAAAGTTCACAAGAGATACCGTCATATCAGTTTGCAAACTGTGCCCTGGGTGCCAGAAATAACTTACATTCAACAATTTACTTGAACACTATGTTCTGAGTAATAAAAAAAAATTACATTTCTGGATGATCAGTATTCTGTTTCTGTTCTGGACTTGATGAATCCCCACGGAGATGGGACATTAACATGCAGTAAATTTTTAAGATAACTCCATGTCTGTTTTAGTTAACATAAAAATATCTTTAAAACAATGGAGATTATTTTATAGTCTTTATTAATCAAATGCTCTTCTTCTGGGAGCTCAACTGTACTAAAACAAAATAAATATGACAGCAAAGAAGGAAAAAAAAAGATAAGATATGGTTACAGAGGAAGTTTGTAAAGTCCTCCCCCAGTTCTTATTGTTATTGTTACATCTCATCCTTTCACCTCCACCCAAACCCTTACACAATTGCTATTTTCTTCCCCTGGTCTAGGATATCGATTCACAGCAGCACTCAGGGGAGCAAGCAAGGTTAACAATGACAGCAGCACCGGCACAGCAAATTCTTTTCTTTTCTAAATGTTCAACAGGGCTCATTTCCTCTAGCATGAGTGCGGGTCTCTGTACAATATACACATGAACTAAACAAAACACATTCAGGCCTCAAGAGGGGAACTACTGTTTGTCAGTGGTTTTGCGATGGCACCTTGAGACTTTAAACAGAAATCAGTATCCCACTTTGCCAGGTACTGTGACAAAAGGCAATACTTGTCAAGAGAAACTTGTAATCTAAATACAAGAAACAAAAAGTGGATATAGTATATAGATGGAAACAGTGAGATAACTCCAGTTCACATAGAAAGAATGCTTGCAGCACACCAGCTGCCTAACCACTACTGGTATGCCACAATCTCTGATGAGTAAAGGTAGACTGGGTCAGGTACCACTGCACTTCAGGTAGGTATGCAGTGCCTTCTCCTAATCCAGGGATGAGCAATTATTTTGGCTGGAGGGCCAGTTAATGAGTTTTGGTGAGTTTTCAAGGGCTGCACACACAAAATCTTGTAGAAGACACCATTGTAACAAATTATAGATAAAAAACAAATCGTATGCCACAAACGTCTACTATAATAAATTTGAATTTTATTTAAAAAATATTTGTTGCCCTGATGTATATTTTTCGGGGTAGTGTATACAGAAGCAATTGCATAATAGCTCAAAATAAAGTCTTACTCTTGTATATTGTGTGTGTAGAGGAGTGGGGAGGATGGGGTCTGTCAGGAGTGAGGTGTGGGGGTGGGGGCATGCACGTGTGTGTGGGGGAGGGGGGTTGCCTGCATACTAGGTCCTGAGAGCTGGCTGGGGATGGAGTGAGGAGGGGCAGGAAGTATGTGCAGCAGAGCTCACCCAGGTGGTATGGTGCAGGTGAGGTCCAACACCCGCCCGCCATCCAACCTGTGGCTGTCCCCGTGGTGCTCTGCATGGGGCTGAGCTCCACCTGCTCCTGCCCAGGGCAGCTTGCACTGCACTCCTGCCTGCACGCACCAATGGCACTGCCATAGCTCTGGCCCCAGCCAGCGTGCACAGCTTCCCAGCAGGGCTGCTCCCACTACTGCCTGGGTATTGCTTGGTTCCCCCGACCTCCAGCAGCTCTTCCTCCTTCTGCCCCTGCTGTACTGCTCCAGCCACCTTCCACCCACTCAGCAGCCTGCAGGTGGCTGTTCATCATGGCAGGTGAGCAGAGTGGGTGGAAGGTGGCTTGGAGCTGGAGCTCCACATGCTGGGGCAGGAGCCACCCAGGTACAGCTTTCCTCCTACCTGGCTGGACATGTGGTGCCTGGCACACATCCTCACAGCCACTGCTACCACTTCCCTGTGCTGTCTGCTGCCTAGAGTAGTGCAGCAGGGGCAGGAGGAGGAGGAGTCTCTGGAGGTGTGGGGAGCCAAGCGATACCCGGGCAGTACTGTGCACACTGGCTGGCCAGGGCAGTGCTGTTGGAAGGTGCAGGGTGGGTGCTGGTGGAAGAGCAGTGTTGGCTGCCCCTCTTCTCAGGCCCTGGGTGGGACTTGATCCCATGCAGAGCACCACGGGAGCAGCCATGGGTGGATACAATCGATTGGCAGGCTGGATCTGGCCCACAGGGCATATTTTGCCCACCTCATCCTAATTTCAAGGCTTTCAGTCACTGTAGATCCCTTTCAAAAGGGTGCAGAGCATGTTCACCACAAGGGGGAGCCCATTCAGCTTGTCTACTTTCTTTGAAGAGATGATCGCCTACCTGGGCGTGAGCCTTGCACATTCCTGTGTTCAGGTCAAAGAACGTAAAAGACATAACTGCCCAAACTCTCAATGAAGGAGAAAGAAAGGAAGGCTCCTTGTACCTCCTACTTAAAGCCCCATGATGAAAAAGGAAACATACAACTTACTGCATACTATTTTACACTGCCTTATCTTGCTCTTAGACCTCCCTCTATCTAACATACACAGTTTAACAAGCCAAAGACAAAATGTATTGTCTCGATTGAAACTTTCCCAAGAATTATGTAGTTTTTCATGGGAACAACTTCCTAGAAGCCTGAGATCTTCTGTGTATAAAACTGAAGGTTAGCATGAACAGCAGCTTGCTGGAGGGATTTTTGAAAATGACCAGACTTGCATGCACAAGGCTGAACTTGGATTTTCTCTGTGCTTCTGTTGGTAAGTTTCTGGAAATTCCTGCTTTGTTGCCTTAGCTGAGCAGCAACCAGAGGGATGCAGAGAAGGGAACTTCCCTCTCCTCCCGCCCCCGATATGTTTTCTGTTGCATTTGTTTGCACCCAGCCCTACTTTACCCACAAGATCTTATTTCCTGCTTTCACAAGTTGTCATGTAACACAAGAAAAAAGAGAGAGAGAGGGGGGAAAGGGGAGAGACCAAGAAACAAACACAAAATGGTATTAAAAGCATTAAAAACCTCAGATAAATAAATCCCACATTCATCTTACAATAACTCAACACAAAAACATACTAGCAGACCAAGAGATTTATCTACTACTGCAACGAGTGATACTGAAAGGAAAGATATGGCCAAGTAGATGTGGCCAAGAGAAGAGTACAGGACTTGAATTCTAGCCCTGTCTTGTACAGACTTCATTTGCAGGCCTAATATCTCTGCACTGCAAAATTTAGAATACTGCTACTTATCTGATAACAGACTTAGTGATGGGTTTGATTTACAGATGCTAAGAAAACCAGCACTCTTAGGGTAGGGTACATGAACAGTGTTTGTACTCTGGATGAGAGCATCTAGAACTTGTGGTTGGGGCTCATTTGGGGCAGTAGCAGAGGTTGCTGGGAATGGGTAACTGATGGCCATGTCCTCTCCTTAGTTAGTAACTTCTATTTAAGGGCTGTGCTGACCAGCTGTGGCCTCACAATATACTGGAGACAGAAGGTGCCCCATGGACTATCAGCACTGAACCTCTATTCTGAATTAATTTCACTCTGGATGACCAACTTACTAGCTTTAATGTGATCCAAAGATGTAACAAGCTACATGAAGGAGCTGTGATGAATAATTTATACATGACTGCTACCTCAAAAAATCCCCAGCAGCATTACTACAACAAAATTATTGGTATCTTTTAGAGGTGCACCGATACATGGCTCCAATATCAGATCAGTACTGATATGAAGAAATGGTCTATACTGGATATCAGCCCTATGGGACCGGTAATTTGGCCAATAAATGTCCATGCTGTGTGCAGCCACAGTGCAGCATTGAGCAGAACCAGCAGCATGGACAGCTTCCTCCAGCTGGTAAGTCAGAAGGGGAGGACGGGGAAGGGGCGTGGGGGGGCAAATCAACGCACCCCACAGTGAGGGAGGGAGCAGGGGCAGGTACTGCCCAGCCAGGGGTGGGGTGCGGGACAGAGGCACAGCTTGTGGGGTGGGGGCGGCCCCCACTGTTGCTTGTACCCCATGGGCAGGGGGCATGTGCCCCAGGATCTGCACAGAACGGGGCAGCCTACAGATGTGGGGTGGAGCTGGAGCAAGCGTTGCACGAGGCTTTTCTTGCCAAGGGCTGGGAGGAGGCTGCAGCCACCATAAATGTCACCACAGCTCTGCTCCCACCCCCGCGCTGCCGCTTGCTGCCCGGCACAGCCACCGCTTTTCCTGGCACTTGGGTGGCAACGGCGCAGGGCTGGGAGTAGAGCTGCAGCAAAATTTGGAGTGGCTGCAGCCTCCTCCCAGCACCACCGGAGCCTGCTCCGTGCCCAGCCCACAGCAAGAAGAGCCCCGTGAAGTCCTGGCTCCGGCTCCACCCTGTAGCTGCAGCCTATCCCACGCCATGCAGATCTGAGGGCACATGCCCCTCCCACCTCCGCCCTCCCAGGGTGCAAACAGTAGCAGGGGCCACCCCCACTCCACAAACCTCACCTCCATCCCATGCCTCCCCCCGGCCCCCCCTAGGCAGCGCCTGCCCCCTCCCTCACCACAGGGGCACTGATCTGCCCCCGCCACATGCCCCTTCCCTCCCCCCTCCCCTTCCACCACACTGGACTTACCACCTGGAGGCAGCTGGATAGCTGCATTGGATATCGGATCGGTATCAGCCGATATGCCTCCTTAAATATTGGCTATCGATATCTGCCCCTAAAATCTCTGTCGGTGCACCCCTAATATCTTTAACTTTTCTCCTCTCCCACTGAATGAAAGAAACAGCTACATTTATCTGTGAGAACAGTGTGAGAAGAGGGAAATAGATACTTATTGCTCCTTTGTTCAAGCCAGATTTGTGCACTGTTTGGAGTTGTACATGGACAAATCCTCAGACTAAGTAAACTTGTTGAATACTTCAGCCTTATATAAAAGCAGATGTACACTTTTGGAACACTGGTCCTCTTTGTGCACAGATGTACAAATGCTTTGAACAGATATGTAGGAAATACCTATATTGCAAAGACTTAGCAGCAGTTTAACTTGGCCACCAGTTAGCTAATAAAATCTCTTTTGTAGCAAGACATATGCATTCAACAGAGATTTCCACTTATCTGTGACAGGACATGTTCTTTTCAAGCCTTCACAGTATTCAACTCTGATTTGTACTATAGCTGGCTAAAGGATAAAAATCATTGACAGAACCTATTGCAACATCAAGGATGATTACAGAACATCCTGGTAGCTTACTTCTCTGGTGGGGAATATCCATAAAAAAAGAAAGATGTATGCAACAGGAATTTGAAGAATGTGTATCACATTAAGATAAACTGAAAAAAAATGTACATGTGCATGGATACAATATAATCTTATTTTGACAGTTTAAAGACTGTAGGCTCTTCAAAACCTAGGAAGAGAGGTGTATTTATAAAAATATTTTAAAAGATGATGAAATGATACAAGCATTAAACTTCATAAAGATTAAAGCTCGAATGAATGTTATACTACAAAGCGGAACAGGATTCAAAGCTCAAGTTAAATTTGGGAGGTGGAAACATCCAATTTATGCCAGAATTTTGGTACCACTTCTACCACAAAACTTTCAGTCATCTAAGTGATATCACAAAAAAATAATGCCACCAAACAGATGGAGCAAATTAACCACACAAGATAAGGGTATGGCTAGAACTTGGGAATTTAGGTAATTTTATTTTCCATAAATTTTGCATTAAAAGGAAAAAAATAGTACTTTTATCCTAAAGAAATACAGAAATAATTTCACCCTTGTTTCATGCCAGCTCCTGCATACATAATCTACATGGGAGACTCCTACCATCACAAGTCAACTCAGAAGAGGATTGCAGTAATGGAAAGTGTATGTGATTAATTACCCACAAAATATTGTCAAGCAATACCAATGTTTAGTTGGATCATGCTAGCTAAGACAGGGAGGGCAGGACCAGGGATGGGGGGAAAGGAAAGATGTGTTGACACAGCTTCACTCCTGAGTAGCTACCACAGATAAAGGTTATATTGTACCTCAATAATAAAACAAAGCTGATCCTCACCTAGAACTTTTATGAATGAGCAAGTAGTAAAAACTGAATCAGCACTTTTCCTAACCCAGGGGCAAACCCCACCAGGAAGCAGGCTTGTGAAGCTCACTTGGGTGACTCTGGGCAAATAATTTCATTTTTTATGTGCCTCCGGGCCTTGCCAGACATCCAAATTAAAGCTGGATAGAAACCAGCTATAAAGTTGTCACAGATTTTCAATCACTAACTTTGTAGCTGATTGGCTCTTTTTATAGCTGGATAAATATTTTTATGGTGTGATAATGACTTTGCATGTGTGGGCAGTCTAAATTTATTGCACAATTACCCAGTTAATTGCGTAATACATGTAATGTATGGCAGAGACCTCATCACCCATCTGTAAAGCATCACAGAGAACAATCCTTTACAGTAGCAGTGCCCAACCTCTTTGCCTAGAGGACTGAAAGGGCAGTGCCTAGTTCACACAGGGAAGAGGAGGCGTCATGACCTGGCTCCAACCCAGCAGCGGGAAGAAGGGGGCAAGGCCTGGCCCTGCATGGGGAGTGTGGAAGGAAGCATGGCCTGGTCCGGACCCAGCCTGGGGGGGGGGCATGGCCCTCCAACCAGACCTCGTGGTAGAAAAGGGGACATGGCCCAGCCCTAAGAGGTTGGGGGAGGAAGCATGGCCCATCTGTGCCCTGGCTCTGCAGAGTGGGAGTGGGGGTGCAATTTGGAAGCAGGGAAGGACAGTGGTATTGCTACTGCTTCCCTGCTGCTAAATGTTCTGACCTGTGGGGAGTCACACAGGCTAGATGCCATGGATCTTTGGGCTGCATCTGATCTGCAGCCCAGAAGTGGAGCGCCCTTACCTTATAGGGATGTGTGTGCGCAAAGGTAAATCCAGGAATGTATGTGAGGTGGTTCAGCTGATATGGGTAACCACAACAGAGAAACCCACTAAGTTTCTATAGGCATGTGCAATGTGTGGCAGCTCTGGGAATTGACATTTGAAGATGGTGATCCTGAGCAGCGCAAAAATATTCTTAGTACCATTACAAGAAACAGCTGAGGGAAGCACTGACAGAGAGGAAAGTCTAGCTGAACTTCCAAATACCATACCTAATAAAGGAGAGATGGGTAAAATGAAAGGAAGTGGAGCAAGGTGAAACTAATTGCAAAGGAAAAGGAGAGTGATTTTTGTGGGGACAGCTTTTTTCAGAGGAAAAGCAATAGATCTAAAAGAGATTTTATAAGAGGAAGAGCACCATTCTGTCGAGTCTTCCTTCCCTTGTGCTCCAACACAACCTCAACAATGAATACCTCTTGTAGAACTCTCTCTCAGAACACACAGAAAGCAGTATTTACATGCATATATTTTTTTTACATTTTACAAAAGAGTATGTAAATTATTCTACAGAAATAAAAATATATATTTTACAATTACATAAACATCATATCCTGTTTGTAGTATACAACAGAATTTGCAACCATTCATAAATGTATAGACATCTTGTAAAAACGCCTGTCCATAAACTCTGTAAAAAATTGTGCCATCTGTAAAAACATAAAGCAAAAACAGTTCTGAAAAAAATCAGTTCCAAAAAAACATGGAATTGATTGAAGATGGGTGCCCAGAAAAGAAGCTGGATGCAATGTTGAAACACAGACAGAACACAACAGCATCACCTGGTGTCCAAGTAGAAGAGTAGCACCCTCAAAGAGGCTCTTCTCAGAGCTTTTGAGCTCCTTCCTCAAGCCCCAGCCATCTGATGCTGCTGGTGTTGCTCCTGGTACTACCTCTGATCTACCTGTAATACTGCTGGGTGGCAGATAGGCAGAGGGTGGTCCTTTTTGGGGGGTCTGTACTAGGATGGGGGAGTAGGGCTGATGGGGCTAAGACTGGGGTTGGGCTGGGGAGCATCATGGTGTGGGCTGCGGTTGTGGGTATCATGGAGTGGGAGAGAGAAGGGAACCCCTGGAGTGGGGCAAACATGATGTAAAACCATTAGTGCATCAAATAGGGCTGTCAACCTAGGAATTTTTTTTAATGATAATCTGTTAACTTTTAATAACAACCAAACATTTTTACTATGGTTTGAACCTAGCCCTCATCCAGGTGTAAATCAGTGTCAAGCTTATTATTTTCCTTTTCTCAATAACTGAATCACAAAATGCTCCCATGACACACTAGGTAAACAATTATATTATGCAAAATATATGTCAGTAAAAATGTGTCAGTTAAAAGCTTTGGTTGTCAGTAAAAGGTTTGCAAATTTTCAATTAAACAAAATATCTTGGGTTGGCAACCTTGTTACACATACATACAAATGGAAACACACATCATTTATATTACATATATTACCTGCCTTGGTATAGTGGTCCTCTAAAAAAAACCAACCAGTGTCTGAGATGATTCAGGTAAATGTAAGAGTATTAAGCTAATGACTGAAACTGTGGCGGTATTAACAGCAATAGAGTCTGGTAGCATAATGGTATGGTCTCATTTATTTCAACGCTACTTTGGAAAAAGAGATTTTGATTCACCTTATTTCAAACGCAAAAGATATTAATCATATTTAACACAATTGTAATTATTCACTTTATGATTCGTGAATCAACATTACTGTAACAGTGCCGCAGCCGCGACACGGTTACTAAAATGAGGGAGCAGCTGCCGGAGATGAAGACATCCAGGAAATTGACGAATAACCTCAGGCAGCCAATATGGAGCCAGGAAAGTGAAATAAAGAGGGGAGGAAACTTCCCAAGGGTGTCTTCAGGCACACACTCGTGAAGAGGAACCAGAAGGGACACACTCCTAGACGAAATTGGGAGTTTTGAGGGGGAATTGAGACGTCCTTCCCCAGATCGCGTCCTACCTGGAGAAGACAGCCTTGGCGGTGAGTTATAAACAGAGCGGCGGCGCGGAAGCACCCCCGCAGCTCCGAGGGCTCAGCGTGGGAATTCCCTGAGTGAGGTGGGGGAGAAGAGGAAAGAAGAGGCAGAGAGGGAAAAAGGGTGAAGAAGCCCCGACATTGCCCTGTAGCCCCTGTAACGCCGATCTCACTCCGGAGGAGTAAGGGGAAGCAGAGACTGCAGAAAGTAAAAGGAAAGGAAATTGACGAAGCCGGGTTTCATAAGTCGGCACAAGCCGCAGCCGGGGAATCCCGATATCCGCGTCAATCAGCTGTTAATTGCCTTGTTAGCGGCTGATTATGGAGTAACAAGCACACAAGTGGCCCTGCGTTGCTCCCAGACGGCAGACAGTGAGAACCCCGCGGCAAGCCCCGGGGAATTCATGTTGAGAGAGAGAGAGAGAGAGCCAGACTAACTGTAATAAAGCACTTGTAATTAAGACCTGACCCGCGTGTTTATTACGGGGTACCGGTATCTAACACCTGTTCCTCCCCCCAACAAATTGTATTTAGATCAAGTCATGGCAGGCGGGAATTGGGGGGGCTACCAGAGAAACAGGTACCCAGGATGGACACACGGTCACAATTACAATGTGAAAGCATTTGAAATAAACTATCTGGAAAGAGCAATAATGCAAAGGCATCAAATAACTTGCATGTATAGAGACTTTCAACACCTGTCAGGCCTTTTCCTCTATTGTGACATCTGCATAAAGCGCAGTAGTGCAGATCAAATGTAAAAATATATACAAGTTCCACTCACCAGCCACAGGCCTTCACTATAGCCCTGCATTTTCTAGCACATAGGAATAATAAAAAATAATTATGTTCAGGAGAACATGTGACTAAATGAAGCTCACTAGGGTGCCAGTCCCACAAACAGATCCATGCATGGGCAGATAAATTGCAAAGAACATGGATTTATTGAGTAGGGCTTTGCGAAACAGCAACTTCATTTCATTTCAACTTCTGAAGGGACAGTGTTTCGTTTCGCTATTTTGAAGCACTGTTCCGTTTCGTTTTGTCGAAACTATTTCTCTGTTTCAACGCGTTTCAATGTTTTGATGGAAACAGCGGGGATGGTAGCCCCTGCTGAATTCACAAAGCCTGTCAAGTTTCAAGGAGATGGGTGCAGGGGTTTCTGGGAAACTGCATCTCATACTGTTCAAAGCAAACCTCATGTCACTTGTAAGTGTGAAGGCACAGAGAAAGCTCAGTTCAAACAATGCATTTTATGCAATTTTTCTGTCTTTCCCGCAGAGCACTGGGATTGGGAGGGACCTCAGGGAAAGATCACAGTCACTGGCCAGCTACACAGTCAATATCAGAGTAGTCCTTCCTCCCTCCCCCCCTTCCCCTCCTTACTTTCTGTTTCCCTGCAAGCAAGCTCAGCTTCGAAACTCAAAATATTATGAAACTTTAAAAATGTTTCTAGTGGCCTTGTTTCATTCTGAAGCCTTTCATTTCATTTCGATTTCACTATTTCGAGCTTGAAACACGTCGAAATAGCTTTGAAATGAAACACATTGAAATTTTGCACAGCCCTATTATTGAGCTGCATGTATAAAACCTGGCCTTACTAGATCCAGTCATAGGCTGGGGATCTAACTTGCTCTCAGTGTTTCCACAGAGTTGCTAGTGATGTCAATGGGAATTTTGAGGCTGGGGAAAGGACAGTGCAAACTTACATATTGCTTTAAATAAGGTGATTTATTATCTTTAAAGCCCATATAAGGTAATTCAATGCCAAAATTTTTCAACTGGGCCAAAACAGCATTAAGAAAAACACATGATGGCATACTTAATGAAGCAAGATTAAGACTAAAGTAATTTCAAAACATATATATCTACCTCATTGCCTGAAATGTCTTACAAATGAACATAGTTCACATTTGTGTCATGGGAGCATTTTTTGTTTCACTTATTGTGCAGAGGAAAATAATAAACTTGATACTGATTCACACAACCTCAAATGCCTTTTAGAGAAGAAGGGGAAAGAAAGCTGTTTCCATTCCCTCCTCAGGTGGACTTTTTAGAGCAAAGCCAATGAAAACATGTTTCTATGTCTGTACTGAATGGGAATAAAACAATAAAAATTATTTCAGCTGCTGTAGTTCAGGAAGTAAAACAAAAACATTAAGCAGAAGCAAGAAAAAAAAAAACCCTGGCTTTCAGTCTCCTTATTCGCTCTCGAGCCTTATTGTCTGGCTGCTAAAATAAGTACCACAGCACAATAAAGCTTCACCCTCATTTTTTAAGGAGCCTTGTTTTATGATGATGATGTTTTTTAAATTCCATAAAGTGCTTTTTGATTGAGTCCTGGAGAAAGGTCAACAATGGAAAAATTAGAAGTGAAACATTTTTTTATTAACAGTGTGAAGTCAACCTGTGAAAAAGCACATAGACAGTCTATGGTATTGTGCATTTATTGGGAGTACGTGCAGTGGCTGCAAGTTGAGATATTGCTCAGATCTTGCAGCATACAAATAGGTTTTCAAAGTCCTTAAGAGCATGGTAGTAGGAAAAAAAACTCCAATGGGCCAAATTCTGGTTTTGTATATATACATTCTGGTATTTTAGAGCAGCATCAGTTTAAATTCAGGTAGATGCCTGATCCAGGGACTCAATTTGGTCAGATATATCTTATTTACAGAATATTTTCTTTATAAAGCCAAGTTAATTTCCTGTCACCATAAGAAAGATAGTGTTCCTGTGAGATCATTTAAGCCCTTGGCTCCTCCCCTCCTCTAGCCCTCCGGACCCAAGATTTTCTTGTTTTCTGTTGATACCAATGTTTAAATCCCACAGCACGGGTGAATGAAACACTAGATCCAGTGTAATCACCCTACCGTTGCCTTCTTCACATTATCTCAGCTACCAAGTATACCATTCTCTCCCACTACTATATCTAGGTCACTGGACAGCAAAGCAAGACAATAACAATACAAACAATGACTTACATTCAGAGCGCTCAAGGCACAAATCCACAGGTTCCATTGATGGGTTAATTCCTTAAACACACATTTTGCAAAATAGTTCCTAGTGACCCAATGTCACTACACTGCTGCTCAGCAGTCGACTGAAAGAAACCCTTCTTCTCCAACCACTTGGCTTTCATTAAATCCAGCCCCTTAAAAATGTCTGGTTATAGTATCAAAGGTTTGACAATTAGCCCTAAAGGTAATTTGGCAACAATCCCTAATGGACCATCAACCAGCTGGGAACTGCAGGGCTACATCCAGATGAGCATGAATGTGTGGTATGTGGCATTGCAGACCTATCTGTGGTGCCACACACTGCACATTCAGACATTTCTCACAGTGCTACCTTGCAGTGCAGGGGGGTGGGGGTTGACCCCAGAAGATTCCGGGGCCCCATAAGCCCATGCCAAAAAAAAGCAGGGCAGTGCATGTGGCAACAGCACACACTGCTCAAAACTGGAACCTGGCTGGCCAGAGCCACACTCTGGCTGCTGGCCAAATTCCCAGCTGCAGGAGTGCAATGGCTGCAGCTCCCCAAGGCCCCCAGGACCCCAGGTAAGGCTTCTGGGGCCAGCACAGTTGCTGGCCCCAGCCTCCCCTATGCCACCTGGGGTAACCTGCCACATGCCAGAGTGTGCATGGCACAGGCATTCCCCGGGGACAAGGAGCAGCGGCACAAGGTATGCCACTACTCCTTGTTCCCAGGGAAACAAACATCCATGCTCATCTGGATGAGGCCCAGGAGTGCATTTCAATCTGCTTACTCCTTCCTTGGCCCCTAAAATTCCCCTGAAAAGCAAACAGAATACAGATTAAACATATCCCAGTGATTTTCACAAGGAATGCTAATATATTGTAAAAAGACTATAAAGCCCAGAAAGGTACTATTCAAACTCATGTCATTAAGCATAAGAAATAAACATTACCGACTTAAGATGAAGTTGCAATCATACTAGAAGCTAGGAAAGAGATGCTAAAATCACCATAGTATAAACATATAGTGACAACTCTGGCTGTTGCATTTGGTGCCATCTGCACTGTCTGGACATTACCTTCATTGACCTTTGCGGCAGCCAAAATTTTAAGCTTTGCCTCTTTTTTTTTTTTTTTTGGTAAGGTTTAAAAGTTAGACCTTTAACATTATTTAAATACAGTGTTGTTTGACTGAATAAATATTTAACATCCTAGACAGTGAACTTGTTCCTTCCAAATGTTTCTTTCCATTGCAACACAATGAATTGGTGGATCTTTGCCAGGTTTATCTGAGCTTATAGAGGGACAAGACTCTTAGACTTAAGAAAGGGTGGCTACTACAGTGTCCTGAGCTGCACTGTACCCTTTGCAGCCTGAGTAATACCTAATGTTGGTTTATTTATGTCAAATCAATGCCTTTTGTGTTTAAATAAATTGAGACAATAAAGCCCCTTAAACCACTGTATATTAGGCCTGTGTGAAGCGGCTAGTATTTGCTTCGGATTCAGATTTGGCTGATTCGGGGGATGGTGATTCGAATTACTGTCCCGAATCGATTCGGCCAAATCAGGCAGGTCCATCCCCTGCCCTCTCCCCCAGCCCCTGGAACAGCTGCCCTGCCTGCCCCAGCTCCCGGCTCTTTAGAGGACAAAAAGCCCCACTCACCAGGTGCTGCCAGGTGGGGAAGGTGATCCCCGCTGCTCCCCATTGTCCCCCACTGCATGGGGGGCTCTACACAAGCCCCCCAACCCCTCCATGCTCCCCCAGTCTCCCCCAAGGCTGCCCTGCCCACCCCAGCTCCGACCCTTTAAGAAAAACAAAACAAAACAAGAAAACCCCCTTGACTCACTGTTCCTGCCAGCAGGAGGCGATCTCCGCTGCCCTGCAGCACGTGGGAGGTTCTGCATGAGCCTGCCAAAGCCCCAAGGCCGCTGCAGGTGCAGAGTCTCCCAGGGTTTTTCTTGGTTTGTTTTTTTTCTTAAAGGGCCAGAGCTGGGCCAGGGAGGGCAGCCATGGGGCAGGAGGCTGGAGGAGTGAGGGGGTCAGGGGGCTCGTGCAGAGCCCCCCATGCAGCGTGGGGCAGCAAAGATGGCCCCCCCACCCAGCAGCATCCAGTGAGTGGGGCTTTTTTTTAAACTCCTCTTCCCCAGCCCCTCCTCCCCCGCCCCCTACTTGCCAGCTCCGAGTCCAGCTGCAGCTCTCTGCTGCAGCCACCATGGACTGCCCGAATCATCAAAGCTCTCCGAATCTCTTCCAAAGATTTGGAGAGCTTTGAATTGACTCAGACCTTTTAATTGGTCCCCAGATTTGATTTGGATTTGGAGATTTGGCCACCAAATTGAGCTGAATCTCCTCTGAATCAAATCAGCACCCGAACTTCACACACCCCTACTGTGTGTGTGTGTGTATATATATTTATATATAATTTCAATACAGCATTAAGCATCATGAAATGCCTTTAACAACAAGCTATTCTTAACATGTGGTCAAACTCATCATTGGTATAATGCAAGTAAAACTCAGATCAGTTGGGTTTTGCTTATGCCAATAAGGAAGTTGGCTCAAACCAGCTTTGGCATCACCCAAATAAACACGTTGCTTTACTTGATACTTGATAGTACCTTGTACACGTGAACACTTAAAAGACAAGGCATTTTCTTTGAAGCTAAGAAATCTGTTCAGACAAAACAAGAACTGACCCAAAACTTTACAAAGTCCACAAATTAAATCTCTTTCAAGAAAGTTTTACTATCTTTTTTTCCTTGTTTTCATGAGAGTCCATGTTTTCTTGTGTGGACTGGAAGAGAATGTATTAGATAAATATTAGAAGAAGAGTTATTCTTGGGTTTTTTTCTAGACCAAGACACAGAGAATACCCATTCTGATATGATTCTTAAAGTCCAGAATTGCAGAGAAAAGAAATTATTGGTATATATTTAAACAAGTGTTCCATTTCTGTATCTTGTTTAACCTTATTTAAAATAATGCATGATTCTGAGAGCCCTCAACTCTAACTGAATTTGAAGGAGAACAACTATTTCAAGAAGGAAGAAAGAATTTGAAGGAAGAAGAAAAAGAATACACACACAGAATCAAAAAGTATAACTATCAAAACACTGAGGAACCGAAGGAGTGGAAGGAAGGAATCTGAAACTAAGAACTCTACTATACTATAAAAATGGACTTGCATTATTACAGGGCTATCCAACTGGCAGCTTGTTGGCTGCATGAAGCTCATGAGGCTTCATACCCCCACCTAGCTAGTGCTCACCACATTGTTCCAGATGAAGCAGCAGCAGCCATAGGCTACAGGCTCCCCCTGTCTCTGGCCAAGAGTTAGGGTGGAACAGTGTGGCACAGCTCCTGATGCCAAGGAACCCCTTAGGGCACCAGCACTATGCAGGGCAGTGGAGAAGCCTCCGGGAAGCTGAGGGTGGGATTAGGGTACCTGTGTCCCTGTGCTCATATATGCAGTGCAGGGTTGGGGGGGAGCACTCATATGACTGGTGCAGTGGGGGGTAGGGACTGCCAACATGCTCAGTGCCCCTGGCATGGGGTGCACGGCCTACACTACTGCAACTCCTACAGCATACAGCCCTTGCTGGTGCAGTCCATAGGGCATGTAAGAGTTAGAATTTAAAGAATGGATCTCTTATTTTCCTTTTACCTGAGAGAGACTGATATGGTAAGAGACATAAGGTGATGCTGTAACATATTTATATTATTCACTTTTGAAGAAATGCTTGTCTTCTTGTTAGCTTTCTGACTCAGTTTCTTCCTGAGGAGCAGTCACAAGCAGCAAAAGAGTTTGCTGTTGAACTAAAGTCAGTACTTCAGCAGAGCTGCTCTCTGGAAACGAAGAATATATGTTTTGGCTAACATTTCTGAACAAAACCGTTTCCTGGATGCTGTTTATGACCCTCTTTATGAAGAACTGTGTATATAGGGAAAAATATAAAGTTATACTATATACTAGACTCCATAAACATGTGAGACTCCATAGTACTGATTTCTCTGCAGCAGAAAGCTAAGCTGAAGGGTCTGATGGATGACAACACCCAAACTGAAAACGAATAGCCTCTATACTTGGGCTTAAAATTTCCATTTATACCATCAGGCACTGCACAGCTAAGCGATAAATGTGCAAGTGTTACATCTGTGCCTTATCATAAGCTCTATTTTTCTTTAGCCTCAGATATAGGAACTTAGCAACTGTGGATATAACCCAAAACTCCACATTCACCAACTTAGATCCCACTGAGCTATCTAACACTGGATGAGATGGGTCAAAATTATCTTCAGCAGAGAGAATCTCACAAATGTGCAAGTTTGAAAGATGATGCCATGAAAAAAATCACCCACTTAACCCCATCCCTTTCAAACCTGCAGCTTCCAAACCTTAGTGATTTGGTACACAGGGACTCACCAACCAGTTTCTAGAAGTTTTAGTTCTACACAAAGCTACTCCACATTAGTATGTCAAGATATTCTGCAGATAAAGAAGCAGTGTTCCTAATTATTTTAAAATGATATAACCCACCTTTCTGAAACTGCATTTGGATAAGATCTATGATAGCACCAGAACTCCTTAAAGTGAAGTCATTTATTCAGGTGCTTAACAGCCATTTAACTTTGGACCCTCATCTTTGGACATTTTGACTAGAGTTGACATTAAATGTCAAGATTTTATGCACACATCTTGAGAAGAACCGAATCTTAAAAACTAAACATACCAATTCCATGGGTGGCACAAAATAACTTATTGTTCATGGGCAAGTGTAGACGAAACGAGGGGCATGTGTGCCTGACACTAGAGTGGGTTAAATGCACTGCTTTAATGGTGTTGGTGTTTGCATGTGTCAGTGGTGTATTGCGCATTAATTCCAGCCGCTGTAAGACATTTGGTGGTGTAATGAGCCTTAAATGACTTTGGGGTGCAACAAACTAAAACACCTCTGGGGAGTTTTAGTTCGCTGCTCTACGGGAATATGGAATGATACAGAGCTCCGTGAGGGTCAGGGGGCTGTGCAGGCAGCTCGTGCAAGCAGCCTGGCAGCAGCCCAGGAAGGCAGGCTCCACCAAAGAGAAAAGAAAAAAAAGCAGTGAGCCTGATCTCTCTTTCCCCTCCTCCCCTCTGCCCTGGAGCCTGCCTGCCTGCATGAGTTGAGCTGGGACCCGGTCCTTCCCTCCGTGGCTGCAGTACCCCTCAGGACCGCCCAAGCTGGGTGCCTGTGGGTGGGTGCTGCCTGGGGAGTGGGCCGCCACTGCCACAAAGGGAAGCACCAGCCCCTCCCCACCCTGCAGCCCAGGGACCACTCCGTCCGCCAGCAGCTCACCCTCCCCTCCCTGCCGCCGGAGAGGCAGGTAAGACACAGGTGTACATGACATGGGGCTTACTTCACTCTAAATTGAAGTGGTGTTTTTAATAGTCCACTGCTTCAGTTTAGGGCCCCCATTTCATCTACACATGCCCCATGACACAACAATTCTGTAAAATAGGAGAAAATGAAAATGAACATTGCAATACACTTTATGATATACTATATACACTTTGTTTTCCTGTAACAAATTACAGCATAACTACAACCTAACAGTCAAATCTCTAACAAGTAGGGTAACAAGTAATAGGGTAACAATTCCCTTTCCTCATATTCCTAACAAGTTTCTTGCTCTGCTGCTTCCTAAACTGCTTCGAATCATTTTGAGTAAAATGCCTAATTACTATGCAGTTTAGCCACAGTTCCTATCTCAAGAAAACCACAAATATTTGCAAAATCACCTTCAACTTCTTTCACTTCTGTGAGCAGACTGGATGATTTTTGCTGCATGGTACATAGTGTCCTTCACAGCCATGGCATCAAAAGAGATAACATGGAATAAAAACCTAGCAGAAGTTCATTTCATCTCCACCTTCCCCCAAGCGAGGAGCCAGAGGCAAATTCAGAGCAAATGAAGAGCAGGACTACAGATCACATTTTTCTATAAGCTATTCTAACATACCAATAAATCTCTAAGATGCTACTGAAGAAAGACAGCAACCATTATGGTGGCTCCTTAAGAGATCCTAATGCAGAGATAATATCAACGTCTGTCTTGTAACCAGGATGCAAGAGTAAAGCTGGGGTTGCAAGCAGTGTTTTGAAAGATAGCTGCAAGATGATACAGCAG
>NW_005841830.1:5862637-5904507 GCF_000455745.1 Alligator sinensis
TTGCTCAAATCCAGCTCCCTATGCTGCTTGATATAGTTCAGTGAGCTCAAAATCAATATTCATGCTAGAGTTCATTAAGCTAATGACACAAATAAAGCACATAACATATCCATTTTCACAAATGAGGAAGCCTTTTCCTCAGAGGACTGAAAAAACGTATCAGGAGAAAGACCTTCATTTTATCCTTAAAGTTCCCTTGAATCTGAACATAAGTGTAAAACCAAGTTGGCAACAGCGCTTGGATTGATGAAAGAGGAAACTTGTCTGATCAGGTGACAGTTGCTTTGTTATTGAGACTACTGATAAAGCAATTTGTCCTATGGCCTTAAAACACATCACCGGTGATTTTGCTTGAAACCTGTTATTAATTCAGTGTAGCAAAAAGGATTTAAAAAAATAAAGCCATGAACTGTTTACTTGTGATATGAAGAACAGAACCAAGAGTACAGATAATTTCCCTTTTATGCTAATGAACTTCTCTGAACACAGTGGAATTACTAATATTGGCATCATACCAGAATCAGATCCCAACTTCTACTTTGTTCCAATATGTGTGTTTTTTGTGCAGAATTTAAAAAAAACCCTCAAAATCATGAACTCAGAGAATGTTATAGGTCCAAAGTCAAGCACTCAAATGTTATGAAATGTCACAAATTAAGGTTCAATCTTAATTTTTCTCACTTGTACCTTATGTTCTTTTTAAACATGATTACATATTGTTTCCATTGACCATTGTTCAGTGCACAGGACAAACTGGTCTGTGAGTGAATCAGAGTTCTATAGCGGAACAGGATATTGTCTCTAAGTTCCCTGGCCTCATGGCAGAAATCAGAAAGCTGATAATGAGTGAGGTAAGGGACTGCAGGAGGAGAAAGGATGCTGGGACCTGTCACTTAAGTCAGACATTTCACTGCTTGCCACTAATTGTACACTCCTCACTTCCTGGCCCTGTTTTGCAGGACTGCTGAGCACTCCCAGTTGCAACTCCAGACAATGGGAACTGTGTTTGGAATATTCAAAACACTAAATACTTACAAAAACAGGTCCTACATATTTCAAGCTGGGCACTCATTTTGAACAGTTCGACCCTTAATTCCTGTCTCTCAGTTTTTCACTTTTTAAGAAATGTGGATAAGGTTGCGCACATTCTCACAGGGTTTTGTGAAGATACATTCATTAATTTGTAGGAAGCGTTCTGGTATTATGATGAAAGGTGCATAAAAAGCAATGAGGAAGGTAGGTAATAATTCTGTATTCAGTGAAGGGTTTACATAGTGTTCCTGAAGCATAATCTGAGGCCACATATATGGAGAATAAAAAAAAAACAACTGAATAAATATTTACCACTGAACGAGGCAACGGTCCTGGGGAAAAAATAGCATGTCAACATGTAATTAAAGACTGTATCATAGAACTTTTACCTAAGAAGGCTGGACGCTGGCATTTTCTAACTCGTGAATGTTTGCCTTTTCTACATTATCATCCCTTTAAAAAGATTTGTGTGATGCAACTTCATAGAACACAGAATTCCTGTTTTCAGCTAACTACTTAATGGGTTAGAGAACAGGTTCCTCAACAAGGTGGCTGCCAGGTAGGAAAAGGCCATTAACATACACTTTGGCAGACAGCTTCCCAATGGAGCTAAGCCAGAGTACATGGTTTAATGAAGTCATTCAGAGAGGTATCATGCAAAACTCGTATATGTCCAAAAAAAATTACAGATTCTTCAGGCAACCTGTTGAAGTGGTGTATAAGGAGTATGAGCAATAAAAGGAAAATTTAGAAATCCATTTCCTGAAGTCCATTTCATAAAACACCAAGTGGATGGAATGTGCTGGGTAAATATCAAAACAGAAAAATATAAAAAGTATATTGGGACAGACAAAAAATCTATCTAGCCCAGTACCTTGTCTCTAACAGTGGCAGGAGTAGATGCTTCAGGAGAGCACTAAACCAGTTATACCAAGAGTGAGCTATCCCCTGTTAATTACTCTCCCTTGCATACATCATCATTGGTTTAGGGATGCCAGAGGATGCATCTCCAACTTTTCTGTTTAATAGCTATTCATAGATATATCATCCATGAATACGTCTAGTTCCTTTTTGAACCTGACTATACTATTTGCCTCTACAATCTCCTGTGGTAATGAGCTCCGAAAGTTAACTATGTGCTACATAAAAACATACTTTCTCTTTTTAGTTCTAAACCCATCTCCTGCTAAATTTCAGTAGGCACCCCCTAGTTCTAGTATTCTGGGACTTGGAGAATAACAGTTTCCTGTTCACTTTCTCCACACTCTTTATTATTTTATAGGTCTCCACTATATTCCCTCATCAGTCTTCTCCTTTCCAAAATGAAGTTCTATCCTTTTTAGTTTCTTCGGGTATGGCAACCACTCTATACCTCTGATCATTTTGTTTGCTATATCTTTTCTAATTCTACTATACCAGTTTTGAGATGCAGAGACCAAAATTGCATCTCATAGTGACAAAATGTTTTCCATTTTGTTTTCAAATCCTTTCTTAATTACAGCCAATGTTTGATTGGCTTTTTTGGTCACCACTGTACATTGAGCTGATGTTTTTAGAGAACTATCTACAACAACTCCAAGACATCTTTCCTTAGTCATAACTAGTTCAGAACCCAGCATTGTGTATGTATTATTTAGTTTTTTTCCCCCTATATGCATTATCTTGCACCTGTTGACACTGAAGTTCATTTGCCATTTTTCGCCCACTCACTTAGCGTGGCAAGATCTTTCTGCAGCTCTTTTCCATCAACTTGGGACTTGACTACCCAGAATAATTTAGTGTAATCTGAAACCTTGGAGATTTCACTGTGCATACCCATTTCCAGATCATTGATGTAAGTGTTGAAAAAAAATTGGGTCCAACACAGATGGCTGCAGGACCCCACTTTTGACCTCCCTCTCCCCTGAATAGTGGCCACCTAGCCCTATATTTCACTTCCTATCTCTTAACCAGCTCCCAATCCACTAATGAAATACAACTTTAGGAAGGGAAATTTCACAAAAATGAGTAAATTAGAAAGAAGTTAAAAGGAGCAATCAAAAATGTAAAAGGCTGGCAGGCATTCTGGAAGTTGTTTTAAAATACCATATTAGAGGCTCAGGAAAAATATATACCATAAATCAGAAAGGGCATCAAGGGTCCAATAAAACCCCTGCATGGTTTAACAGCAGAGTTAAGGAGGACATCTAAGGCAAAAAGACAACCTTCAAAAATGGAAGGTGCGCCCAAATAAGGAAAACAGGAAAGCTCATTAAATCTGGCAGGTTAAGTGTAAAAGCAAAATAAGGCAGGCCAAAAAAGAATGAGGAATATCTTCCAAAAAGATGCTAACATTAATAATAAAAACTTTAAAAAATATATCAGAAACAGGAAGCCAGAAACAGGAGAGAGAATCAGTTGAACCATTAGATGACCAAAGTGTAAAAGGTGTACTTAGGGATGATAGAGCCATAGCAAATAATCTAAATGCATTCTTAACATCAGTTTTTACTGCAGAAGATGCTGAGGCAGTTTCCACATCAGATTAACTCTTCCTAGTAGATAGGTCTGAAGAGTTAGATCACATTAAAATGACAACAGAAGTTGTGGAACAAACTGATAAATGCTAAGTTGCCAGGACCAGATGGCATTCACCTAAGAGTTCTGAAGGAACTCAAAGATAACGCTGCAGAACTGTTGGCAATACTACATAACCTATCATTACAAACGGCCTCTGCAAGAGAGGACTGGTAGGTTGCCAACATAACACCCATCATCAAAAAGGGCTCCACAGATGATCCTGGGAACTACAGACCAGAGAGTCTTCATTTCCATACCTGACAAGTTAGTAGAATCTATAAAAAAGAACAAAATCAGCAGTCACATGGAAAAATATGATCTGTTGGAGAAGAATCAGCATGGCTATTTTTAAAAGGGAAATATTGCCCCACCAACCTGCTGGAGTTCTTTGAAGGTATTAACAAGCTTGTGGACAATGGGAATCCAGTTGACATCATATATTTGGATTTTCAAAAAACCTTTTGATAAGGTTCCTCACCAAAGACTTTTGAAAAAGCTAAGTTGCGACAAGAACTGTGATGATCTTTTTTTTAAAGAGCCCTGAGTGAAATCTTGGCTCTATGAAGTCAATGAGAAAACTACCAACGATATGGCCAATAGGGCCAGAAGTTTACCTCCTCAATACATTTGTGGATATAGAGGATACTTTAGAAGGAAGGAAAACGTGTCTGAGCAGTTGGCTGACATTAAGACAACTTCAGAAATATCTGTCTATTCTTGCATTGTCAGCAGATTACTTGGTGCAACACAGAGTTTATATCCTCAAAGGTGTGGCCTGCAATATCTAGGGACACATTACATGGGGGTGCTGACGGAGGACAGATATGTTTAACCTTGGCAGGGGGAAGAAGGGGATCTTAACAATAAGCATTTTTCTTCTTAAAAGCAGCTGACTTCTTGAACTTCACTTAAGCAGAGGAAGTCACATCCAGCTGGGCTACTGCTGTAACAAAGGCCTTGACTAGTACTGGAGAGAGGTCGGGCAGATGGGAGGAGAAGTCTGACAGCTTCTAGTATAAAATTTTTGTAAGCCAGTGCTGCTTATCAAACCTGAGCAGCTCAAATCTCTTCTTAGATTAATTTATGGCTGAAGAAAAGCTGGGGGCTTTAAAAAAATCTCTTACTGTTGCAGATCAGGTTTCAAAGAGAGTCCCATTGGGCTGCATCGTAGTGTCTTATAAACAAGAAGAAAATTCTGACACTCAAGTACTGTATGGACTGTGTACATTTTTAAGAAAGTACATGGATAGATACACTATTTTTTCCTCCTGGGGTTCCCAGGTATCTTATCTATAATCAAACTTATTTTTTTGCTAGGCCTAACTAAATGGGACAAACAAAATATT
The DNA here is from genome assembly GCF_000455745.1 of Alligator sinensis. NCBI lineage: Eukaryota > Metazoa > Chordata > Crocodylia > Alligatoridae > Alligator > Alligator sinensis. The sequence continues at coordinate 5,867,575 of NW_005841830.1, forward strand.
GGGGGGAGGAAGGAGAGGCTGAGAGCCCAGAGCTAGAGCTGTCTATTTTGGAGAAAGAAATCGGACTGGTTCTAACAAGAAAATCAAGCTTTCTTGAATGGGCTCCCCAAAATGCTACAATTATACATGTCAATCCTGACTGTTCTATCAAGTTTGAGTTTACCGTTGTGCACACAAAGCCCTGATACAAAGGAACAAGACTGACTTGATGAAGTGTCATTTATTTATTCCACAACAAGTAATAAAGGCAGCCTTGGTGGAGTATAGAACTGGCAACCAAGTTCCTATGTGTCAGTCCAAGCATTGTACAGGATTCTTGAAATTTCATTTCAAAGGATTTTACAAAATATACTCCTAGAGCTTTGCTCTTGGAAAGCAGTTGCTGCTCAGGTGGATGGAAAACACTATAGGAAAAAGAATGTAGCATGTTACATAATGGAAGGAAAGAGAATCGTTTAGCTGGGGAAATCCCTATTATTTTAAGAACCATAAGGCCTTCCCTATCCATGCAGGTTAGACGGGGGAGGAGGGGGGGGAGGGGGTGGTTGTTGTTGATAAAAGTCTCTGGAAGTTCTAAGTAATTATTCATTTAATGTTAATAGTGATGCCATTAGTACTACCAAAGTCCACAACCATCATTTACATTTAGGTGGCTACAAAAGGAAAATAAAACAATGAGTTGTCACACTGCTCTGATCTTCAAGTAAACTCTGACATGGCAACCACCAAAGCCAAGAAGTAGCACAAACAATTTTCTATGTATTGAGATGACAATACATGGTACCCCTTGCCCTGCCCAGATTATCCTTGTCTATAATCCAGGAACTTCAAAGACAGAACAAACAAGAACTGGAAGTCTGGACATTTGTGGCAAATAAAAAAAAGGAAAAAAAGAAAATAAAAGCCTTTTCTATCAAGCTGTTCCGGGATATCAGCAACTGGCATGTGCATATGTTACAGATGTGAAGGTCTTCTAATGGATTTCAGAAGTGCTAACAATACAAAGTGAAATAGCCTGGTGTCTGCGGTAGCTTTATTAAAGGCAAATTTATCAGTCAGAGACTTTGAATGTGATCAGCTTGTCACAATCTAGTCTACTTATTGGTTTAGGTATAGCCACTTGCACCTTTCCTTAGGAATGGGTGTTAAATGACAAGCTGAGGTGTTACTTTATAACACATTTTCTCTTTCTGAGCCTCGCTAAAAGACTGCAGGAATACGTCTCAGGTATCAGAAATGTGTCCAGCATACATTTTGGCAAAGGACAAGGATGTAAAGCAAGTAAGTGCTTTTCACATAATACATCACGTCTAAACAATTTAAATGAAAAGGCCCATGGAGCTAGCACAGCAAAGGCTTTTATACACAAAGGACCAATGGCGCTAACATCAACCAGTCACTTTTGACGCCCTAGCATGAACCTATCCCATGTAGCTCGGTTAACTGGGGCAGTCTTTGGCATACATCCAGGGCAAAGCTAGAATGTGCATCTTTGGATTCACAGTGAGACCTTTTAACTGGTCTGCCACCATGGCCTGCACTACTATTATTTGCATTCTTTTAGCAAGGAAATACCTGGAAAGTTGTTACTATCATCCAAACAAGTTTTCTGGTCTGTCCTTTACACTGCTTGTGACAGATGTATCTTTTTTAATGACCTGTGTAGTACTGAGGACAATGTCACTGCTTAAATTTAAGAGGGAGCGTGTGCTAATTTTAATGTGCTACATTCAATAATACAAGGCCAGAAGTCAGAAGCAGCAAGGAAGTTAGGTTTCCATGAACTCCTGTCCTGTATTTCTCCCAGACTGCGAGCAGACCCCCAGCACAGGAAATACAGTACTTACAAGAGGGTGGAGGCATGAGAGTGGGAGATTAATGGAAAGGAAGATCTAGTACTTGGCAATTCCCCTGGAAATCAGCAGACCACTGACACAAGCATAAGGAAATGAGCTGAGATTTCTTAGAAAATCTGGTACAAGTGCAAAAGTAAAAGTACAGCTCTTAAATAGAAGGAGAGATTTCATTTTTTTTAAAGAGCTTTGGCTAAATATTGAGATATTTACTTTGAACTATTGCCCAATAAGCACCAGCACACATTACTAGGCAGCAGGCCCATGTTTGTTAATTATACCTCACTATGAGACACTGCTGTTGCCCTTGCTCAGACAAAACTTTTGTTCATGTCAGCATTGCTGCCAAAGTAAGGACTGTGGGCTTGGGATTAATATTTTTAGGGAGCAAAGACATTGAAAATGATGATGCAGCTTAAGAGTATGTGGTTGGGGGGAGAAGGAAGGAGAGTTCTGAGAAGAAAAGAACATGAATAGCAACTTTTCAGGTAAATCAAATCCAAACCATCCACACAAGTCTAGGTGAAGGCACATGGGACAATGAATCGGTGAATATATCACGAGTCACTGCATACAAGGAACTTTCACTCTGAGATGTGATGGGGATTATAATGTTTTGGATAAATGATTAGATTTTCACATGATCAAGTTTAGATTGCATGCATTTATGCAATAATGAGGATTTTAAAAAAGATCCTAAAAAATTCTTGCTCTTTCAAAAGTTAAAGCTAAACTTTCAACTTGACTGCCCCTTTCTGCCTTTGCCTTGTCTTCAGCATATGACTGGTACTTAGACAATGTCAATTCTTTTTTCATAGCCTCAGTGTGCCACATGCTTCTGATGCTAACTAGAATTTCTTACACTTACAGTACAGTTCACAAAAAAGGCTAAACCCTACAGGTACTGCATATCAGATGCTTCAATTTAAAACAACAAATGTTTTTGAGTTCTTAAGTAATGCTCAGTGGTCAGGCTCACTGAACTGTATGAACCAGTATATAATACAGAACCTGCATACACAACAATATTTATTTTAAAAAATGTTTTCAAGCACAGGTGTAGACATAGCCTGTTAGAGATTTTCAGGGAATTATTATTTTTTTTTTTTTTTAAAGAAATGGACATGGGTGCACCAGTTTTTAAAAATGCTCTTTGGGCTAAGATTGGGCTGAAATTTTCCATGCTCAAAATCTGTTTCAGAAAGTTAAGAGCAACCAAAACAGGGAGGTCAGAATGAAGGTCAGTAGGCAATAAGCACATTTAGCATGACTTAGGTGTACATGAACACTTTTCATCCACAAGGAAACTGTTGTTGTAGTTGTAGTCCCCCTATGTGAGGATGACAGTCTTCCAGTAAGCAGGGAAGTCATAAGTGAGTCTGTAGGTGATTGAAGAGGCTGATCTGAGATCCGCATGTTCACCTGAAGACATGGCAAATAGTTCCAGGAGGAATGTGTCAATCTTGGCAATTCTGAATCACAGCTCTTTCCATTTGGCTCTCATCTATTCGCCTCCATAGTGAGACAAGTTTGCTCAAAATGATTGATCCTTTATTGTTAGGGACCTACATAATTCACGGTTTTGCAGATTTCGCAAACACTAAGAAATCCAGGATTGTCGGCAAAATCTGCAAAATCAGCAAAAAACAAATGAACAACAACAACAAAAAACCTTAATAAGAATAAAATGCCAGCTTCCCAGTGGTCCTCATTGCTGGGAGGGGGAGGTGCTAGTTGGTGGGGTGGCATAAAGGGCAGCAGACAAGATGGTGGCAGCCTCCTCATCCCTCCTCACCCTGCCAGGACCTCTCTGCCAATCTGTGCTGAGAAGTGGGACCACATGAAGGGCAACCAGCATTCAAGATGGTGGCTGCTCCCTTGTCTCTACTCTCCCTGGGGACCCCTCTGCCAATTAATGCTGCCACAAAATGACCGTGGAATTAGAACTTTATGTCACGATCAACCTATGGAAACTGGTAAGTCCCCCCATAGTTTAGGTAGACCTCTACTTATTGTACAGCATGGTGTTTATAGGGACAAGTTATTGTTAGACTCTCCCAGGTGTTGATGTTAATATCTAATTTGTTGAGACTGGCCTTCAAGGTATCCCTGACTTTCTTCTATGCCTACCTTTGGAGTGGTGACCATCTGTGAATTGGAAGTATAGGATCTATTTTGGGAGCCAGTTGTCAGGCATCCTTATGACATGTCCTGTCTAGCAGAACTGGTGCTGTATAAACATGGCTTGAATGCTGGTGGTGCTTGAGCACGAATGCTGGCATTCATACATCTGTCCTTCCAATTGACATGAGGGATTTTCTGAAGACATTGCTGATGGTAACATTCCAAGGCTTTCAAGTATTTCCAATATGTCATTCATATTATACAACAGGGTAGGAACGACAACAGCTTGGTTAGACTAGAAGTTTGGTTTGGGTCCTGAAGTCATGATCAGTGAAGATGCTTTTTCAGAGACATTCAAAGACAGCACTGGCAGATTTTTACTGGTGTTAAATACTATTCTTTGTTTACTTTTTGGGAAACGTGGCTACCAAGGTAGGGGAAATGCTCAACACTCTCCAAGGCTTGCCTTTTAATTGCCATATGTGGTTGAGCAGCTGTTTGGTCTGGAGTCGGTTGGTAAAGCATGTTGGTTTTCATGAAGCTGACTGTAATTCCAAGCATTTCACACACTTCACAGAAACAATCAAGAATGGCCTGGAGCTCTTCAACTGCATGAGCACATATGAGGAAACCAAAGAGCATCACAAACTATAAAGAGATATCCTTATACTACTGATTCTCAACCAGGATGATGTGGCATTGTGAGGTACCTGTTGATCCTCTCAAGGGTGCCCAGGGTGCTACACAATGTTAGCACTGCTTGATGTGCAGACACTACTCACAAGATAAACCCAGATATTCATAGATTCACACAGAAGTTTAGGGCTGGAAGGGACCTCATGAAATCATTGAGTCCAGCCCCCCTGCTCTGGGCAGGAAAGACTGCTGGGGTCAAATAACCCCAGCAAGGTGTGCATCCAGTCTCCTTTTGAAGATCTTCAGGGTAGGTGCCTGCCCCATCCCTACTGGGAGTCTATTCCAGAATCTGGTCACACAAACCTTATTGCTACCTTTCTGTTTTGTCCAAAGTCTAGCAAGTGTGGGGAAAAGCCAAATTCAGGTCCCTTCCCTTCTAAGATAGTGCTCATCTCATTGAACCACACTCCCTCTTAGCTCCTGTCTGGCCTCACATATCTTTCTGTCTTGGTAGCGGGCTAATTTCAAGATAAATGGTATAGAGTGCTTATCCCATGGCCTGGTGGATTGCTGGGAAGTGAAAGATGCAAGTTAAAATTGCCTTCAAAAGGGGGCCTAGAACATAATCCTAGCTATTTGGTGAAAAGCAGGGTGGCTTTTCTCTTTATCAAATTAATTTTTTGGCTTGCATAGAATTATGGACCTTCCTTTGGAGCATAAATAGCCTCAAAGGCCATTTACACAGTCGCTATATTCAATAATGGATGCCTTGTGAGACTAAGAAGTCAAAATTTTGGCTGCAGAATATCCTCAACAGCATCCACTTCATTCCCTCCTCATCTTTCCTAACTTTCTCAAGTGAGGTAAATTAGGAAATATTACTGAATTCTGAACCATGATCCAGGACAGCCCAAAGTTATAATAATGTAAAAATCAACATCAACATAGCATTCACAGAGAAGTCAGTGTCAAATATCTCAAATGGGAATCCATAGTATTAAACCATTCTAACCTATTTGAGTCTTTCTGAGCTCTTTGCACCAGTATTGCTCTATTATTTTTCTGTAGTCTAAAAAATGAAGGAAAACCAAGAATTGGCATTTTTTGAGTGTTGCCTTGGGTCTAATGAGAGGTACCTAGAATCTAACGAGGAGTGCCCTGAGGCCAAAAAAGGTTGAGAACCACTACCTTATGCCTATACTTATTCTTTGGCATTAGCATAATAACAATAAATTATATAAGAGCTTCCCTCTACACCAACAAGAAAATATACCCTGGCATCTGTCTCTCTCTCATTTAAAAAATAGCAAAAATTTGAATATTCTAATTAAACACCTCATAGAAAAACACACAGAAATCTTAATGCAGGAGGGAGCAGAACTTTATACTTATTTTAGTTGTACTCTGTGCATGCATATTTCCACAACTGATTTTGTTTGCATATAGAAATACCTGCACTTGTTTTTCTAAATTATATCTAGAGAATGGTTAGTTTTATATTGTTGCTATTATGAATTTAATTTTACAGGGAAAAACAGAAATGTTGCAAGTATTTGTGAGATAATTCTGGGCTTGGCACTCTCAAGCCTGAATTTGTTAGGAATGGTATCTTTTAGAGTTAAATGCTTTAGATTGTTTTGTTTTTGTTTTCACCAGATACACATCTCTACAAGTTTCTTATTTAAATTACAGCCCAATTATTGACTGAATTACTTTCCCCCTATGCCACTGCTGAACTGCAAAATGTTTTTCCTGCCATATAAGCAAGTCTATAAGAAGCCCAAACAAGTTCAGGAAGAGTTATATAACATATTTTGCATTTTTGGGGCTATAATTAGAGTGATAAGATTATGGCAGAGATCCTAGAACAGATTAAGCATAGAATTCTATGATGAATGAAAGCTTGGGTCATTAAAAGTGCAGAACTAAAAGCCTTTTTAAAGTGCACACAGTCAAACATTCAGGACAATAACTTCGTACATTTAACAAGCACCTTTGATGCCACTCGTTAGAGTACTGGTACATAAATTAACAAACAAGCAAAAGCAAACAAAACAATTTGCCGCTAGCAAGTTTGGCTCAAAAGGTATGTACTACAACTAAGCTGAAAGTAATCAGGTGACAGGATACATGTTTCTAGCTTCAGATCTAAGAAGTTTCCATGAATGCATAATGAAAAACTATTCAAAACTGCAAGTGGAAAGAAGCCACTTGGATGGACAAACGGGACAACAGCCTTGCTAGGACAAGACCACAGCACTTACGTGAAATTATGTAAGAATATGAACATTACAATGATCAAGTTTCGTGGTTATGGAAGAATGAGTTTCTCTGAATATTACACACAAATTGTTGTTATAAATCAATGGCACTCAACCTATGGCCTGTGGGCTAGATTTGGCCCCCCAGATGACTGGATCTGGTCCATGGCACAGAGGATCACTGTCATATCCCCTTTGCTGTCCAGGATTGTGCTGCTGATCCCCTCTACAGCTGAAGTTAAGCTCTCTTTCTCTCTCCCTCCCCTCTTCCCTCCTTCTCCTTGCTCTCTGACACTGGCAGCCACCCTCCTCCCCACTCTCTTCTTCCCCTACTGGTGTGGAGTGGTGCCCACAGTGTAGCCAGTCACAAGTACCCAGCCTGCCACTCTAAAGGGTTGAGCTCCGCTATTATAAACCACTGAGTGAAGTATCTCATTATAGTACCTCAACATGTTAGAAAATGGAAGGAATGTATGATTTGACAACTAATTCTGTGCATATCAAGCCTTCAATGTGGATAATACTGTTTCAGAGCAAAAAGATAATGTTTGCCTTCATACTGAAAACAATTGCATGAATAGTTTACTCAGTCAGATGTATGTTCTGAGTGTGTGTGTGTGTGTGTGTGTGCGTGTGTGCGTGTGTGTGCGTGTGTGTGCGCGTGCTTAAAGTTGAAACAGGGTGTCAATTTATAAATGTTGTAAGTGTGAAACGTTGTAAGTCGAGGACTGCCTGTATTGACACCTGGTTTCAACTTTCTGACGTCAGTTTTGATTTTACAATGCTTGATCTGATGAGATGCCACACCAGCGAACAAGCTCGCTGCATCGCCCATCTCCCTGGAGAACATCTGTCCAAACTTCCTTGGACACTTTCTTTAAGAAAGCAGACAAAACTCCAGAAAAACCTGCAGCCAAAACTCTTGGGAAGAATCTAGCCAAGAACCCTTCAAAAAGTCCAGCAAAATCACCTCAAAGAAGTCCTTCCAAATCAATATGATTGCTATTTACAATATAAGTACATTAATTACTCATCTATAATTGATTGAGTACAAAATTCTGGGTTATTTTTGGTGAAAACAGGGTATCGGGCCTTGGTTCAGGAAAAAATCCCCCATTTATAACATTGTTTCCTGTGGGAAAATCGGTCCCAAGTTGCAACGTTTTGACTTAAGACAGTTTTCAGGAACCAATTGTGTTGTAAGTCCGATGACTGCCTGTATTTAGTTTTGAATAATTTCTTAGTATTTGTCCCTTTATAAAATTTCCCAATAATAAAACCGCTCTATTAGTTGATAATAAGTAATTTAGGTAGATTTAAGATCACCCAAGCAAACCTATGTTTGATCCCCATTATGGATAGGGCCTTAATTTCAAGCAAAGAAACGAAAAAAAAAGACAAGGTAAAAGAAAATCCATCAAAGGGAAAACTCAAGTCACTTCAAGAAGGGAGCCAAGTCTTTTTGGATAATGAAGACAACATTAAAAAGGCAAAATTCTTTAACAACTCCAAAAGTCTGACATGTATCATACTGGCATTAAGGAAAAGGTTATAAAAATATATAGTTTGTGTTCCAGGGAAACATAACAGAACCTGAATGAACTGAACAGAAATGTGACATTAAAAAAACATTCATATACATACTATATTAATATTTTATATTACACACACACACACAATGTATCTACCTGCTCTGCTGCGGGTAACAGGGATGCATTAACTTTTTTTACCTTGTATCCCTCTTTTGATATCAGCTAGAAAATAATCTCTCTCAGAGTACTGTTATAGAATTTGGTAAAAGGACAAACCTTTCAGTACACTGTAAACAAGAATGCAGTGGACACTGCGCAAGTAATCAGCCATTCCAACCTAGTGAAAGACAGCAAAACACCTGACAAAGCAAAAACAAAATGGAATGGCAAAGGTATCTATGTATCACTTCTACATTGCTTTTCCCATGGGTTTTGCATTTTATGTATTCAGCTCGTAAACCAATATTCTAATAGGTAACACAAATACATGTATGCAAGCAGGTCAAGATTCACTGTCTGTAACTGATGCACATCCTATTTGAATGCAAATTTCAACACTGTAATTCTTAAACAGCAAAATACTTAGTAATGACATGAACCAGACCAGTCTTCAGAGAAGCAGCCTGATTATGCCTAAAGGATTTTCAGTTTAATTGGAGTATGGTACTATCCCCTGGATTGTCCTGAGCAAAAGTAAAGTTGAAACCTACAGAAAGACTGCATAATGACACAAAATAGGTTCCATTGCCAGTGCCTGAAAAACCAGCTTATCTAAAGGGAGCTATCGTTGCTCCGTATGATTTTGCAAGTCTTCTGCAGTTAACAGGCTCCCTGTATTAGCTGCAGAAATATAGTGTTATAGTTTTTGAAGACCAATGTATAAATACTTCATTGATAGGAAAAAAGAGGGTTGGAGTATAAATGTCTCGCTGACACTTGAACTATGGCACTTTTCATGGAAATAAAAGCATCACATTTTTAAAACATGGGAAAATGCTTTGTATATATATATATAATTTATGCTTGGATGATATATTTTTCTTGCAAGATATTTATTCTTAACTTCATTTTTAACAGAATTTACACTTAATATTTTTAAAAGGACTTTTCTATCGAAAAAGCAGGCTTTAGAATATAAATTAATGTCCTGCAGTCCAGCTAATAAAAGTCTTATAGCTGAAAAATGTTTTCTATAAAACATCAGTAAAGGCGTAAACTTGCCTGGCTTTCTCCATAGCAAATATCTAAACTTCAAAGTCCAGATGGAACTATCAACAATACATAAAAAATACAAGGTCATACCTACACTGGGGTCACCTGACCCCCAGTTATCTTTCCTGCCTGATGCAGGGGGCTGGACCCAATGATCTTCTGAGGTCCCTTCCAGCCCCTTACAATCTATGAATCTATACCATGAACAACTGGGATGCTAGAGAACTCCCATATCCTTAAAAAAATACTTGTATTATATATGTAATTTTTAGAAAAGGGATTTCAGTGTTTATAATAGAAAACTTACTTAGCTTGTATGTTTACTGTATAAAAGCTACCAAAATGCAGGTTTCTTACTCACTGGACATTTCACCATGCCTTACAAAGCACTTTTACATTGTAGAGATGGAAAAAGGCTAAAGGATAGTGGAGTGTCCTGAAGCCAGTAGCTACTTTTACTGCTGTTCTTAGAGGGGTCAGACTACACTACAACGCCTGTCTCCCTTACTCGCAAGTAGTTTTAACTGAAATCAATGAAGTAACTCATATGACTGTGAACTAGATGATAGGGTCTAAAACCACAGGCACACAACCCTGATGTGAGAATCTATGGCACAGATTGTTTGGAGTTAAAACCAGCATTGGCAACACAATGAGAGTTATTTATTAAATGTATACATTGTTTGCAAGACCAGAGGGTCTTTGTGGGCAAACAGATGCAATCATCATTTGTTTTACAACTTTTCTTCCTTCTGCAACAGTTATATTTCACTTCCAAGTAACCAAGCTGGCTATATTTTCACTTTGCAGAATATTAAAACCTACCCATTTTGCACATTCTGCGGAAACTACCTATTTGCAATGCGTTCCACTTGGTTTTCACACATGCACTGCAAACACTTCATACATTGTTTCTGCAAGTCCATTTTTTTGATAATAGATTGTTCTGGTAAAATATTATGTAACATTACTAAAACTGTAAAAAAATATACTACTTGAAATTATAGGAAGCCCTGATTTGCTCATTTGGAGCTTATATGGCTTATGCCCCAAAACTGGTAACAATTCATCCAACTCTATTCAAACATTCCATGCAAATAGTAAAGATAAAAGAAAGCGAGATTTATGTTTTTAGATATGGGCTTCAAGCCAAATCTTTCATTATATTTTCTTCTGCTGTAGATTTATGATCAATGAAATGGCTGACAGCATCTAGTTCCAGATTTTGATTAATAAGTGAAATGAAGTGTATTTAGACACATGTAGGTACATTTATTACAGATCAAAAATCAAATTCCATTTCTAAAATAACTAAACCAGGTTTTATTTTTTTGTGAAAGTTTCAACTTAAACTGACCTATTATTGATCAAGTGAACAAATAAAAACAGTCAGTCCCTAAACTTTAGTGAGGGTACAAATAACATGTTAAAGTTCCAGATATATTTGGGAAGAGCACAGAAATGGAAAATTACAACAGGGCTGGAGAATGCACTAAAAACTGTTTAAAGCTTAGCTGATTTTTAGCACAGTGAGAAAAAGATAACGCATTTTCCTTTACAAATGGGTGAAACTGCTACTGTCCTTGTGAAGCACAGCTATGGTTGTAGCTGCAAGGAAAAGAACCTCCAAATAAATAAATAAATAAAATAAATTTTGTATTTTTGTCAATTTCAAATGCTTTAACTAGCTATATCTGCAGACATTGGCATAGAGCAACCAGCTTTTTTCTCAGACTGAAAACTATTTTGATTTGAGTCTGTGGAGGTATGTTTTCTCTCCTCAAGTGGTCAGCTGTCAGATTACAGGGTGTGTGTAACACACACAAACGTGCAGAGAGAGAGAGAGAGAGAGAGAGAGAAAGAAGAGGATGTTGTATGTTAATTTTTTAAAGTATTTTAGGCTTAATGCTCCAAGATCCTGAGTACACTGTGGCTCTCATCCAGCAAAGCAGTTAAGAATGTACATAATTTCAAGACTATGAGGTCTATTGACTCCTCATGCGACTCTCCTGATTAGACAAATATGAGTTAGGTAAAATATAAGATGATTAAATATACAGAATCTCCATCTATTTATATTTATTATTACCAGGGATCCTGGTTTCCTCTGTTTAAAAATAATAAATTATCTGATAAAAACTGCAAATTCTCTGCTTTAAACACCCCAAATCCAAATACATTCTTAATACCAATAAATTTTGGCATTTGATTTTGGGTTTATCATGGAAAGTCAGAGCTCCCCCTGCCCCCTCTGCTCACCAGGACACTAGTCCAGCTGCAGCTGGCCCCAGCCTCCTCCCCCACTGCTTTGTGATGCTGCGTGGCCCTGATATGCTGATGCCCTGCCCATACCATTGCCCTTCATTTCCCACCCACAGACTCTTGGGCCCTGCTGGTGCCTCTCACTTGTTACCCACAGCCCCCTAGGCCTGCTGGTGCCCTTCATTCCCTACCCAGAGCCCCGCCAGTGCCTGTCACTCCCCACCCATAACCCCATGCCCCCCCCAGCCCTGCTGGAGGGGGCCTCCAGCTGCCAGGGCTACAGAGCCCGTGGCTCCCCCAGTAGCACCCAAGTTCCAGCTGCTGCAGCTACTGCAACTCGAGCAGAGCACGGAGCCTGGCTTCCCCGTCCCCACGGGCAGCACGGCTGGAGCAGAGCCCATAAAGGCAGGGGCAGATGTGGGCTGGCCACTGTGGGCTTGGGGCTCCCTGCCCTGCTTGCCTTCCCTCCAGGGCCTCCAGGGTCACCCCCGCTGCTGCCTGGCACGGGGGGATGCCTCACCATAGCAGTGTGGGGCTCCCAGCAGTGGCACTGAGCCTCCCCACCCCACTCTATCATGTTGGGTCCTGCCTGCTGGGCTATGGAGACCCCCAGGGGGAGGGCAGCAGGGCGGGGAGCCCCGAGCCCACAGTGGCCAGCCTGCATCTGTCCCTGCCCCACACACAAACCTGGGGGGCACGTGATCCCCATGCTTCCCCTGTGAGTGCACACAACACCAGGGAGCCAGCCCCACTGGTGCCCCCTGGATAAGCCACCCACAGCTCTGTCCCATTCCCCACCTATGCCCTGCAGCGGTGCATTCGGGCCCTGGGCCCCAACCCCATGCACCACCCTGGCTGGGCAGCAGCCCCAGGCCCAGCCACAGCCCCAGGCCCAGCCACAGCCCTGCCCAACTACCTCCCTCCATCCCTCCCTCACTATGGGTGCCTCAATCCCCTCCCCGATTTACCTGACGGGAGCTGTGGGAGCTGCTCTTCAGGATGCCTGGCTGCCACATGTGTGTGCGTACACACATGGTGCATCCTGCCTGACAACCCTACTCCCACTTCCCCCCAGTCCCTTGTAGGCTGGAACTCTGTCAGCCTGGAAGGACAAACCCGCCGTTTCCCAGCTTTTTCTCCTTAAAAAGAGAAAATCTGGGTTTTTCTCTTTCCAATGAGAAAATCTGGGTTTTAATGCATTCTTCCATGGCGAACAGAAAACTTGGATACCTGATTATTACATAGTGGTAACTGATCTGTTAATCTGAAGCATCAGTGGGATGGTATTGTAGCAGTGATGTTCCATAGAAAATGTGAGGGGCAAAGCCTTTTGTGGGTGATATATTTTATTGGACCAACTTATAGTTGGGAGAGACAGACAAGATTTCAGGTTCCATTGTACCCTTCCTCAAGTCTCTGGGAGAGAAGGCTATGCTATATCTGCTTCTCTCCCAGCAATATGAAGAAGGGTACAGTGGTACCCAAAAGCTTGTCTGTTCCAATTGTACAGCTGATCCACTAAAATATACCACCCACAAAAAGCCTTACTTGAAATAATCATTTGAGTATGCAAAGAGGTGTATTTATGACTAAGCTGTACCATATTTTCTGACATATCACACACCCACAAATAAGACCCACCTTGTCTAGGGAAGGCAGAACAAAGTGGGGGGAGGAGAAGGTGTTTTTCAGTCATGGCTAAATCCAGACCTCATGGAGCAGGGACAGACGGTATTCCTCAGTGTCACTCATTTTTTTCCTGACAGCTTAAGCTTTAACCTTCTCACATTCATTGTTGAATTGGCAGCCAAAAGCTGCAAGCGGGTTATACTATTAGTTGCAAAGAGAGAGGGAGGAGCCAGCCTGTGGCATCTACCAAATCATTCCCATGCCTCCATTCAGGCATGGAAATCAGCTTCTTCAGTTACAATATGCCTTAATTTTGGAGGGCTAGTTTTTGGAGAAAGGGTGCATGTTGTGTATGAATAAATATGGTAAATATGGACCTTATTCTATTTCCCTTTGCTTATATCACAACTGAAATGGGAGAGAAATAAGGCAAGGTAATAATCAGAATGAGATATCTAATATCTCCTGACTTGCAAGGGATATAAAAAATGCCATATATTGGAAAAGTGAGAATGGCCATTTTGCAATGACATATCTCTAGTCCTGAGGGTTTGTGAACCACAAAACTGTAAGCCTGCAACTGGCACATTGGTTTCAGAACCCGTTTTCAGAACTGGTCCACGACTGAAAAAATATATATCCAAATTGAATAAAAAAGTCTTACATCCTGGACCAGGACAAATTTCATTCTTTGCAAAGAACTGTAAATTAATCTCAAAAAATTATTTTTAATTCAGCATCATCATAGTACCAGTAATAAATCTGCACAAGTTTTCATTGTTTTATTTTTTGGTTTATATAAGTTTCCATAAATTGACTCGGGGCTTTCAACTTGGCACTTTGCATTCTAATGCCCCTAGAATCTTAGCTGCAACAAACCGCATTGTCCATAGTTTAGATTCTGTGAGAGAGTGTACATTTATTTAAAATACATCCTAATATTCATCCCAAAAGTTAATGAACTTTGAAACCAAAGTTTTGTACAGGTTTCTCGATTATAACTATTTTAGGCATAAAAGAAATGTGATCAATCTATGCTCTTAGCCCAGCAAATGTTTATAGGAAAGATGAAGAGATACTTAAACTTACAGGAAAAAGGATTAACATGATTAAAATTTCTCATAGATAATCATCATCGTCATTACCTTGCCATCCCTTTCAATATTTTGTTTAAATCCTCAAAAACTTGAATTCACTTGCAGTTCATACTGTCACAACCCAAAGTTGTGGTTTTTTGTTTGTGTGTGCTTCGGCACCGCTAAATTATGTTCCCGCTAAATTGCAGCTCCTTTGCATGGTGGAGTGTTCTGCTGCAATAGGAGAACCCGTGTGCAAAAGAGTATTTCCCACCGTTTGTAGCCTTCTTTGCATGGTGCATTTCTTTTGCATCATAGTGATGCACGGTGCAAAGGAGTTCCCGCCATTTGTATTTGGATTCATGCCACATTATTGGCCGGTTCTAAATTATGCATACGTGGCGGCTAGCTATTGGCTTGCTAGCCATACAAAAGGCTTGCGTAGCTTCCGCCCAAGCCGGAGAGCAGAGCAGAGCAGAGCAGAGCAGAGCGAAAGAGACTTCGTGCTGTGTGAAGATCTCTAAGCAATGTGGACCCTTGCGGACCCAACGTGTCTCTCTTAAGAAGGCAACAGAGGTCTAAACAGCCTCTGGCCTCTCCCCGTTGCCGAGCGCAATCCTAGACGTATCCCTATCCTATATACCCAATTTTCGAACCCATGGAGTCTTAACAGCTCCGGGGGACCTAGGAACCGAACAGAACCCACGGAGATTCAGCCACTCCATGAGAAAAGAATTGCCAAACCCGCGGAGCCTAAACCACTCCGGGGTCAAAGAACCGAGTTTGTCAGAGTCCTCCAACGAGGATTCAAGTGGAGTTGTGCCTGGAAAGCTGTCCAGCCTACACCGCAACCACCTTGGGTGTAAGTAAATAATCTTTTCAATCAACCATTACGCCTCCGTAACTGATTCTAGCTCGTGCGTACCTTACCGCCCCGCGGTTTTCTCCGGCCCCGCGTGCCCGGGCTGCTGGCCACAGCCTGCGTGCACAAAGACGGGCCCGGCTCGCACATGGCAAGGATGGGATCGGGAGCCGGCCCGCACACACACTTCTCTCTCTAATTAATGATTCGGTTTGAACTTTTAGCACAGGAGATATCTTACCCATTTGTAAGCAAACATGTGGCCAGGACAAAAAGTTTTTATACAACTCTTTATTGTAAGATAAGATCTAGGGAAACATCTTTTTTCTCTTAGTTTAGATTTCTTTTTTCAAATATAACATTAAGAAAATTCCCCACCCAGTCTGCCAAGACACAATGTTCTCTACTGTCTGGGAAATAACTTTAATAATGTAATTTACCCTTCACTTCAAGAACATTTTCAAAAAGAACCAGTAAGCCCATGTATCCTGGTCCCTCTTCAAGCAATCACTTCCACATTTGCCCAAAGAATGTAAACAAGTTTAAAAACAGTTTACTACTAATGGATAAAACATTAGTTTTCCCTGGACTAGACCGGTAGCTACACCTCATTGCTATCAGGACTGTTTGCTGGCTGTTGTTAACTGCGCAATCATACAATGCTTGAAATTCTCCATTCTTCCACAACGGCTGTTGTAATCAGCCACTGAATCTTGGCAAAATCTGTATTGTGTGTCAAGAGTACACTCCGCATTGATCAAGGACATAAACAAAAAGAATGAGGATATTTTAGGATTTGGAGTGCTTCACTGCTTTTTACACTTGAATTATCAGTCTAAATGAAGTTAAGAAGATGGATAAAACAATATGCACATATTGTATTTCACATGTGGTTGCGTTAACATGCTAGCCTTAGGGGTATTTAAACTGTCCCAAAGCATTTTATGTAATAAAACATTAAACTAAGGCAAATAATCTTGGGCAGCTCACCCGACAACAATTCCTTCTTAATATTTTCAGACTGACAATTCTTGATTTGTAATCCTTCAAAAGTTCGGAGTTTTGGTTAGGTGAAGCTTTTCTATGTACATAGTCCCATAAAAAGGCCTGTTGTAACCTATCTGATCCATGATCTTCCCATTTCTGGTTATGCTGAAATGCTACACAAATTTCCTTTCCTATGCATCTGAAGTACAACCGTTGCAGTTAAGTGACTTGGAGTCAAAAAGCACAAAATAGAAAGAAGATACAGGGTACAGAGAAACCTCTAACTTGTATTAATGAAAGCAATACTATATGGCACTAAGTATAGTTGCATCCATCTAGCATTCATGGAAGGATGCAACCCAAGAAAGCTAGATAGTGCAAAGTACATCCTAAGGATCCTTAGGCCTCTAACACACATTACACTTAAGATGTGATTAACCTGTGTTTGGCACCTTAAATAGAAACCTGGCCACATGTTCAGGCAATTAATGGTGCAACAATGCAAAAAAAGGCCCAAAATTATTCCACAAAAGATATGTAACAATTTGGTAGCTGGTTTCCATTGTTCATAGAACTGAATGTGTGGCATGTCCCTACCATGCAGTCTGATGCCAGTTACATGATGGACCTTGGTTAACAGCTCCCCCAGCCCCAGGGTCTCACTGGAGTCTCATATGGCTCCCATACAGTCTCAGGTCTAAGACTGACAATCAGGTGACTGCTGGTCGCAGCCCTGGGACCACACACATCTCCAACCAGCTCCAGTGCAGTCCTGGGGCTGAGATTGACTACCATATGATTGTCAGTCCATCTGGAGGCTGGGGGAAGGGAGAGAACTAAAGGGCTTCTCCAGATGGGGACTTTAAATCCCATGATAGGCTATCCGGCATAGGGAGCCTCTGCTCCTCCAGGCTGGGCAACCCACCCAGAGCTCCTGGGTGTGGCGTTTAAAATCCCCAGTGGGTGAAGCCTCCCTCCTCCATGCCAGGCAGCCTGGCCCCAGACCTGCCCAGCATGGGTTTTAAGGTCCCCAGAAGGGGAAACTGAAGGCTCCCCTCACCAGGAACCTCTGCTCCCCTACACCCAGCAGCCTGGCCAGTACTGTCCCACTTTCTATTTTGTCAGCCAACTAATTGTCGACCCTGGCCTGGACACCTTCGGGTCTTGAACACTGTACAACACTATGCCAACTATCAGCTACTTGTCTGCCCTAAAAACCCCAGGTGAACTGCTCCTGGGACTGTCAGGGTTGGGGCCAAAAATCAGCTGGTTGTTAGCCCTGCATGCAGGCACCTCATTTTCACCTTACCAGTGTAGGGAGAGCCCAGGCAAGACATTGGTGCTGTTGGGGTCTGATCCCTGATCCTTCCTGCCATACACAAGTGTCATGAGAAGAGGTGCAATTGTAGTAGCAATCAGGGATCAGATCCCATTGCACCATTAACGATCATGAGGCATGGACTTCAGAAATAGTTGATTTCTGGCCACTTCTTCTTATGCTTAAAAATAAGCATAACTTTCTGAAAACACCACATGTGAGCTGCCTCAGATACAGAATCCTAGAAAATAAGGGTTGGGAAGGACCTCAAGAGGTCATCTAATCCAACCCCCTGCTCAAAGCAGGACTTATCCCCAACTATATCTTCTCAGCCAAGGCTTTGTCTACCTTGAACTTAAAAACCTGTAAGGATGGAGCTAAGCAGTGCCCCTACTTATTTTTCATGACTTATCTTTCTTGGCATGGGAATGTGGGTCCATAAACCAATGAATGGATTACATTCATCAGTTTACTCCAGACAGTTAACTCACATCTATGGAAGACAGTTTGCAGACAATTCTTTCATTTAATAAATTATGCTGGGATGATTACATAGTAATTGTGAAAATAAAAGTAAAATATTCTTTAAAATTATTTCTACCTCACAATTTTAATAGGAGGATACTGTGAATGAAAAACTGCTTAAACAAAATGTGAAAAAGGGGCTGGCATCACTCTCTGGCTTGCTTCTCAATGCAGCCTAATACATTATGCATGATGCCCTTTTGGCTCTGGCATGACACTGCCAGCTGTGGCTCACTATTTACCTCCCTGATGGGAAAGCACAAAATGCTGCAACACTTACATATTTCTTTTAGGACTTAATATCTTCATGTAAACATAATTTCTTTGTGTAATCTCTGCACTCTTCTTAATTTCTAAATGTAAACATAATTTGCAGGGCACTCTAGCACAGGCGATACATGCCATTTACCTTTCTTACGACACCTGAGGTTTTTGTTACATATTACCTTCATGACTTATGATGGTACAGTATGGCAGACTATCCACTGAGAAGCCTAATCTTGTTACAGAAATGTAACTGAGCCTCAGAAAAAGCCATTTCTAATTGATCAGAGAGAGGTTGTACATTTCCTCAGTACAGTTTTGGAAAAGAACAAACACCACTAGAATGGTCAGATGACTCCTGACACTAAAAATAAAAACTGCAAAATAACATGCAAAGAATGACATAGCTACATTGCATCAGGCTTTAAACTGTGTTGGGAGATTTGTGTTTGTTAATTTGTTTGTTTGCATATGTAGTTTTAGGAACACTTGCAGGGGGGGCTATGAAGGTTTCTTCACTTTAAGTTGATGCATAACCAACCACCACATTTTCAGATCTCCCACATACTTTGTGCTTCTATATAATTCCCACTGAACACATTTCCCACGCACAGTATGTCTCATTCACTCCTTCAGGTAAATCAACCTCATGTTGCCTTTTTTTCTGCACTCTGCACTAACCTCTTTCAGCCTCTTTTTGCAGGTAAAGTCTAGCAAAATGTTTATTATGGTACATGCATATGCCAAAGGAGAAATTACATAGATGTGCGAAGAAATAATGAAAATCAGTAGATGTCTGTGAAAACCCTAGTGCACAAATAATGTTCCTAGCTCAGAACTTCTTCATAATCCTTCCTGAAAATGCAGGTCTCTGTAAATATCCAGTTAGCTGGTAAATACCACATACTAATTTAGTTTACTTGTATGCGAAACACGAGCTACTGCAGCCATGCTTTTGCTGTTCCTATTCTAAGTGATTATCCATACTGTTCCTTACCTACTGGGCTTTTCTAGTTCTATAAATGTAAGTGTGACCTTTAAAAGCATTAATTATATCTGCTTTATTTTCCATACTTTCCTGTTTCCAGAACATGATTAATTCTTGGCAAAGCATCTGCTTCTCACAGCTGAAAACACTGGCAATTCACAGCTACGAATTAGTCAGACAACAGGAAACACTAGACCGAATTCTGCCATCAGTTGCAACCATGCAACCCCACTGAAATCAGTCAAGTAAACAGAAGAACACAGTCCTTCCTTGTATTCAGTATTCCAGGGCACAGTTAAGGGGCAGGATTTTTCTTGTTGCTGATTTAACCTAGTTACTAGATTATAGAAAATAGAAGGCGAGAAAGTGTTTCAGATCTTTCGTCAAGCCACTGCCCTATTGCATTATTTGAATTTAACAGCTTTCATCTTCAGTAAATAATTTCTTTAGCAAAACTCTTTCATAGAACCTTATAGAATTGATCTGTCCAATCTATCTATTTGCTGAATGGTGCCTAATAGGACAGTTCCTTAAATCTACTAATTAACATCTGTAGACTAAAATTCCAATACATGTAGCATCAGGTTTTACAGATGGAAACTCAGAGGGCTCAGGGAAGTTAGTACCAGGATATGGAAAATTTCTTCGCAACAGCAAGTCACCAGTTCAAATCTAGAAGAAACTGGTAGTCATCTGACGTCTGTTTGGTGGCTAGTATGAAGACAGCTGGAGGTATTAGTTTTGTTCTTACTGGAAAGTTGTCAGCTTTCTCCAAACCACTGCAACAATTGGTTACTCCTGCTTTTGGGTCTTTGAAAAATTACAGGCGAAATGAGTATGAAGCATGATCTACGTCTGCAGAGGTGGACCCTCCATAGCAGTGTAAGCCGAGCAGGGTACGATACCAGGCACTGCCTAAGTGGGAGGGGGGAGTAGAATGAAGTAGGCGGGGAAAGGGGAGGATGAATCACCCTCCTGTTCCCTGCTCCCCCTCCCAGCGGCAGTGCAGGTGTGTGTGAATGAGTGGAGTGCATTCTGGGAAACATAGTTTTGACTGCTGGGAGAAGATATCATTTCATTTTTTGCGGCCAAAAACTGCTGCTTTTTTGGCCCCTCAACTTGCATATCAGCAGCAAAAAACATAAGGTGACATCTCCCTTCAGCCGTGACAGTGCTATTACTGCTCCTGCACTGCCACCCACTGCCACAGTCCCCAATGTCAGAGCCCTGCAAGGAAGGCATGGGAGAAGTGGGGGAGGACACTGCTCAGTTCTGGCCAGGTACAGCTCTGTTCCTCCAGGTCAGGTTCAGAAAACCACCACTGGCTAAACCTGTTCTGTACACAGAAAGGGGCTGCAGGGGGGAAATGGTGTATAGTTGTACCAGGCCCCAAACTCAGGGATCCCCCCTCCCCTCAAAATCAAATCACTGTCTATTTTCAGCTACCCAAATGGACAGTGGTGGGGGTCTCCTACCAGGATATACCAGGTCCCCAAATTTTTCTCACAGGTCCTGTTTGCAGTGTTTTCTCCAAGCACAAAATTAACTTAAAATCTTTATGTAAAAAGAAGAGTAATTTGCTTATAATTACAGACATTCTTACTGAAAATATATAAAACAGTGTGGTTGGATGTTGTTTAATAATCATATACACTCCTGCCACCAAAAATACCCTGCTGAGCTGCTAATTGCAAAATTTTAATTATGCATACAGAAGAAAGTTGCTGCGCATGGGAAAAAAGATGTACAGTTATCAAATACACTGTGTGATGTGGGAAGCGATGGATTAGTATTCATGACGCAGAAGAAATGAAATATTTATGCTACGCTGAGTAGGAGGAAAAAGACTACAGGCAAATTAAGTGAAGGATTTCTCTTTCTCTGGGAAATAATTATAGCACTGTTTTATACAAGCTATAATATACTAGTAAAACTAGTATGATATATCCTGAGACCATATTCAAACACTATTTGTGCTTCAATAATAATAATTAGAGCTACTTAGGAAATCAAAGAACCTTAATTAGACTTCATAAGCCCCCTTTTCCCATTCCCTGTCCCATAAGAGGTTGTTATTCATAATTTTTAACAATGTGGAAAGTAAGAAACAGAAGTTAAATGACTCACCCAAGGTCACAGGGTACCATCCAGTGTAAAAGCCTAGTATTCGAATTTAGGATTCAGATGTCTCCCCATATGCTTATGAACAGCCCCCTTGGTGGCAAGGTCAATCTCTAGAAGCAGCCCATACTGATACAGTGCTCTGTGGAGCTGGTTTGCTCATTTCCTAGTGACTTGTTTTTATTTACTAACTTTTCAATTCACTAAAGGGACAATAAACCTTTAGGGCACATCCAGATGTGCATGGACACTTGGTTCCCTGTGGACAACTAGCAGCGGTGCGCTTTGTCTTGCAGCTACTTGTCCCTGGGGAACGCCCATGCCACGCACGCTTTGACAGGTGGTAAGTTACCCTGGGGGTGGTACGGGAGGCTGGAGCCAGCACTATGCTGGCCCCATCAGCCTTAGGTCCTCCAGTGGTGATCCTGCTGGCCAGCTTGGGCTAACAGTGCAGCTCCAGACAGCCCAGCTCCGCTTTTCAGCAGCACATGCTGCTTGAGCGTGAGCTGCCCTGGGATATCCAGGGGTCAAAAATACCCACAGAAAAAAACACTGGAGCAGTGCCCACTCAGGCAGTGCACCCTTGCAGCATGGAGAACACCGGATTGTGTGGTATGTGGTGTTGCAAACATGTCTGAGGTGCTACATACCACACAACCACACTCATCTGGACATGCCCTTAATGTTTTTGTGTTGCTGTGTTTTACATGGGGCAGCAGTGGTATTCCTGGTAATATTTCAGTGTTACATTTACCCTATCAATTAGCAAAAGGATATTTACTACATGCACATACAGTATCTCTTTGCAATCTTAGGATTTAATGCTATGGGCCTTATTACACCTTAGACTGTAAACCGCACAAATATTGATCGGTGTTAGTGCTAAATCACAGTTTGGAGCAGTCACAACCTTAATCCAGAAACCTTCTCTGACTGCCCCCCACTTGCACAGCTGCGACTTGCCATTAGAGGCCTGGTGAGCAGGGGCAGAACTAGGAGCTGTAACTATGAGTTACCAGTAAAGGGCTGGCGAGCCAGGACAGGCTTCTATCCTTGTTCTATGGTTGGAGGTATGAGAGATCCTGGGATACTAGACTTCAACTTGGGCAGCATATCTGTGGGGAGTGGTTACATGTCAATGGAACAGGAGCTGGGTAGCACAAATCAGAAATAATCCTGCCCTGGAGTGACATAACAAGCCCTTAAAACCACTTTAAGGTGTTAAGAGCTCCAGGAGCCACCCAAAATTACCATGTAAGCACAGCCTTAAAAGACTGTGTACCTCTGAGGCTCCATCCCTCACCCCTTGTGCCCCCCACCCCGCACAAGCATTAGGTAGCAGGGGTATGCATGCCTCTTTTAAGCAGGCTTAGCCTAAAATCACCATTTTAAAGGCACATTAAGGGCGCGTCTACATGTGTGTACCATTAACGCACCTTAAAAATGGCAATTTAAGGCTATGTGAGCCTAAATTTGATACCTGCTTAGGTATCAGATTTAGGTGTTAATAGCTAAGTAACATCAGCACACATGTAGATGTGCTAATTTGCATTAGCGTGGTGTGCGTCAATGGATACATACCACATTAATGCTCATTAACGCGTCTGCACATGCACTAATGTGACTTTGCTATTCGTGCCTAAATGTAAGGTACCTTAACACGTATTATCACGTCCACATGTAGACGCATACCTAAATTGCCCTAATACTCCTTAAGTAAGGGCACATTAAGTTTAGGCGCATGTAAATATGCATGTAGACACATGCCCAGGGAATTACAACGCCAGTCCCGGCTCCAAGAAACACAGAGGGAGTAGAGCTGGCATGCAACTTTCTTTCAGGTTGTATCATCTACTCTCCATACAGTCCCCTCTCTTCTCTTAGCTGATGAGGCATGATTAAGAGATAAGCTTCTTGGTCATCTCTTTGGGGAGGTAAGTATTACTTGAGTACTCCCTTGCATAAAAGATTGCCTTTGTACCCTGCCACTTCATGGGTGCACAAAGAGGTTCCTCATACCCTTTCCACTATTCCACACAAATACCAGTACAGAGATCACACACAATTTGATCCTTATCATACATGAATAAAATATCAGGTAAGAACAAACCTCGACTCCTTCAATAAAAAAAAAATTACCTGGTTGCACATTAAAAAGTCATTTTGCCTCAGGTACTGCACCTCATCATAGGTATAAAAATACATAAAGCTGAGTTCAGAAATGATATACAAAGTGGGAGTGAATTTGGATTCTATTTTGCTACTTTACCTTCACTCTACCAATGCGTAGATGAGTCAATGTTGACATAGGTTATATGTTCTGCTTCTCAATATCTAAGTTAATAGATCTCCCACCTGGATTTGGTCCATTAGACATGACATGCATGGTACAGAAAGTGCTCTGTCTCAAACCTCTAATTATTCATTCTGGCCCACGGAACTTTGTTAAAATGCGAGTCAGAAACGGCATATAGAATTACTTTGCTGGTGATTAAAAAAGGGAAAAGAGGCTGTGAAGGTTTTGATAAAGATACAAAAATGAACGTTCTGTCAGTTCAACTCCTTTTCCTATGGTGAAAGTCTCTGGTGCACAATCAGTATTGTTCTGAGTCTGTTGTTGTCATATATATCTATATCTATCTATTGATCGATCAATAGATAGACATATCTACATAGATAGATATATATATAGAGAGAGATCTACCTAATTTGTGGGGCCTGCCCACTGATTTCATGGGTGGAATGCTGTTCCAAACTGCCATTTCACGAACAAAGCGTGGCAGGCCACCCCCCATGCCTCTAATTGGCCAAGGGGCCCCAGTGACCCCTACTGCTGATTGGCTGGCAGGGCTGTCCATCATGCAGCCCTGCCCCTTGCTGCCGATTAGTGGAGAGCGGCATGGCCACATGACATGCAGCTCTCCCAGCCAATGGGGCTTGCCCTCTAAGGATCCAGCATTTTCTGTAAGTTTTTATTTTTCCCCATGGATTTTGCAGGCATTGCCTGGATCACGGGCAATGCTGGATTTCACAGAATCCGCAAAAATATATATATATATATATATATATATATATATACACACACACACACACACACACACAGAGAGAGAGAGAGAGAGAGAGAGAGAGAGAGAGAGAGAGAGAGAGAGAAAGAGAGAGAGAGAGTAATAAAGTGATCAAACGAAACCCACAGAGTTTCATTTCCAGAATTTGGGAAAGAAGCTGCAAAAATCAGGCTTTTCTATCCCTTCTTCTGAGTCTTCCTATGAGGTGATTTAGTTGTTTACTTGTAAGAGCAGCCGCTACCAAACACTATATAAAACGTTCACCCACAATCACTTGATGAAACAGATGCTCTTTCAGCTGTGTTTAAACAATTATTAAGTCATAAACAGGGTAACCTGAGAGATACATAAGTCAGCGTCATCTTCCCATGCTTCAGTTATTTTCAACAGGTTTTTGCTAGAGATGCATTTCATAGATTTTGCATTAGAGCCAATAGCCTTAAATGGCATTAAAGCAAATAGCCTTATGTGCATTCACAAGGGCATGGAAATGGCTTAAGAAGCCCTCTGGGGTTGGATTGGTTTGGATTTTGCATGCCTTGAGCACAAGAACTGAGGGTCAGCCATGGTACAATGTACTGAAAAGAGGCTGGGGTGTAGCTAGTCTGGAGTACAGAACAGCACATTATACTTCCTAAAAAGGAATGCAGTCACTGCCTCTGTGCTCTGCCTCCGGTATTCATAGGTGCCTTGCTTTTAGTTTCAGGAAGGCCTCCATCCACAAGGCCTTGGAAGTCATGGTGGTGCCTTGTGGATTTCACTACAGCACACAACACGAAGAAAATGTAACTGCTAAAAACAAAGAAAAAGATTGGGAACAGAGAAGAGGCCTGAGCAGGTACAGCTCTACTCTCTCCAGACAGAGCTTCCAGCAGCCCTCATACTGAATAGATCTTGGAAGCCAAGGTATCACCACCTGCAGTAAAAGAGAGGGTATGGGACATCAGCACTCCCTGCTTTCCTGTATTTGAGAGGTTCCTCATCTACAGGATCTCCCTCCCCTCCACGCCAGATTTGGGATAAAGCAGAATCACCTGGAATTTTTGCCAAGGCTCCTGCTATGAGATAGACTATCCTCCTCTTTCCTACCACACACTTGCCAAGGCAGATAACACAATCTTAAATGTCACAGTCCAGCCCTAATTTTGGATTTATTTTGACCAGCATAGTTAATATATTCCTTCCCACAAAGAACAAGTATCCTGTCTCACACAAACATGTCAATTTAGAAGTCAAACCAAACAAAAACAAGCATTAAAATATCCCAAAGAATAACACTTCCAGTTTAGAGAAAGCTAAACTAAAGGGGGACGTGGATTCAGTATACACAAGTGTTTTCAAGTTCTGCTCTTTCTACAAAGCCTGCCACTGCCCTTGCCCAGTTTTTGATGATAACATCCTTGTCTTGTTTAATCCCTGTCAAAATCAGTTCTACAAGGCAGATATCATTGCCAGGAAAAAAAAAACTGGCAAAATTGGTAGTTAATATTCTGAAAATGCATTTATACCCAAACATGTCTTAACTGGACTGGTAACATTTCTCCACAGGAAAAACGTGTAAAGTATTTATGTTCCTTGTCAGCTATAATCTGAGAGACATGAGAGAGGTATGTACAAGGCCCATGCCTCTGGCTCCACTTGTTATCCCCCCAAAATCTATCTACACTTGAAGCAGGATGGTGAGGCCTGGCTCAGCCACCAGCAGAACAACGCTGTAGACCAGAGCTGTCCAACTTGTAGCCCATGAGGTACAGGTGATCTGTAAGGGGTAACACATGGCCTCCAAGTTCCCACCCAAGCCACCACTCCCCCTTTTGCTCTGGCTGCAATAAGAGCTGGAGTCTCCAGATTCCCATCCCTCCTCTAGTAGCTGCTCCCTACCTTTACCCCAGGAAGTGGAGCGCTGTGGCAGTGCAGGGAGCTAAAGGTGAGCCTGAGGCCACACCCAAAGGGAGAAAGAAGACTGGGCTAAGAGTGGGGGATCATGCCGACACGGTGCAGCAAGGGATGGATGAAACATCTGTGCAGTGTGCCTGGAATGACCTACATGGTGTGTGGCGCCCCCAGGGCATCTTGCCCCTGGGTGCTTAGAAGTGAGATAGTCCTCATACAGACAAAGGTAACCAGCAGTCAGAGTAAATCCCAATTGGTTTGGACCAGCTTGAAACTTCAGCTTGTCCTGATCTACACCAGTGTGGCTACAGTGAGTTTTGGTTACACTTGCTGAATCAGGCTATTTTTGAGCTCAGGCCTCAGTCAGCTACACTAGACCAATTTGTGGAGCTGCAGCTGCAGCGCTCACTTCACAAATACAAACCAGAAACAGGCCCTAATTCTAAGAGGGCATGAAAGAGTCCTGTTTAGTTAGGATGCTATATCAAACCTCACAAAATAAAAGCCTTCACTGTCCTCAAAAGAAGCCTTTAGAGCCTTTTGATTGGCCCCTTCTTTAGGTTACAGGAGTAAATTCTGCTTTTGGTCCTAGATGAGTGTGATTGCACTGCTAGCCTGACTTGAAGGGTAAAACTGAAAGTGCTGATGGAAACAATGGATCTTCAGTGAGCTAACCAGGCTTCAATAATCTTTCAAGAACAGCTAGCAATGACTGAGCCGCATAACAGCAAGTTTTCTAAAATCAGGTCATCATGTGGGACACAGAAGCTTGTGTGTGAGAGACAATAATTACACTATTTACTCAATGTCTTTACCATCCCAACTATTCTTGACCATAGCACCTACTTTTACACAATGCAGTGGCTACTAGACAAGCTGTAATGAGTTACAGTCTCTGGAGTATTTAATTTAGACACACACCTCCTAAAGCAATTCTTGAAGTGTCTTATCTGCTGAACATTATTACTACATCAAGTTGCCAAAGCTTCTCTCTAGTATTTGACTTATGAGTCATCACCAGATACCAGTCCTTTGCAACTTCTAGTGCTTCATGAAATATTCTGTAGAACAGGTAAATTCCAATGTTTTCCATTTGTGAAATGAATAGCTTGCTGGAACTAATGAGATGTAAAACTATACACTTATTAGTAATGCACCCACTGCTTGTTTACATTTTATTCAACCATTTAATACTGTATTGTTAACACTTATTGGTGGGAAATCTGAAGCTGGATATGGAATTTATATAGCTTGTCTTTAAATATTTTAGATGAGGTGCATCTATAAAAGAGGCCCATTCAGTCGTGTTACATGTGCACAGCTCTACAGAAGCTGCAAGTATAATAGTGGGTGGAAATGGCCTCTAAAAGTTTTAATCTGACACTAAACAGTAATTTAGGGCAATGCAAACTTGCCCTAAACAGATTATACCCATTCAGCAATACCTGCATAATGAGTTTAGCTGCTTAGCAACCAAAGCATGAGAATACTAGGTAAAATGGATTACAACCTATGATTAATCCCAGATGAATATAATACTGGCCAGCTACTGAGGTTAATTAGTACCGTATATCACAGATGACACCATCTTCAACTAGTATTATACAACATATTGACTAACGTGTTAAACACATACAGGAAATAAAACATCTTTAACGTGACCAAGAAAAATATTTTGTTCACTTGCTAAAGTTCTGTTTCTTAAAGGAAAAGTGTCACGCTAATATGTTAAAAATACAGTGTCCTTTCCTAAGACTTTCGCCTGTTTAGACTAACAAAACAGGGAATTTTTAAAAATTTAATTTACTTTTCACTTGTATGATTAACTTTTACATAACTTTTCATAATTAGTTTTTGGAATAAAAATAGACTACTACGTTTCATGTCCTGGTTCTCACAATTCCAAAATGTTTTAGTTAAAAATAAAAAATAAATAAAAAACACCACAACACTGTTTTCATTTTATTTTTTAAAATACAATGTCCACTAATATAAGGTTCTCTGTATTTGTACCTTTTCTGATTTTCTGACCAGCAATGGTTAGAACGCAACCATTGCTCTGTTATAGAACGCAATTGCTTACTTGTTTCTGGTGTCTGGGTCTTATTGTAGCTTGGGATGGGTAAAGATATGAGTCAGATGGTCCATTCAATTATGGTAATTCAATCTCAACACATTTCACCCAATACTACAAGATAAGGTACTATGTACTACAAACTGGATAGTAGGCTTCTAATCCTTAACCATTGTAAGGAAGGCCAATTCACTTCCTGGCTGAGAGAATTCATCTTTAATAACGGTTGTAATATTCTTTGACCTTAATTTATGTCGTTTATTATTTCAAGAGAATCTGCTGTCATGTGGATTATGAGTCTTCTATAAAATGTGAATTCTGAAGGAACTCTGCATACATTTCAACAGGGAGACTATTTAGCTACAAAGAGAGATTCTTGAAACACAAACTATGATGTCTATTTAGAATCTGGCTAACAGAAACCATCTCAGCAACTGAATTGTTGATATTTTTAGTTACACTAGAGTAACAGCTTACAATATTTATCTACAGAATCTAAGCACTCCTTTTTTTAAAGAAGTTTCTAACTGACCTGGTTCCCAAACTACCATATGAGCACGGTTTGTAATCAACACAGCACTGTCTTCTGGGGCTTGTCTACACTGCCTCTGTGCAGACCAGCAAATTCCACCAAATCCTCTCCAACGCAGCTGCCCTAGAGGACCCCAAGCAAGTACCTGACTCTGTTATTAGGCTTCTTGTCTCAGACGTATTTACTGAGGAATTCAGGGAACTACATTGCCCAACTTCAGCAAATACCCTATTTGGAAGATGTAGAATACAAGTTAGTGAGTGGGGAATGTTTCTCATGGAAGCAGAGTGGAGAAGACCCTTTCACGTGCAAAGAGGCTGACACTGTAGCTCTGAGAAGTAAACTTCCCTATCTCACTGTTAATCTCATTATGGTACTATCACTAAAGGCTAATGACGGTCACTTTAATGGAAGCATTAACTATTTTGCTGTTAATTTTGTGTGGCAGTGATGGGAGTGAAATCTCAGGGAGTGGGAACTAGGGAAGTCTAAAGGAAGAACAGAGGGAACTCTCAAATACAGGGAGGAAGGAGAGAAAAAAAGAGAAAGAAGGAGGAGGGAAGAAATGAAACAAAGGACAGAAATAGTAGTCCTGAAGGGAAGCACATTTTCCCACTGAGAGCTGTTGACTACAACAATAACACACTGAACAAATCGCAGACAGGGATAACCAACATAATACATACTACATAAAAGCTGTGCCGTATCTTAGACCATTGTGCTAATTTCCCATTGACAAAGCTGTGGATGAAATGTTATTTTTTTTTCTATTTATAGAGTGGCTCAGGGAACATAACAGAAGTCGGGCCTCTGCAAATAGTAGACACTAAACAGACACTGATAAGTTGAAAAATAGAAATACTGCCTTAATGTCTATCTAGGTGAGGTTTTTATGTGGCCACTATTCATCATTCAGTAGCTGAGCTTCTGCCACAAAAGGAAAGTTATCACTAAAGTGATAGCTAAGGCCATGTGTAGATGAAACAAGAGGCATGTGTGCACGACACTTTAAAGTGGGCTAAATGCTTTCGCACCATTTTGATGGTGTCAGTGTTTGCATACCTCAGTGGCGTACTGCACATTAATTCCAGCCGCTGTAGGAAATTAGGTGGCGTAATGCACCTTAAGTGACTTGGGGTGCAGCCAAATAAAACTCCTTCAAGGAGTTTTAGTTTGCTGCCCCTACAGCTGCTAAGCAAAGCACCGGGCTCTGTGCAGCTCCACGGCTCTGTAGGAAGCCCTGAAGGCAGCCTGGTGGCAGCACAGGAAAACAGCCTCCACACAAGAAAAGTGGCGAGCCTGATCTCCCCCTTCCTCCCCACCCCCAGAGCCTGCCTGCCTGCCTGAGCTGCACAGGGGCCCAGTGCTTTGCTCCGTGGCTGCGGTGCCCCCTGGGACCGCCTGAGCCGGGTGCCCACAGGTGGGTGCTACTGGCGGGGGGGGGCCTCAGCTGAAGCACCACCGCCCACCCCCCCAGCCCAGGGACCACTCCGTCCACCGGCAGTTTGCCCTCCCCTCCCCACTGGAGAGAGCGGTAAAATCAGTGGGGTGTGTGCACAACACAAGGGTTTAATCAGCTCTTAATTGAAGCAGTGTATTTTAAAACCCACAACTTCAATTTACAGCCTCCGTTTCATCTACATGCGCCATAAATTCTTAAATTTCATAGCACCTCAGACACCTCTCTTTTCAGGGCAAAACTTCTGCTTTAGATTGGGGGGTTTTGGCATTATTATATTTAATTTCTTTTAAAGTTACTGTCATCCTTTTTCTGATATCATTGTTGCTCTTTCTGACATCTCATTTCAGGCATCATTTTCAACCTCTGCCAAGAAGCCATTGTATTCAGGGGTCTTGCAGGCTGGTTTCCCAGTTGATACAGAAAGCAGAGGCAAAGATTCCAGGAATATTTTAAATTTAACTTGTATACATGAAGCAATAAAATGTATACTCCAGTCCTGGAACAGAGGGAATCAAAATGGCATGCTAATAACTTCCCCTTAAAGAAATCTCAGCCAACACATGATCATGCGTTTCCTGAGGATGGTTTCCAAATACAGAGAATAAGATAGAAAACTCTCTGCTAACCCCACAAAGGACAATTGCAAATAAAACCAGTAACAAGACACTACCCTTTAAAGACTGAAAATCTACTTGCATGTGAATTGCTTAAAGATTATATAACTGCGCCATCTGGTGACATGCCCTAATGGTTCAATCTTGCAAACTACATCATTTTTCACCACTTTTTCCTATTAAGGGCACAGAGTCTGTGTAACATTCCAGAATAAAAGATTCAGACCCAGAACCTTTGGACTTCACACTTGGACTCTAATAATATCCTGTTTGGCACAAAGAAATCAAAAGTGGCTGAAAGTTTCAAAGGTGGCTACTAATTTAGTTAGCTTTAAAAATCAGGTCCAAAATGTTAATTTGAATATTTAAAATAAGAGAAAGCCAAAATTAGCCATCACATTGTGGCTTAATCTTTGTTATTTCCATAATAGGGATGATAATGCCAGGGTGTTACAAAGATTATTGTAAATTTGTAAAGCACTTTGATGAGGAATCAAATGTTTATTTAAATTACTGGAATCTCTCCCATAAATGTGGACAATAAAATAAATGCAGAAGATCAACAAATAGACAAAATATGTAGTGAGCCACATCCTGATCTAAAAGTGGAAATAAAAAGCAAATACCATGATTGTTCAACAACCAGTTTATTCATCTTGGTAGTAACTTCTAAGCATTCTGCACCATTTTAATATCATTTTAAGTCATATCTAGTCCTATAAAAAGCACACAGTAATCTTTGCTCTTTGCTACATTTCATTCCTTTTACTGCTACAAAGTGACCAAGCAACCTTTAAAAATAAAAAGGCATGATATGCATGCATACATATGTATATACGTGCATGAGTCACATTACATGACGTTTTTCTAATAAAACATCACAAAGTTGCTAGTTATATTTTAAAAAATAATAAAAAAATCCTTGGAGAAATACTGTGGTATGGCATGCATATACCTATGCTGAAAGTGTCATTGTTTTGCTTTATGTTTGACAATAATAAGGGCTGGACACACATCACATAATCTATTTTGTAAGCTGCACCAGTGTCCAGAGATGACAAACAACCATCTTTCATGGCACAGAGCTGGTAAGAATTTGTTTTCAGGGAGGAAACTGTTAGGCTGGAATAAAAGCAGACACACACAAAGAAGACTTGGTTTAATTTTCATGAACATCATTTTACTCCTGATTATTTTTCCAGAATAATTCTACACTGGATTTCAGTAAGTTATCCCAATGGAGGGCCAACATACTATATATCTGTCTCTTGCTTACACTGGTGTAAGGGAAGTCATAAAAGTCATAGAGATGTAGGGCTGAAAGGGACCTCCAGAGGTTATGTAGTCCAACCCCCTGCCCAAGGCAGGATTATCTCTTTCGAAGCCATCCCATAAAACCATCGTCTAAACCCTACATAAGACTACTCTCAATTCTGACACAACACAGACCTAACACCCTACCCTGCCACAGGTAAAGCAGGGGAACCACAACAGCTAGCATTCTGCTTCTAGAAAATGTTGTCAATATATGCTCAAGAGGTCCCCAGTAGAAGGCCTTGTCTCCTGCTATAGAAGACAAAACCCCCAAAATTCTGTACCAATCTGACCATGGGGTAACATTTTTTCCTGACCCCAAATATGGTAATCGGTCTGACCCTGAGTAAAGGGCAAGACCCTCTAGCCAGGAAGCTCTGAACCACTTTGCAAATGGATAGGCATTTATTTTTGATTCAGGAAATGCAGGCATATGCCTGCAGTGGCTCAGGCTAGAAGATGGGGGGCGCTAAAGCAAGCCCTCCCTTCCCTTCAATAGTCCTGAGCTGGGGGGGGGGGACATGGCTAGGCCCTGGCAGGATGCTATGATTAGGGAGGGGTTTAAACCGCAACCCTGGCCTGCACTGTCCCCAGCCAGAGTGTACCTGGAGGGGAAGGGGGAAGCAGCCTTAGCCAGGCTTTCTCCAACCCCCCACTCACTGCTCAAGGGGCAGGAGTGTTGCCAGACCCCAGGCCCCAGCTAGCACTCTAAGGCAAAGGGGGGTGAGAGGGGAAGACTGCTTGTGTGGAGTGCATGCATCTACTGATGATACTAAGCTTTTCAATCTCCCTGTTCCTGCTTCTTCATACTGTCTGCAGCAAACTGGCACTCACAGGTCCAATGCATTGCAAACCAGGTCATTTCTCACACGTCTCTCTGTCCCCTCTTGAACCCTGTCAGATTGCGGCCTTTGAAGCAAGCCAGCAGCCAACAGGGAGTTTATCAAAAACAAAGCTTATCAGCCCATCAAGAATACAAAAGCCTCTCTCTCATTATTTCAAACTCTTCTTAAACTGCTTTTTCCAAGGCATTTGTACAGAAGAATGGAGGGACATTACCAGCTGACATGCTGATTAATTCCAAAAAGCCCTAAATGGACACCATTCTATCTGTCTTTGTTCCAGTGAAATTGGAAGCATGCACACACAGACACCTCTCAGAATTAGCTAGCATGGGGGTGGCATGACCATGACCAGATGCCAGCTGGGGTCTGTGCTATAGGAGAGAGATCCCTGCTTGAGCAGAGGCGGGGGGGGAGGAGGGGCATGGGAAGCCAGGCAGCTGCTGTTGTGCCTGCAGTCTCCACCTCATTCTCAGCCAGCTGGAGCTCTGGCTAGGGAGGAGAGGGGCAGGGATAGCCCTGCTCTCTGCAGCAGATAGCCCAGCCCAAAGCTGAAAAACATGCTGGGATCCTGGGGGTGTCTGATTTAACTTAAACCAGGAAGGGGTCTGGGACATAAGTTCCATAAACTGGTTTCACCTAAATCACTTAAGTATGATACTACATTCAACCAAGTTTATCTTAAACCGGTTTTGGCCAGTTTGAAACTGGTTTATGTGCACTGAGCTTATGCTCTGTTACAGGTTTAAACTAGTTTCTTCCTTTAACTGGTTTGTGTGTAACTTGTATCCCTAGCCATTGTGTGTCCAGACCAGTGGCATCTTACACTTAGACCATACTAATGATACTTAAAAAAAAAGCATCACCCTTTAAAGCTTAAGCGCCCTCCCACCACCTCAGAGTTATGCTACTTCAGGCAAGGGTGAATTCCGGGCTACACTATCTAGCTTGTGTTAGGGTAACTTCAGTCTGTTCCACAGACTTAAAATGAGTAATTTGCAGTCCTGCAGTCTCACAGGATGCACAGCTCCCAGTTCCTTCTCACCCCCACCTAGAGCAAGGATAGAGCTCAGGTGTCCTGGCTACTAGCCATGGCCATGCTTGCCAGCCCTCCAGCGCCAAGTCCGAGCTATGCATACCAGAAATGCTATTAACCCCTAACATATGACTGGTCACAGAACATTCTAGCTTTAACGCCACTTAATATTCCACAGATTTAGTACTAAGTGTAACTTCACCCTTAGAGCCTCAAAATGAGATCCATTCATCTAAGGTTTTAAAACAATGTAGAAGTCCCTAATTCATCAAAACATATGCATAATACAGCAACACATTCAAACACCTACTTAAGCTGCGGTGTCAATGAGACATAAACCAATGCTATAAGTTAAACACACATTCAAGTGTTTTGCTGAATTGAAGTCTTAGTGCAGATTCTAGTTCCAGTCACAAATTCAGCTGGATTTATATACGTAAAGTCAGATGTATGTGAGCATTTGCTGGACTCCAGTCCAAGCGGACAGATTGTATGGTACCACTGCCAGTTCAATCACAGCTGAAGCAACATTAATTTATAAGGGTATGGCCCTATTAGCAGCCATTTCCCACAATTCTTGAATTGGACCCACAGCATTCCAAACATTCCACTGTATATTAATGGCTGCAATGAAACACTTACAGGATCATACTGAAAAGGAAACAGAATGAAGTATCTCTATTATGAAGAGGGCAAACACCATGGATTGTGTTGTATTATTGTAATGTGTACCAAACAATTCCTCTGCACTGTCCCCACAGTATTAATCAAACTTTCTAGTACACATGGGAAAGCTCATGCTTTGGAAATGTTCATTTTGCAGGGAAGGGAACAAAATATATAATGATGTCATATATATAGAAAACCAACATCAAGTACTTTGGCAACAAATACAGATCCAGTCTGTCTCAGTACGTCAGGCTATGTATGACAAATACAAGCTATATTTGAACTATAACATTTAATTCCAATATCATCATGATTTTAGGACCTAGGTCTACAAAATACTCAGAAAAGAGCTCCCATTGCAGACAACTTTATTGAAGGAATTAGATGACACATATATTACGTACATTTTTGGCCCTGGTGTATAACAGCCGTTGTCTCAGCAAAGTTATTTTTACTGTCTGTTGTGTTTGTTTAAGAACTGTCTTCCTAGCTGTGTTTTCTGGAGTTCAGCAAATAATTCAGAGAATAATGTACTAAGCTAATTTACATTCATTTCATTCATTCACAAACCACTCCATTTTTGCAGAGGTATTCATTCTGTTTATATACAGTTTCTACAAAGAGGTCTTTGTAGATTGTCCACAAGCTCTTCCATGAAAACATTCTATTATTGAGCCATGTTGTTGTGTTTTGATTGGACACGTTTAGTCACATGGGATATAGGGGGATGGCCCTTGACAAAACAAAGATAATTCACAATCAGATGCATCTCACTGTGACTTGCAACAAACATTTGTGGGGTGTCAAAATGAGCATTTACATTTCTATTATTTAACTCAAGTTACTTAACAATTACATTGAAACAGGACCACAAGCTGTAGCTGGTAGCTCTAGTCTACCAATATTCACTTTGAGAAAGGAGGATTTGAGAGGCAAGGGGCAAGATTTTCTTAAAAGGGCCATAGTTTTGGTGGGAACACAGAGTGGGGACTGAACTACGAGGAATACAGGGACGGCTAGAGACAAATGTATTGTTCACTTGTGCTGGGAAATAGGCTTGGAGAAAAGGGTATGATTCAGAATTGTCATGAAAAAGATAGAGGATTGGACTGGGCCCTTGAAGGGAAACATCTCCAATGCAAGCAGGGAGAGAACAGCAGAACCTTGTAACATAATTGATTTCATGTGAAAGCTAGACTTTATTGATATTTATAATCCCCTGTCACGTGATTTATATCTGCAGAACAATATATTTATTTACAGGCTTATTATAAGGGTGACCTGTGCTCACCATATCACAGCACCGTTGAAGGATATACGCATATATAGCTTTTTAGGAAAGACAGCATTGCCATCTACTGTCCCCACCACATCTTGATAGTGCTACCACTTGGACAACTGCTTATTTGTCAGAGTTACACCTGCTTATTTCATAGCTAACCTTCCCTGAAAGTCACTCCACTATCTGCTGTCAGTGGATGCACAGGGTAGCGGCACAGCTCTGCCACCAGAAGCCATCTATGATCCAAGCATTCAGGGACCAACCCCCTTGAGACCTAAGGATGGAAGAAATCTGATCAAGGAAAGGGGAGCCATCAACACCTGCTGAAAGGAGCACCTTGAAGACTTCAATCAAGATTCCATTGTTGACAAGAGTGTTCTTAGCTCCATCCTGCAACACTCAGTCAGGGACAATCTCAGAGTCCCTCGAATCCTTGACAAGGTGAGGAAAACCAGGAAGCAGATGAAGGATGACAAGGCAGTTCAAGCTGATGGAATTCC
>NW_005841830.1:5904596-5907959 GCF_000455745.1 Alligator sinensis
TGAAATCTTCAAGCAGGGAGGACAGGAGCTCACATCACAACCCCATGCCCTCATCGTAAGG
The DNA here is from genome assembly GCF_000455745.1 of Alligator sinensis. Taxonomy (NCBI): domain Eukaryota; kingdom Metazoa; phylum Chordata; order Crocodylia; family Alligatoridae; genus Alligator; species Alligator sinensis. The sequence continues at coordinate 5,904,658 of NW_005841830.1, forward strand.
ATCTGGAATAATGAGAAAATCCAGACAACCTCAAGGATGCCATGATCATGACAATCTTCAAGAAAGGAGACACGTCCAACTGTGGAAATTACAGAGGGATCACCTTGCTGTACACCACAGGAAAGATCATTGTGAGAACCCTCAAAATCCAGACAACCTCAAGGATGCCATGATCATGACAATCTTCAAGAAAGGAGACACGTCCAACTGTGGAAATTACAGAGGGATCACCTTGCTGTACACCACAGGAAAGATCATTGTGAGAACCCTCCTGAACTATGTCCTTCCACTTGCTGAAGAGCTCCTCCTGGAATCTCAGTGTGGGTTCAGGGCATCAAGAGGGTGTTTATTCTCCCAGATCAGTCAAGGCATATACTCAAGAGGGGGGCAGAGAAAGCACTTCAAGGATATCCTCAAAGGCAATTCAAAAAATTAGACATTGACATCAAGTTGTGGGAGACTATCACCCAGGACTGACCCACCTGGAAGAAGAGTCTGTTGCAAGAATCTCAGTACTTTGAAACCTCATGATGACAACAGGAGATGGAAAAGTGGGAGCTGCAGAAATAGGGTAGTGTGGACTGAATCAAGAATCCAGAGCCATCCACCCCACATAGAAACATGTGCCTAAGTTGCAATAGAACTTGTTGATCCTGGATGGGCTTTGTCAGCCATCTTCAGACCACAGACAAGGCAATCACAGAAGAAAATCATCCCTGACTATGAAGGATTGCTGATGATGCTGACAATGATTTATTTACAGTTCAGAGGGTCTGGTATTCCTAAATCTTGAAAATATCTCTCTGCTGACGAAGTTTATTTCTCCCAAATGACTCACCCATCATTTTTGGTAACATGTTCAAATACTCTGAAAAGAAACTGAAATTCAATTGTGAGTGATCATCAAACTCTTTGAAACGTTGTTTGAAGTCAATTTTACATAGGGAGATACAATAAAAACATGAAGTACATTCTTTGTTTTCAAGTCAGAACATGTAACCCCCCCCCCCCAAACAAAAAAAACTCCTAAATGTGTCAAAAACCCCCACACTCAGTACCTCAAATCACAGTAACTCTGATACTTGAACATATTATAATCTAAATACTACTGGTTATTTCCCTAGAAATTTTCACTACTGTTTCAGAGACCTGATACAATTCACCCGCACCAGCCAAAGACAGAAGTTTTAAGATAACATTGCTTACATGTTGGTAGCAATCTCCAATCTGCCAAGCAGAAGACAGATTCCATAGCTGAAATCTGTAACAGTGAAGATGCTGTGGAGAAGTGAATGCTTTCAAGAGTAGGAACCTCACTATCAGCTCTTCCTGGGCCCCTAAGCATATGGGTAGTGTTAGCTTTATAGAAGCTGACTGAAAGGACAGCGTATTTGCTTCCTCCTCTTTTTGAGCTTTAAGAACATTTACTACATTTTATAGCACACGAAAATGAAAAGATGAACAGCAGGAGTGGATTTATGTAATCTTATTTCTGGTATAATTAACAAAAACAAGGCTTTACACACAAGTTTAGTATCTCTTGCTCTGCAGGCTTGATGCTAAAAACATTTTTATCTCACTTTTATAAGCAACTGGTATACCCTGTGATCATACACAGAAACCCTACAAAATGCATCTATTTTTGTTTCTCTACTGCCATCTCCTGGCACTTCTAAGGCAACACAGGGCAGGTATGACATTACACTCTTACGGGTGTAAGTGATCAGAAACCAATCTATACCAGGAACAGAAGTTCAGCACACAAAACCAGTATATTTGGGTAACAGAACAGAAGTTCAGCACACACAGACTGGGTTAAAAATGGCAGAACCTGATCTAAGATTTGCCCCCTCACTCCCTGCACCAAAGGGCAATTGTGTGTTCTGTTTGCTACTGATCTAAACTAGGACACTTACAGACCATGTTATACAAGAAACCCACAGACCAACATACATATCTGCACAGAATCAGCGATCACCCTAAACACACCAAAAAAGCTATGATATACAGCCAAGCCCTCAGACACCACCAAATTTGCACTGAAGAGAACACCCAGGATTGCCACCTTACCAATCTTAAAAAGGTTTTCACCCAACAAGGACACTCCTCCAGAGATAGATCACACGTTTGAAAGAGCCACCCGGATACCACGTGAAGAACTGCTGCAGTACAGAAGAAACCCCACACTAATCGTACACCGCTGGTTATGACGTATCACCCCTCCCTCGAACCCCTATGGAAAATCCTCAAACAACTGCAACCCATACTAGAAAGAGACCCTATTCTTAAAGAGATCTTCCCAGAGCCACCCATCCTAGCCTTCAAACAAGCACTGAACCTTGCTAACCTCATCACCAGAAGCAAACTTCCTCAGACACAGAACACAACAAATGGATCCAGACAGTGCCAGGACAAGAAATGCAAAACCTGCCAACACTTCTCCACCACCCCCACAATCACTACACCCCACAACAGAGCCATCAGCATCCCTGGATCTTACAGCTGCACCTCCAGAAATGTAATATATCTCATCCAATGCACCAAATGCCCTGATGAAAAATACGTAGAAGAGACCAAACAACAACTGCGCACCAGAATGAATGCACACCGGAAATCTATCAAAGATAGGAATACTCAATTACCTGTGGGGGCGCATTTCTCACAAGAAAACCGCCCTCTCTCCAATCTCTCCTGATCCTCGAAGGAAACTTACACAACACGTCCCAGAGACGAGCCTATGAACTCCACTTCATCAACCTCCTGGATACTAAAAATCATGGACTGACTATAAATATTGGCTTTATGACACATTATAACCGGCCTGGCAGCTAACTTCCCAGGTACTTCTCCACAATTCATCCCCCTTCTCTCCCCCACAACACAATCTGTCTCTCACCCATTGACTCCTCAATCTACATTTTCACTGACTGCCTGTCCTGTATGCATACCAGCACAGCCTCTGGCTTTTTTACTATTCATTCCATCCAGGAAGAGCACACACCAACTGCTGAAACTTCCTTAGCCTGAGGAAGGGTTTTTGAACCCGAAAGCTTGCTTAAATATTGTTCTCCAACTATTTAGTTGGTCTAATAAAAGATATCAGATTCACCCAAAGAACCTTGACAGAAAACCACGTAGCTTACGTTACGTAATTACTACCCGCTGGGTCGGACCCAGAGGGTAGTAATTGATGGAAGTCACTCATCGTGGTGTCCTGTGACCAGTGGGGTCCCCCAAGGCTCTGTCCTTGGACCCATACTGTTCAACATCTTCATTAATGAGGTGGACACTGGAGTCAGAAG
>NW_005841830.1:5908400-5990366 GCF_000455745.1 Alligator sinensis
CCTATAAGTTTATCAGGGGTGACCACCAGTATCTGGGGGAACGTTTGTTCACCAGAGCGCTCCAAGGGATGACGAGGTCAAATGGTCATAAACTACGACAAGACCGTTTCAGGCTGGACATAAGGAAGAATTTCTTTACTGTCCGAGCCCCCAAGGTCTGGAACAGCCTGCCACCGGAGGTGGTTCAAGCGCCTACATTGAACACCTTCAAGAGCAAACTGGATGCTTATCTTGCTGGGATCCTATGACCCCAGCTGACTTCCTGTCCTTTGGGCAGGGGGCTGGACTCGATGATCTTCCGAGGTCCCTTCCAGCCCTAATGTCTATGAAATCTATGAATACTCTGTAATTGTCACATTAGCATCACCACAACATTTACAGTTTCTGGGTAACCTGAAAAGGCAAAAAAGGACTAAAAATGTTCATGAATTAAAAATAAAGTGGATTAGATTTGTAAGGAGCCCAAGGACCTGTCTGAACAACATGGCCTTCAGTGCCCTCTTGTGGAACAAAACATGAAGAATGCCAAATAAGAAGAGGAACCGGGTTTTCTCACTTTTTTTCATTTGGTCATATTCCTTCCTCCAGTAAGTTCACTGGATCAGCAGAATTCACGTGGAACAAATTTAGCACAGATTCTGGAGGTGGTTCAAGCGCCCACATTGAACACCTTCAAGAGCAAACTGGATGCTCATCTTGCTGGGATCCTATGAACCCGGCTGACTTCCTGCCCTTTGGGCAGGGGGCTGGACTCGATGATCTTCCGAGGTCCCTTCCAGCCCTAATGTCTATGAAATCTATGAAACTTAGATCAATTCCACCTGGACTTTTTGAATGTCTGTACCCAGCCATAGTATATACATATAATATACTACACATGCCAAGATGATCCCATTTCGAGAAGCAGAGGAAGATACTTTTTACTTAGGCCTCTGCTACAAGTTACATTTATTACTTAATTAACTGGTGAATCATGCAAGAAATTTAGACCAACTACACATGCACAGTAAGACAATTCCACCTGGACTTTTTGAATGTCTGTACCCAGCCATAGTATATACATATAATATACTACACATGCCAAGATGATCCCATTTCGAGAAGCAGAGGAAGATACTTTTTACTTAGGCCTCTGCTACAAGTTACATTTATTACTTAATTAACTGGTGAATCATGCAAGAAATTTAGACCAACTACACATGCACAGTAAGACCAACTACAAATGCAAAGTAATTATCACACAATTAACTGGCTAATCGCTCAGCAAATTTAGACCAGCCACATGTACAAAGTAATTTATCACATGATAAAAATGACTATCCAGTTATAAAAGAGCCAACCAGTTATATAGTTAATACTTGAAAATGGGTAACAACTCTATATTTGGTCTCTATCCAGCTTTAACCTGAACATGTAGAAGGGCCCTCAGACTTTTTCACAACCATACATGCTAAAACAGATCTCATTCATTAAATAGATCCCACACCTGTCATACTGTTGAAGTGCAAATAAATCCTTTAAGAGATATTTTAGAAACATCAAGAAACAAACCTTTATGCATTTTTTTTTTTAACTGTAACAATTAATGATATTTTTGTGTTGCTTTCTTGGTGTAGTTTGACCAATCGCTGATTTAGCATACCTTAGTCTGGAAGCAGCAGTAAAGTTGTGTCAGGTAAGGGTGTTTCCGTGCTAATGCCAGAATTCTTTTTTCTGTCATTGTACAGTCCACGTCATCATCTTGGAGGATGACATCTTTCTTTAGGACTTTCACTGCATACACTTCATCTTTACCCTTTAGCTCAGCTAGCATGACCTAGAACCAACAGAAATCTCTGGTTAGGTGTACAAGCACATATTATACTATATATAAACAAGCTTAAACTCAATGAGAAAATGTATGGAGAGTTGAAAATTATTCAAAGGTTGCAATGATTACTGCACTTACGTAACTATCAAACTGCCTACCATAAACATCTGAGTACTACAACTTTTAAAAAAATTGTACTTTTTGTACATGTCCGACTATGAGGCACAGTATGTACGTGCCTTTGTTCAGTTTAGTTAAGGATACATGTGGTAAAATTGTTGTTCATTTAAATACCTTATGACTTGCATTCTGTGTCCTAGTGCTAAGATCTAAAATAAGATGGCTGAAGCTGGACAACAGCATGAATTTGGTTCCCTTTTTTGGAAAACACAACAACAATTTTGTCATGATATATGACCATAGGCACCACTTTGACAGCTTTAAAAGTAACTGATTTCAACTGCTTCTATTAATGGAACAAATCTTGTTCCCTTGCAAAAAGCTTAGTTTTGGTATGACTGGGCTTGGCACAGAGCTACTCTATGGAGGCTGAGAAGTTGGAGGAAAGGAAAACAGAGTTACTTAAGAACTGAGAGCTCCTAGTGTTTACGCCAAGTCCCCCTTTATTGTGTGACAATGGAGAATGGAGCCAGGTGGTAGATCACTTGCTTCAGCCCCACTTTTAAATCCCTATGGAATATGGTACTACAAAAAGAAAACTCCCAGTAGATCTGCATAGTTTCAGATACACCCAGTCCCCACCTCACCCTAACCCACATTATACAGTAGCACCGAAGTAGCCACTTCCATCTCCCTGCCACCTATGAATGACAGTTTTCAAGCACGCATGGTGTTTACAGCTCTTCCACCAGCTTACTCCAAATCAATGAGGGCCAACCTTTTTGGCAGGCTTGCCACAAATTAACCCTGCACTCTCCCCAGATGCCAATCCGATTCCCTTCCCCGCCTGATCTGCTGCAATGCTTTCTGCTTCCTGCTCTATCTACTACTATGTTGCTTTTCCCATCCCATGTCTGCTGCATGCCACACACAAGCCACCTTGCTCTAAATTACATGTCTGAGGGGGACCTGCACTCGCTCTCCTGCCTTAGGGCTCTGCACACCTATTTGGGGAAGCAGTCAAAGCCAAAGCTCTATCCATTTGGAAATAATTCTAGTTCACATATGCCATCATTATTTTACTGCTGATCAATAGATCAATACTTACAAGACATTCACTCTGAGAGAGGACAAACCAGAATAGTCAGTTAATCAGTAATCATCATCATTATTGTTATTCAGTTGTTTTCCTTTTCCTCCCTCCAAAGAAATACAATAAAAATGTGAACTCTAATCTGTGCACATAGAACTTGGTGTATGCAAACATCTGCATTCAGCATTAGCACCACCATGCACACTCAAAGATTAGCATCAGTGCATGGATGGGATGGAAGTTACACATATTCCTTATATGGAAAATCCATCTGGCCACTAGTTTTTGTATCTATAAATTCTATGAACTGTGAGTTCCAGCGTGAAGCCTATTAAACGTACATGCAGATATTACACTTCGAAAATGTGTGGGCTGGTGTTTGTATACACAAAGTTGTATTTGTACAAGAATAGAATCAATCATTTGAAAATAACTGGGATGTGTTTAATATTACTTTTGGAAAGGGCAACAGACTTGTTCAGGTTCCTTCATCCATTCTCCTTCCCCAGGCCGCATTCAGACCCCAACATGTGGGTTATTATATCTGGTCACCCTCTTTCTACAGTTTTCTTTTCCTTTTGAATTTTCCAGCTGTGCTTCTGTCTTAATCATGAATTATTCCAAAGCACCTTTGACTCCTCTCTCACTGTGGAGAAGAGAGGCCAGATGCAGGCCAACCCTTGTTCTACCACTCCCAGGTCAGGGCCCTATATAGCTGTATCAGCCCAGCAGGCCTTACTCAAAATGCCTTCAGAATGAACTGCATTATATCTTGTCCCTTTCAGGACAAATAAACCACCAAAATTTTGAGTCTTCATGCCATAGTGATTCAATGCAGGCAGAACACAAATGGGCTAAATACAGGCATCCAAGAAGCCAGCAGCAGAAGCACTTTAACCTTTGAGCTTGGTTCAGCTCAGGCCAGGTACAGAAGTTACTGGAGGAGGTACTAGAAGCTACTATGGCCAGGTAGAGAAATTACTGGAGGAGGCTCATTGTACGGTGGGTGCACAGAAAGCACTCTAAAGCCATAACCGAACAGGTGGTCAGGGCACATAGAGTGCTGTAAAAATGGTGGATCCTACTCTAAGATAACCCTGGATAGATGTGGTATCAGACTTCAGGAATATAGGCTGGAGCGCCCTAATAAACATCTGTACCACATCCCTCATGACTCACAACAGGTTGCATCCACCGACATCTCGTGGAGCATTGCAGCACCCTACTCGCTCCCCATCCTAGGGCAGCAGTCTAGCCTAGGTCAGAGTGCTTCAACTCTGCCCAACCACTGGACTAGTCTAGCCCCAAGGCTGTCAGTGACCTGAGGCAATAAAGCCCTTGTTTCCAAACCTCCCCCCTACTTTTTCCCTCAGGTCAACTATGACCTATAATATTTTCACTCAGTGTGTGGATTCCATCTACTCCGTCTAGCATTTGTAAATTTTCAGTTTTCAATTAGGTGCTGTGCTGTTTGCTGGATACCACATTCACATAGGGATTCATCTTGTACAGTGTTGTTTTGAAGTGTCTGTATCCAGATCTCAGTCTACTCGGCTTGACCCATGTTTCTCTGTCAAGGTCGTGCCCGATGCAGGACTCGTTGGTGTTGGTATAAAATGCTCTAGGAATAGATTTCAGACTGGATTATTCTAAATGCTCATTTCATTTCCATTCACCTCACCCCTTACCTAAATTGAGTGCAGCATACAAGGCCACAGTACCCAGCCTGCCAGGCTCTCCATTGGCCCAGAAAACTGGCAGCAGGGGAGTAGTTAGGGACTGTCTCCTTATGTCACTTAGTCTAATGCCCTAGAGTAAGAGGAATACATCTATATGTGTTCTGCCTGATTGTATTGCTTGATGTAAGTCTCGGTGCACTGTTAAGTAGAGTGTCAAGCTTTTTAGTGTGATAATTTCTGGACCATACAAGAGCAGAGCAATCTGCTGGGATGTGTACCACTGCAAGTGTGATAGTTCTGAGCACTTCGAAATTGTCACTCCGTGTTGTGCTGACTAAATGTCTTAAGGCAGATATCCATGCAGTCTTTACTGCTGACCTTCTGAATGTGATGTTTACAGGTGAAGGAACAGTCTAATAAGACTCCTTGGGGTATGCTCATGGGGAAAGATGTAGTTGCCTACTCTGAAATTCAGCTTGCTCTTGAGTCAACAATAGTCCTTGCAGAAGACAGATGATACTGATTTACTGATGCTCCTCACTTACCTTGTGCCTCTCAACCCGCCTCCCCACCTTCGCGGCACTGGCCTGGAACAAAGGTATGGCACCAGGCTCGATCCCCCCTACTGTTGTTGGGGACTTGTCAGTTTGCGTTATATTGAGTGGGGCCATACATCTGGATAATGGACAACTAACAGCCCCATCCCACAAGGTCATGTTGCTTTCTTGAGAGAGGCCATGTTTACCCAGATCCACCTGACTCAACCCAAACAGACCCTGATTTACACTGAAAGCTTTTTTCAAGCCCCACAGCCAAGGTGTAACCAACAGGCAAAGCTGTGCATTTTCACTAGTGATCCTCTGGGCCCATTTTGGCAGAGCAGCTATAAATGAGCACTGCAGTTAAGGGAATTCTCCCTAGCAACCCCCCCCCCCCCAAACACACACACACACACACACACACACACACTTCCTCCATCCTTCCCTCTGCTCCTGGAGAACCAGAGAAGGCTCATCCCTCTGAGATCAGACACTTGGGTTTCCCAGGCATCCCAGCTCCCACAGCAAGGAGATGGAAAACTCAGGTTTTCTCAGCTGGGAGGCGGAATGTGGGCATTCTTTGCCATGGGCAATGCTGGGTCATGAGAAGCTGTGCAGCTTCTGGCCTCATGCAGGGGAAAGGGGATTCACCAGAGGTCCCTTGGTGTCTCTCTTGTCTGCAAGCTCCACATTTGTGCATGGGAGGCCCACTCATGAAGACCAAGCTGCTGGATCCAGGATGGGTGCCTGGACACCTGCAGAATGCTGGAGACATGTGTAGATGGCACCAGTGACATGAGGACCAAAGGAGACCCTCAGTGCGGGGTTTTAAAATGGGCAAGTTGGCAGCTGCTTTCACCCTCAGTGCTGCAGCACTTGAACGAGCTGCCCATGGCCAGGAATGTACTGTGAAGGTCCAAGAATGAGGTCTGTGGATGGCTATCTGCTGTCTATGGGAGGCCACCCATACTGCTATGGATCTGAGAGTCACAGAGCCAGGATAAGGGGTTTATGCATGGGGTCATAAACTGCTTGAATCTAGCTATGACATGCCTGAGTAGGCATCAGTGCCACCTCCTGTGGAGACACTATAGCCCTCCTGGGCATCATGGAGAGCCCACCCCCCATCATGGAAAGCTCCAGTCCAGGGACTCCTTCCTGGGATGACATGCCTGAGAGTCACATGGGTTGGGGGGACAATGACACTGGATGGCGGCTGTGGGGGAACACTCCACAGCATGCATTGATTGGGAGATACTGGGGGTGGAGGAGCCCCAGAACGGGAGATCTGGTGCATGGGAGCTGCTGACCCATGGTCAAAGAAGCCAGGAAAGCATCCAATGGCGGTCACTCTGGGGAGCAGTACTAGGGACGGGGAGAGGGGGAACGAGGCTGCCCAAGCCTTGATGCCAGGGCTAGCATTGACTTCGCCCACCTTCCAGAGCCAACTCACTCTCCCTGGTTGCTGGCATTCGCTGGTGTAGGCACAGGGCCCCAAAAAGGCTCCAGGCCAGTTCAAGGTGGTTGGAAGCACTCAGAATGGTGGGAGGAGTTCCATGAACCCCACAAGCCCATCGGACCAGGCCACTGCAGGTCTGGGTCCCACTGCAGTGGAGCAGACTAGCCTCTGTGGAGACAGGCAGCCTCCTGGGCTCGTGCCGAAGTTCCGGAGTGGGCAACATTGCACGGTTTCTCTATATTATGCACATGCAAAGTTTGGCAACTGCAACATTTAATTAAACTAAGAGGTGGCAGTTTTTCACATGACATTCCCCCTGCTGCCCTAGGGTTTCATGTTTTAAGGTGAGCCCCCTGCAGCTGCCCACCCCTCTCGCCCCCTCAACATCATAACTGCCCAGTGCAGCCATGGTCTTTCCTCACTCTGTGTGTTAACTGAGCAGAAGTTTCTAAGTTCCAGACAGGGCAACATTGCACAGTTTTAGTTTAATAAAAACATTAAAAGTTTGGCAGCTTTAACATTTGGTTAAATAGAGGCACATCCCTTCCTTGCGCCTCATTCCCCTGCACTCCGGTGTGTGTCCCATGGGGTTGGCAAGGGAGAGGGGAAGGGGCATGGCTTGGGTTGAGGGCAGTGATCCCAAAGGAGCCCAGAGCTGGAGACCCAGGCCTGGTGCCAGGTCATGGGCACTTGAAGCCCTCTGGCCCTACTCATCTGAGGAGGGCTCCTGGTCAATTTGGGTGAGGAGATACTCAGCTAGGGCTTTGTGGATCTGCAGGGCCAAGGCCACCAATATCAGCAGGTGCAGAATACAGGCATCTTGGGGTCATGCACACACACCCTCACAACCCAGGTGTCTGGGACACTCGCACATGCACACACACCCAGAACCCAGGTGTCCTACATGTGCGCGCGTGCGTGTGCGCGTGCGCACGCACGCACGCACGCACACACACACACAGCAGGCCTAGGGTGTGCTGGGTGGGCAAACACGGGACGGCTGATGACTCATAGCCATGATGAGCCCCTGCCACATCAGGTTCAGGTGGACAGCTGTGATGTCCCTGCCAGTCAATCGGGGTGGATCAGCCATTCAACTCCACTTGGGAGTCTTTGGCAGCTGGGGAGCCCACGGGGTATGCTGGGAGGTGTACAAGCCATGCCCCCAGCACCTGCTTCACTTGGGTTATACAGATGGACTCTGAGCCCCCACCCCCACCAGATACAGAAGTTACCGGAGGAGGCTCATTGGCCTGTATTCAAACTATTTGGAGTTTGCAAGCCTAGAAGCTGGAAAAGTAACAACAATTTAATTTTACAAAATAAGCATATTTGAAGTGGGAATCATCTGGAGAGAGAAACTCAGAATTCCAGACCATCATGTGCATACTTCTGCTGTCTATTAAAATCCACTCATTGTAGCAATCTCAGTTTCAAGCACTGTCCATATCACTACTAAATGAAATTTCAATAGGGAAACCTTGAAATCTGGTTCAAAACTCTTATCCCTAGTTATTATAATGATTTAGAACATCTGAGTAACTGGGTAATCAGCAGGGAAAATATCCATGATAATGACTGTTTTGAAAGCAGACTATCCCTACAGGTAAGACAGGAAGGAAACCCCTGTGGTGGAAGCACTTTACAAAATAGGAATATCAGTAGTGTGCACTTAGAAACAACAGAGTCAAAAATAATCACAGTGAAATCAGAAACAGCCCCCTACCTTGCCAAAGCTGCCTTTCCCTAATACTTTAATGAAGTTGAACTCTTCGAGGCCTATTCGTTTTGTCTGGGCTTGTTTGATCTCCCCGTTTTCACCGTTCTCCCCAGGTTTAAGCTGGTTGTCCGTTGATGTTGCTGCTGTTGCCCTGTGTTCTTCTCCTCGATTGTCAAACGACAATGCTTTCCTAATGTTGTTTTCAAGCTCTTTGATTTCTGCGGGAAGGTGGGAACAAAAGAATGACTTCTCTATAAGCCAGAGCAGCATCTAATAGCTCTCTGCATCAGTGTTGGGGTAGGGCTCTCTCTCTTAGATTCCCCTCCCATTTTCCTTCCTTATCACCCTAAGAGGCCACTCGTTATGCTGAGCCTTCATTCTATAATATATTTATTTAAATACAAGTTTGAGAAACTAAAAGTGGACTAATTGATTTTCTTGAAAACAAGTTCAAAACCAAGAGACTTCTGTTTCATATCACAGAGATTTTATTTTTTCCCAAATATGGTTAGAAAATTTCAAAGCGATAAATCAAGGTCAAAATACTTGACAGAAAAAGGGGTGGGGGTGGGTGTCTGTGTGTGTGTCTCACACATGTATGACAAAAGCAGTCAGCCCTGTGGGTAACTTTACTTAAAGAAACTTTTTTCTTTAGCTCCTCATTCATCAGTGTGCATATTAAGTAGAAGGAAGTACTTTTAAGATCATGTCATTAAAATGTGGCCACCATTAAAAGTTTATCAACTAGTTTTTGAACCAGTGGAACTATACTAATATAAATGAAATGAGAAATAGGTCCCTTCACAGGTTTCTGGAAGACACAACAGTTCACAAATTTCCAATCAGAACACCTGATCCCTGAAAGCAACTCCTTGTTTAATATAAACAGCGTTATCCAGAGGGGTTGGGAGCTTATTGCAACAGATTTTTGGTTCCACATAAAGACCAAGTAATACTAAAGCAATGTGGTTAGTAAGGAAATAAAAAAAAGGTGTCTAACCCTGATCACACGGAGAGGTGGGTGCTGACTTCGACCTGTCTTCTTCTGATGGGGTGGTTCCAGGAACTGGTGGTTGAGACTCTGCACCAGCAATTAGCTAAAGAACATTTCCACAAAAAAAATTCAGTTGTAAGATCGTCTAACAGAGAATGAAGAAGCAGTGACTTCAAATAATGTAAGAATGAACAAAAGAAATTGAACACTCTTCACCCTTGCTAAATTACCACCTTGTTGGCTATGTTAAAAGTGAGATCTCAAGATATAAAATACAAGCTTTCATTTTAAGTAGGAATAGAAATGCTTATTAAATAGAGAGAAAGACACCTGCGTGATATTCTATTTCAGTAACACATGAAAATATATTTTAAAGCAAATGACTCAATACAAGTTTTCACCGTAAGGGTCCAATCATGTCATGCCTTGACTCTTCAATGGCAGTTGTCAGTTAAGCCAATAGGAGTGATGGCTGCCAGGACCTGAGTGGTACCTTTCTGCTCTAATAAGTGACAGCAGCACAGAGACTGGCACTGAAATCTTGGGGCATGCCGATATTGTAGTCGCAGTGTGCCCCAGGGCAGAGGGCTGCATGCATGCCTCAGCCTCCTGCTGGTGCCCCAAACTGAGAAATGTACCAGTGAGGTTATTCTGGAGCATCCCTCTCTGCAGCTGCTCTCCAGAAGACTTAAGTAGCCTCCCCAGTGCATTTCTGTGTTTGGAGTGTGAGAGTGGCAGTGGGTGAGCAGGCAGTGCCCCTGCAAGCATCCTGGCCTGTACACCTTGCTTCTACCATCTAGAGACATGATGCCCTCACATACTGCAGAGGAAACACAAAGCTGAACTGTGGTACACAACCCACAAAGCATCCTGCAGTTCACAATTAAAATATGCTGATTTTTAAGCATGAGGTTTTTTAAGCCTCTGAATTTTCTGTTGATCAACTTTAAAATTCTTTTTTTTTAAAAAGCTCAGTTACTTTATTTTCCCAAGATTCATAATTCAACTTAATTTGTTTTTAATTTTTCCACACCTATTTTTTGTTGTTGTTTTAAGCATTACATGATACAATCCAAGTGCATATTTAACCAGGATAAGAAGACTAGGTAATAAGACCAAGGAACTATTTTTTGTTTTACAAAAAAAAACAAATCATGTCAGAGGTGAGAGCAGATTACCTATTTGCATGGTGGTGGCAGAAGATTAAGAGGACAAATTCAGATATATTCAAACTTCAAATAATGCCATTTACATCACTGCCCATAATGATTGTCACAAAAAGGAATAGATTAGTTTCTGGCAAATGGATTTGGAAACATCAGCTTGCAGTCAATGTTTTCTTTTTGAATAAAAGACTGTTGTTACACCACATTGTCTGTTTATCATAATTGCAGCAGTATCATGCAGTAATGTCAAGTGTCTGGTAATCAATGATCCCATGCCAGTTTTGAGTCAGGTAAGAATATTTATGTATTTACATGTTTCAGTGAAGGAATTCAGGAGTAACTGGCTTTCCGTCAAGTCCAATTTTTCATGCCAGTCAGAAACAAAACCCATCTTGACATTTTAAAGTGGTCATCAGGTTTTCAGACCTGTATCATGTCAAAACAGATTCCCCAAAGACATTTAGCAGGGATGATGGACACTTTAATCTCAAAAGGCAAATCTTTTTAGTTCAAATCCTCATCCACAAAAGTAGTCCTCTTGACTTCATTAAGGTTCTTATAGAAGTCAAGTAAATAGGATAGAACCCCAATTTTTAATCCTGAAGTAGCTTCATTAGTTATGTGACACCTTTTATGTGAGGCTGTATCTTTGGCTACCTTTTTCCTTCTTTGGCCACTATTAGTGATCTTATCTGGAGTGACTCCAAGATCTGCAAGAACTTTAGCTATTCCTCTAGCATCCACTCCGCAGTTTGGTGCCACGTTTGTTTCACAGCGTCGATGTACATTCATTTTGCAAACTGCAATGAAACAGGTGGTAGAAAAAAGTTTATTACAGCAAATTAAATGGTACCTTAATAAACATCAATTTTATTTTATATAAATCAGATCTTCTAGGATTTAACATTTCTTTTCAAATACAATTCAATTTCTACAGAAAATGTTTAGCTCAATTAACTACAGCACTTGACATGCTGACATAAAATGATGTCTGCTTCATTATTTTAAAAAATAAGCTACTATATTTAGCTGAAAATAATGGTAGCAGAAGGCACTGTCCACATTACTCCTGCTGTAATCATTTACCCCACTGATGCAGTGCATAATCTGAGTAACACATTTAAGTGGCTGGGTTGAATTCTACATAGTTAAACTCATGTTAAACTATATTTTGTAAACCATTTACTGTCATTGGAGTTTCTCAGCCTTTATACAGGTATGAAAGAGTTGAGTTTAAGCATCTCTTTTTTCTAGTTACACACAGAAATTTTACTTGCTAATTTTATTTCAGTAAAACCAAGAAAAATTTCAGTAGAAGAGGGGTGTTTGAATATTTTGCCTAGGGTCTTACCTATTGCTTATGGGATACGCTTTTTCAAAGTAGTCAGGGAATCGTATTACTCATCACAGGCCTGCTCCTGTTTGTAATTAAATTAATGGGAGAATGGGGCAGGCCCTAGAAGTGGGACAAGATAGTTCTAGAAGAACCTTTAACTCATACAAATCTTGCACATACTGGGTACCTATACATGAGCAGCGAGGCTATTCCAATGCATTGTAATTACAATGCATCACAGCAGACTTGAGTCTGCTCAAGTGTCTGCTTGAGTCTGCTCAGTGTCCCCACACTTAAAAATGGAGGCAGAGGTGCTTTATCTAAAGCTCGTTGAAAGAGCTTTAGATAAAGCATCTCCAACACCATTTTTAAGTGTGGGAATGCTGATACATGAGAGGCTCTGGGCACTTTGAGTGGCTCTTGGAGCAGCTCTAATTAAAGCATCCCCTCCCCCCAACTCCTAAAGCATGTGTATAAACACCCGCTAGTTTTAAACCAGGGAAACATTTAAAATTTGACTGAATTGAGAGCCCAATTCTATTCTCTTGGACTTCAAAGAGAAAAGGTTTGGGTTATGTTAGTGGTTTTCAAACTTTTTTGAATTGCAGACCCCTAAAACATTTTGAATGGAGGTACAGACCGCTTTGAATTGTAAGTGTGGGTATTCACATACTTTGTTTGATCATAATAATCTTTTGGGGACCCCCTAGACAGTCTGTGGACCCCCAGGGTCCACAGGCGGCCACCAGGGCAGCGAGGCAGCCAGCGACAGAGTGGAGGGCGCCTTTCCCGCACATCCCGGGGAGGCTGCAGCCAGGAGGACGAGGAGGAGCCCGGACTGGGGCTCCCACATGTGGCAGCGGCTCTCCCCGCCCCTCTCTGGTCCATGCCCAGCTGCAGCTGCAGCCGTGCCCAGCTGAGCCACAAGTCTCTCTCGCAGCCTCTTGGATGCACTGAGGAGCCCCTGCTCACTCCTCCATCCCCACCTGCCCGCCCCCTGCAAGGCAGCGAGTGGGGGAGGCTGCAAAGCACTGCAGAGGTGTGTCCCACCAAGACACATCCCTCCACCTTTGATTAGTTTCCACTCTGGATGATATCTTTTCCACATTTGATCTGTCGACTTGCATTGTGCTTCTTTCATTATGCATTATGCAAAAGTGTTAATTTTAGTCAAGTGTTTGGTATTATTTTATTGTTGCTTTTATATTGTTTTTATTTTGGATTTTAAACCATATTTCCAGACCCATTTCATTGTCACTTCCTGCAACTTCATTGCTGTCAGGTCACGTGACATCACTTCCTGATGTCCGCTTCCTGTGAGGTGTATGAATATGGCTTGCCAGCCCACTGGGTGATAAAAAGTTCATGATACAGCCCCACATTCAAAAAGGTTGGACACCCCTGGTGTAATAGTAATCCTGCTCAGTATGATAGGAACCGCAGGTTCAAATACTTGGTGTATGTGCTTGGCTGAGGAGCCAATGGGGCAAAACTACCATCTGTGGGATTATGACTGAACACCTCTAAATCAGAATAGCCCCTAAAGGTAATGATACTGCTGTGCCATGGAGCCTTGATTGGCTCTGGATAGCTGGCCACTCCCCCAGAGGGGGCAGGACCCAGTGTGGAGAGCCGTTCATGTTGGGACAGGAGAGCAGGCAGAGGGCAGCCACATTTCCACCCACAGCATATCACATGTTCACAGGGAACCTGGTGCTAAATCATTCATAGATGCCCTGATTCTGGGTTAGGTTTTTGTATATAGCAGACCAGCTACCTTGTTGCAATCTATTGAAAGTCAGCCCTTGAAACAAGCTTTTGAAGGAAGGAGAGCAGCAGAGTATGGACCCTGGAATTCAGAAATGCAGACTTTGACTCACACAGGGAACTGATGGGCAGGACCCCTGGGAGGCCAGTCTGAGGGGGAAAGGAGTCCAGGAGAGCTGGTTGTACTTTAAAGAAACCTTACTGAGGGCACAGGAATGAATCATCCTGATGTGCAGGAAGACTAGCAAGTATGGCAGAAGACTAACTTGGCTTAGCAGAGAACTCTTCAGGTGTGCTAAAACACAAAAAGGAAGCTTACAAGAAGTGGAAACTAGGACAAACAACTAGGAAGGAATATAAAAGCATTGCTCAGGCATGCAGAGATGAAATCAGGAAGGCCAAAGCACAACTGGAGTTGCAGCTAGCAAGGGATGTGAATGGTAACAAGAAGGGTTTCTACAAGTATGTCACCAACAAGAGAAAGATCAGTTTTGGGCTTCCTGCTACAGAAAAAGATGTGGACAAATTGGAAAGACTCCACTGGAGGTAACAATGGAGGTAACAAAAATGGTTAGGGGCTGGGGCCACGTGACTTATAAGGAGAGTCTGAGCCTGAGGAAACTGGTCTTATTTAGTCTGAAAAAGAGAAGATTGAGGAGGGATTTAATAGCAAACTTCAGTTACCTAAAGGGTGGTTCCAAAGAGCAGGGAGCTAGACTGTTCTCAGTGGTGGCAGATGACAGAACAAGGTGCAATGGTCCCAAGTTACAGCAAGGGAAGTTTGGGTTAGATATTAGGAAAAACTCTCACTAGTAGGATCATAAAGCACTGGAACAGCTTACCCGGAGAGGTTATGGCATCTCTATACTTGGAGGTTTTTAAGACCTGGCTAGACAAAGCCTTGGCTGGGATGATCTAGTTGGGGCTGGTCCTGCTTTGAGCAGAGGGTTGGACTAGATGACCTCCTGAGGTCCCTTCCAGCCCTAATTTTCTATGATCCTATGATTCTATTATCTAGCCTTCAAAGCCAGATAAATTTGACATACATGCTTTACTCAGTTTAAAACTCCTATTGTAATCAGACATAACATCAAAATTATGCTATGAAAGTTGGAAATCCTGTGTGTATATAGTACTTAACATAACAGTGACAAATCAACTGTCATACACTCAAAGCCCTGTTTTCACACGCTGATAGTTTTGTATGTTATCAGAGGCCTGAAACATTTTAAAATGATCTCCCCCTGAAGATTATTAATCCTTAAACAAGACCTTCTTCCCACAATACCCGCAGTGCGATGCTGTGGCTAGTAAAGTGACCAAAACGCTGGCTTGCATCCATAGATGCTTCTCGAGCAAATCCCGGGACGTCATTCTCCCCTTGTACTCGGCCTTGGTGAGGCCGCAGCTGGAGTACTGCGTCCAGTTTTGGGCTCCACAATTCAAAAAGGATGTGGAGAAGCTTGAGAGAGTCCAGAGAAGAGCCACGCGCATGATCAGAGGTCAGGGAAGCAGACCCTACGATGAGAGGTTGAGAGCCCTGGGGCTCTTTAGCCTGGAAAAACGCAGGCTCAGGGGTGATCTGATGGCCCCCTATAAGTTTATCAGGGGTGACCACCAGTATCTGGGGGAACGTTTGTTCACCAGAGCGCTCCAAGGGATGACGAGGTCAAATGGTCATAAACTACGACAAGACCGTTTCAGGCTGGACATAAGGAAGAATTTCTTTACTGTCCGAGCCCCCAAGGTCTGGAACAGCCTGCCACCGGAGGTGGTTCAAGCGCCTACATTGAACACCTTCAAGAGCAAACTGGATGCTTATCTTGCTGGGATCCTATGACCCCAGCTGACTTCCTGTCCTTTGGGCAGGGGGCTGGACTCGATGATCTTCCGAGGTCCCTTCCAGCCCTAATGTCTATGAAATCTATGAATACTCTGTAATTGTCACATTAGCATCACCACAACATTTACAGTTTCTGGGTAACCTGAAAAGGCAAAAAAGGACTAAAAATGTTCATGAATTAAAAATAAAGTGGATTAGATTTGTAAGGAGCCCAAGGACCTGTCTGAACAACATGGCCTTCAGTGCCCTCTTGTGGAACAAAACATGAAGAATGCCAAATAAGAAGAGGAACTGGGTTTTCTCACTTTTTTTCATTTGGTCATATTCCTTCCTCCAGTAAGTTCACTGGATCAACAGAATTCACGTGGAACAAATTTAGCACAGATTCACATACTGTGTTTCTATCAACAGTTTAACCAACACCTAGTGCCATAAAACTGCACTATGCAGCAGTCCACAGAAACAAATCCACATTCTCTTGGAAGTTACCAGCAGTTGTATGAACGTTCCCTGTGTGCTCTACATCAATCCTGAGCCCTTCAGAAAGCAGGTAGCATTACGGTTGAAGCCTTCTGCCTGCTCACAAGAACAAAGCTGAATGACCCAGTAGGAAAAACCCTGTTACATACTCACATGCCCATGATCCAGAGCACAGTGGCAGGGAAAACATTTCTAAGAGCTATAAGGTTACATCTTTGAGATCTAAACTCTTTGAAATAAAGCAGAGCAGGGAAATACTTATGTTCTCAATAAGTAGAGTTTAAACCAAGGGGCACAGGAATTAGCAGTGTAAAGCAAGAGCAATTTTCTTTTCACTGATGAGGTAGGCACAGTGTACCTAACGCAGGCAAATTGAATACTGCTGGGCACTCAGAAAAAGGAAAATAGGAAGCACTGCACTCCTGCTAAGATGGAAACAATTCAAGTGACCTCTAGCTTTCATGAAAGCCATTTTACAGGAAGCAAGAGGAGGGAATTGAGGCTTTGCAGGCTAACCGTTCATGTACATGCATTGCACATTTAGTGCCTGTGGATTTACTATATATTACATAAGGAAGGAAGTGAAAGCCTTAACATGGCAGGTGGGAGACAAGGGTGATGATGATTAACTTGTGGACTTGAAGGGTTAGTGTTACAAAATTGAAGGGAAATAGTGGAGAAATTCTACTTCTGACTAGAAAGTGGCAAAGAATGGCAAGACGCAAGCTGAATTTCCTTCCACCATAATTGAGACAGCATGGGGATACATGAAAAATAGCCCTCCTAGTTTGGTACTCTGCTACTAACTATTGTTTGATGCTCTAGGGTAGTGGTTCCCAACCTTTTAAGACTCAAGGTACTGCTCATCGGACTTAAGGCACTCCTTGGAAAACGCCAGCTCTTAGCTTTCACTCATTTCTTGACTATGGAAAAATAATAGAGCAATTCTTCTCTTGTAAAGAACTCAATAAGACCACAACAAGTGAGAATGTTTCTGACACTATAGATTCCACTAGGGCTTTACCTTGTGAATCACGGGTAGGTGTTAACACACCAAATATTCCAAGGCACCTTCAAAAGGATTGCACTGTGGTTGAGAATCAGTGCTCTAGGGAATGGCTTATACTTTCTACTGCTCTTTATCATGTAACACTACCATAAGAAAGTCTTCTTCAATATGCTACCCGATTATCTCTTTACACTGTAAAGCTTGAGGACTGGCAGCCCTCTATTATTTTCATCTGGTATGACTGCAGAAAATAAAATTCTTAATTCATTATTGGGTATTTGATACATGGCGCATGAGGTCTTGCCTTTCAGAAAAAAACAAAGCAGTAAACATTTAACCCTGCCTTTATATTTATTAAGCTAAGTGCATCAATTCATGATGGTCAAAATTTCCATGTGACAATGGTTTTAATTTAATTACATATCCATTCTTATGGTTTGACACAAGCTTAAAGTAACTGTCCACTAAAAACCACAAAATGATGAGGTTTAATTCACCGTTGCCCCAAAATGTTACTAACCTGGAAATATTAGGGCTGTATTTGTTTCCACTTTTGGAGTAAATCTCTATCTTGAAAGACTGTATTCATTAAGTTTGCCTCATTACCAGAAGAGGAAGTGCCCCCTTTCCCCTAATCCAATCCAGGAAACAAATACAAAGCTGCCTCTCCCTGCTGATCAGCTACAGAAAAAGCATTTCACAAGGATTAAGAATGAAGAGATTTCAGGTATAGGAGGTGAACCAGCTTGGTCTTGAGGAAGGAACTGGATGCCTGCCCCACTGTCTGTTCTCCAGGCAGTAGAAGAGTCAGAGAACTACATTCTGATCCACAATATAATTGCTATTGTCTAAGGCTGCTATTTATTTTTTTGCTATTTCCTATACCTGCTGGAAAAGACAGAACAACTTGACAAAGAAGTTTATTTTGCCATTATGACAAAAAAGCATTTCCAAACCAATGCATTGGCTGAGAAACAAGGCTCTGAAGTGAAATTTCTTACCTTTGCATTGTAAACCTTGTCTCAAAAGACCCCAGAGCAATGAACCACAGTGGTCACAGAAGGTGGGCACTTTGTAATTATGAATGCTGAACTTGTGAGGCATGTTGACACTGAAACGCTGGGAGCCCACTTGCTGAAAAAGCAAAGCACAACATATTGAAATCCTCCTCGTCCTAACTATTCCTTTTACAGGCCAGAATTGGGACCCTCCTATATTCTGAATTTTTACACAGATGGAACAAGATGAAAAAAGTGTGCTTGTATGAGGCATAGGTTTCTCTCCTCCCTCCTCCACTTTTCTTTTTCTTGTTGTTCAGAAGATAATTGATGACTGATAACTGCTGGTGCAAAGACTGGAGTCTGCTTCCCAGCATTCATGGGAATAACTGCACAGCTATCAGCAAGGAATCTCTCAGCATGCAAGACAAGGAAGTCACTCCCAGTTGTTTTGGAAGCAGGAGAGGGAAGAGCTAGTGCAATAGGAAAGGGGGGAAAAAAGAGTAGTTAGTCCCAATCCATTTGCTTGTTTATATCCCTCTGTTCTTTAGGCTGGTTAAATGACAAAGCTAGGAATTTTGTTCTGGGTACCCACAGAATCATTGACTATAATTAAAGGACATGATTAACAGGTTTTTAAGGATGCATGTACTGTACAGCAAAAGACTTATGTCTCTGCATGTTCCCCTCCTTCTCCCCTCACTGTTGGCTATTATCCAGTGTTCTAGCACCCCTCTAAACAATGAGAGCATCTTATCAGCAGGGCATTCAAGCTTCCACCAGTCTGGAGCCTGGAAATGTAAATCTACACAGGAATTCAGATCTCCCTGTGGGCGCTGCTCAAATGCATCATTAGCCAAAATACTGATGCGGCACTGCTGTATTGTAATCTTGCCTGAGAGATCAGATTTTGGAGCGAAAGCACAACGTCTGCTCCCTAAGTTACACTGGAGAAGTTTAAACGAAATTTGAAAAGTTACTGTAAAACTGGCCTTGGGGGCATATAGTACAATCATCTCCAGGATAGCATTATTTCAAAGCCTAGTTGGGACAGTTTAGCTTGCAGCTGATGTTATAACTTGCTTAAATATCTGATAACATAAACAACATATGTAGATAGTCCCCTTTATACAAGGCACACAATTTTTCCAAATCGAGGAAGGAGTTGAACTGTAAAAAAAACCCAGTTATCTACCAAGTAACTAATAGTACTTCTATGGTGTTACTCTATAACCATCAGCCCAATTCAAAACTTTTTTTTTCCTATTCTGTTTAAAAGCTCTGGATGCAGCTTTTATCAGAGCAACCCTCGGAAATCATAGTACAGAAATGTAACCTTCCTATTTCAGATTGCTAATAAATCAGCCACAATAAATGGGCTTGAGAGATAAAGGCTCTGATGCTGTCCCCCTTTGAATTCAGCAGCAAAACTGCCACTTATTTTAACAGGGAGCAAGTTAGGGGGGAAAAAAGGACTAAGAAAAAGCATGCACAGGGAAATACTTAGGGGGCTCAACACAGCATTTAGACTGTATCTAAATCTTGCTAACCAGGAAGAGACTGCTCTACAATAATTCCAATGTAAATAGGGCTGTTGTGGAAATCTGTCATTCAAAAGTAAATGTTATATTACAGGGAGGCCGGAAGGATGCAAACAAGCTAACATTTTGTTGATTAAATGAAGGAGTCAGTAGTAACTTCAACAGATAAAAAGTTTTGGGTTTTTTGGGGGTTTTTTTATCTAGAGCATTTATTTTATAAATATTTACCTCATCATGAGTTTCCTGTTTCTTTAAACCAGCACACTTGGTTATTATAAGCTCATGGCATCTCTTGTGGACTACACAAGTGCAAACTGTAAACAAAAATGGGATGAAAGAATGAGTTTTCATGAAAACAATTTTTAATGTAAAACTTGAAGTCATCAGGCTAAAGATGTTGGACCCCTTTTCCTGTGATCTGAAAGATACAGGCCAAAAATGGCTTCTGATTTTAGTTAAAGAACCCTGACTTACAAATGCAAGGTTCCCAGCATTTTCTGAAGATCAGAGCCTTTTACAGGATCAAGGGTTGGGCAAGCAAAATCTAAAGCATCTAACAGTCTACACCACTTTAAAAAAGTCTCAGCTATAAGTGTATTTCTCTCACTAGACAGCGATTTGTATGACCATTATTATTTATTAATTCTACAGAGAGTTGTGCATGACCTCAGCACCCTACAAAACACAAAGATAAAGAGAGCCCTTGCCTTTAATTCCAAAAGAAACACAAAGATGCTTAGGAGAAAGAAAAACAAAACTATTTTATCAGTAGGGGTTACATATATGAAAAGAATCAGACATGAAAATACATCCACAAATATGACAGATGAGATAAAAATTAAAAGGGCTGATCAATGCATGATAGAAGAGTAAAGTGACTTCTATTTGTGGCACTGGTCACTTTTGAAAATGGGATACTTGACTAGGTGGACCTTTAAGATATTACAGATACCTTACAGTAATTTCTACTTTTTTATGGGGAAAAAAAAAGAAACATGGTCTGCTTCCCCCCCCTACACAAGAAAGTAATTTTTCCCCCCATGCCTCTTATAACAAGAAAGTGACATCTTGCTCAAAGCTTCAAAAAATATAAATTTTTAGAAAAATTAGGTATTCAAAGCATGGAAAATATCATCCCCAAAGGTGACTCTTTTCAAAAGTTCTAAGCATGGGAAATGAAGAGATAAAAATGGAAACACTTTTGCAGTCTTAACTACAACCGTTGCTATTGATGACCTCTATAATTATCGAATGTAATTACAGTCATTACAATTACCTAGTATGTCTCATCCAAAAATCATAAAATGCTTCGAGCAGAGACTTCTTCATTTTATAGATTAAAGAGTGAGAAAAATGGTTAATGTTATTATAAAATAAGGTCCCCTAACTTTGGATACCCAGAGACACATACACCTAGGATCTGATTTTCAGAGACACTAAGTAAGCATTCTTCCCACTGACTCCAAGCCACCCAAAGTTGCAGAACACTATTGGAAAATCGTGTTGACGGTAAGTGATCTGCTCTAAATCACAAATTGGTGACTGATTCTATGATAAAATCTACATATTCTGATTCACAGTCCTGTGTTCCAGTCATGCCATTGTACTTTCTGATAAGCAAAACTTAATTACACACAATAATGACATATTAGTATCTATTCAAACTTCTCTCCATAGACTCTCTTACCTTGACATTGATATCCCTGTTTTCCTATTACACCCCTGTAGATAAGAACATAAAGCAGTTTAGAAAATGTAAGATACACAGATAAAAAAAATAGATTTTTTTCCTTAGTCTTTTTGGTCCGATTCACGGAAAGTTCAGTCAACCCACAGCCTACACACTGCATCATTGGACTCATTTCCATATCATTTTCTCAGTATGAGAAAAAGGTACATCATATGATTGGGGGTGAACACACCATCTGGATCATGTACTCTGTGCATTCCTACTTACTCATGGACAGTTCTCCCTCGACTGCACAGATGGAGACCTAATGAGCTGAAACTTCCATTTGCTGATGTTTTTCTTAAATTTCCAAGATTATTATTAATTATTATTTGATTTTCTAAAATGTCTAGAAGCTTTATTCATGGATGAGGCCATCAATGTGCTATGCACTGGGAAGACACAAAGGAAAAATACATGGGTCCTTCCTCAAACAGCTTACAAGCAGTACTCTCAGCATTTTGGCAACCCTAACCATAGTTAAGTTCTTTTTGCATGCATCATAGCTAAGAAGAATGTTAAACAAGGAATTGAAGAAAGACAAGGGTTCAGCTCTACAAATGTTAATGGGGATCACTTGCCAAGAATGGCAACATGGATGGTGCTTGTCTGAATATTTATCAAGGGAGTGATGGCATCAGGAGCTACTCTGAAGTGAGAATCAACCTACTGATACTGTATAAAAGATGCTAGGTATGTAGAAGATAGGTCATGAAAAGACTCAAGGACAAGACAAGCAGCTTATGTTTGATGTGGTAGAAGGAAGACCAGCATAGGGATGCAAAAATGGGTGACCGTCAAATGCATAGGCTAGGAAATGGTTACTGAGCCGCATTGAGCCAGGACTCCATTTGACAAACTCAGAAAAGGGGATACTGCAATAATCAGGGTGTGATATGATAAGAGCCCTAACAAGAATTTTATTTGTATGGATGGATTTAGAGATGGCTTGAATGTCAATATGACCTAGAAGAGGTCATAGTTGAAGATATTCACAGTGATTGAGAAAGCGGAGGGGGCAGGAAAGGGGAGATCATAGAATCATAGAAGTAGGGTCGGAAGGGACCTTGTAGATCTTCAGGTCCGACCCCCTGCCCGGGCAGGAAGAAAACTGGACTCAAATGACCCCAGCCAGGTAGGCATCAAGCCGCGTCTTAAAGACCCCCAGGGAAGGAGCCAGCACCATTTCCCTTGGAAGTCGATTCCAGAATTATTATTCTGGAGCTCTTTAAAAATTGATAACTATGCACAGTTTATAAGCTGTCTCTGGATCCCCTTTTGGAACGGGGAAAATACCCTAAATGCTCACAAGATAAATGCAAGTACAAGAGGCATACTTGGAGGTGCTGTTTCCATCTCTGGCATTTTATGCGTGCCTTACAAATGTCACACTTTTGATATAAAAAGACAATTACATCTGGTTAACATAATGTATTCAGAGTGAATACACATGACTCTAGGATGTTCAAAAGAAAGAAGCTTTATGTGCACCTTTTGCCCACTGCAGTTTCTCCCTAAAACATCTTCATTAGCCCAGGGCACAAATATGCAGTCCTTTCTCATGCAAGTTCAGCTGACTTCACATGCGTAACTTCAGTCTGATGTGTTAGGTTTGTTAGATTAGTAGTTTTGTCATCAGCTGAATGGCTGATGTGAGTAAAGGCTGCAGGGTCTGGCCTCAAGATTTTAAGCTCTTCAGAATAGGAATTCTGAGCTAGAATCTGGAATAACTAGCAGAGTTACTCTGGATTTATGCTGGAGTACTGAAAGTAGAACCTGTCCCCATGCCTACTCTTCATCTGTAAAGTAATACAAACTTAAACTTACCTATAATACAAAAAGTAAATCTTGACTGATGTGCCTAGCTCAAAGCAATATAGTTTCATAGTTGGTAGGGTTGGAAGGGACCGGAGCAGATCATCAAGTCTGACCCCCTGTCATGGCAGGGAAGAGTACTTGGGTCAAACAACCCCAGCAAGGTGTTCATCTAGCCTCCTCTTAAAGACCCCCAAGGTAGGAGCCAGCACCACTTCTCTTGGAAGTTGTTTCCAAATCCTAGCTGACCTGACAGTGAAGCAGTGCCTCCTGATATCTAGCCTGAATATAATACTATGTTAATTAATCTGTGAATTTTAGACTGACAAGCTGACATTTAAACAACAGGTGTCCAAAGAAACCAGCCTAAGCACCTGCAACTTTGATCAGCTTTACAAAGATGCATATATACTCCATTCTTCTCAACATGTGGCCACTTTTTTGTATGCTTGGTTTGACATTTTTTGCCAAATCTGCACTCCAATGGAAAGAACCCTGTAGAGACTGACCTAGAAGTTACTAAACATAGAGGCCCACCTAGAACAAGAATAGTAGAATTACTTTCATTTTGTCTCTCATCAGAGATAGAATGGGGTGGCTCAGAAGTCAAAAGTTCACCTTTGATGGTTGTCATAGGATACTAATGTGTACCGTAACCTAATTCAAGGTAGTCGTCTAGTTCCCAGTGACTTCAGTGGAGCCAGGATTTTATCCTTCCAGTATCTATTACAAGTATCTATTTTATCCTTCCAGTATCTATCTTTTCTTGAATCCTTTTCCTGAATGGTTTTTGTACATTAATTCACCTTCTGAGCCCTTAAACATGAAGGATTCATGCCCCAAACACCTAATATGATACCATTTCTCTTTTTTAAAACGTAAGTTTTTTAAAGCTTTGAAAACACTGACAGTGCATGCTTCTTCCTTCCTAGAAATGCATTTAAAATGACTACCACAAGAGGGAGGATTATGAAACCACAGGGCCCAATTCAGTGTCTAATAGCAACATAGAGCAATTTTATTGAGTTTATGGGGTCTACTATGGAATCTCAGTATTTCATTCATATTGTTTCAATTGGTGATTATTAGTTAGATGTTTTATTTAAAGAATTTTGAAGCAAAACATACCACAGCTATATAGGCTTTTCTTTTCTGTGGCATATTGCTGAAGTGATCCTAAAAGTATTAAAAATTAAGCTAATGGGCACAGTAGTGAATTACAGGAGTCACATCCATCTATTGTATGCTAGACAGGAGAGGGCACCATTGTCTAGCCCAGAGGAAAGCATAAATTGTATTGTTTATGATGGAAGTTTGACAGTTTACTGTTCTTATTTGCAAAAAACAGATGGAAACAGAATATTAAAACAAAGAGGAAAAGAGCTACTGATCAATTCTTTTAGTACTGCTCTAAGACACTATGGAACATTACTAATTCCAAAATAAAATGACATCTGAAAAAAGAAAAAAAGCCGAAAAGTTGAATATACCATATAAAATCTCTGCAGTGGGAACAGTACGTTGGTTGCCTAAGGTAGGTGGCCATGAACTTGTGTCCATTAACCTGATGGACTCTGCGTCGCACTGCACCCTGCCGTTTTCTGGGACGCATCCGCTCTCTGAACACACGTTCCTCATTGTCTTTGGGTGCTGAAAGAAAAAGGGAGAGAGGGGAAATGATAAGCATAAAATCATCCCAGGCATATATACTGAAGACCAGAAGTAGAAGGGAAAAAATTAAAATCAAACGTCTTAAAAAAATTCCCCCATATCCTGTAAATAGTAATGCAAAACAAGCCACTTTCATTAAATGTGATCTTGTCCTTAGCAGTGAAGGTATGGAGGGAGAAGGGGTCGCCTTATTTAGGATCATGACAGATGAACCACAGAATTAATGGATTCTGCAAATTCTCTCATTATCCAAACACTTTGATTGTAAACTCCACTGGGTTAGCATCAAGTCTCCCTGATCTTCTTGTCCCAGACAGACTTTATCTCTGAAATAGGCAAAACAAAAACTCCAGGTCCAAATACACGGATCTTAGGAAGGTTCTGATTAAAATGTGGCTCTCGTTATCCTCTAATTTCATTAGTTACCAGTGTGAAGAAAGGAGGGGATTATCTCATTAACCAATGTATGTGCAAGTGCAAGCAAGTTGGAATAGGAGGTTTAAATTACTGCTTAAGAATCAAAATCCTTGTAAAATATCTATGAGATGCACAGGAGGAAAGGCATTATGTGCTGTCTAGTCAAAAAATGAATCACCTCCTTGCACTGTCTTGAAAATAAAACTCTCTGTCCTCTCCAAGGAGCTTTGTATCCTTCAGACAACCAGTGAGGATGAATTAGCAACAAAAAATATTACAGTTGTGGCAATTCTTCATTTTATGTAATGACTGGGATCCAGTGGGTGAATCACATGAACATGCATGCTCCTGGAGGCTGGAGGGGTATGGCGAGCTCCTGCAGGTGTCGGCAGCGCTGTTGGTGGGGGGAGTGGGGAGGCAGCGAGCGGGGAGCTCCTGCAGGCAGCCGTGGTGCTGTCAGTGGGGCGGGAGAGGGGTGTGTGGCAAGCGCTGACCATTGGTCGGCAACCACCTGCAGACGCCGCCGGCAGCATCAGTGGCAGCCAGTGGCGATCGCGGACCACCCGCAGATGCCGGCAGCATCAGTGGTGGCCAGTGGCAATCACAGACCACTCACAGATGCCGCTGGCAGCATCGACAGCAAGGGGGGAGGGTGGCAAGTGGCGACCAGCTGCAGGCACTGCTGGCAGTGTCAGCAGTGCCTTTTCGCAGAGGGTGCACCACCACACTCAGGGGGTGCACATACACCCATGTGTACCCCCTATGCATCGCCAGTGTACATGAATTAACAGTACAGAAAGATATGTGCCCATTTCTATCTTACCTTAAAACAAATCAAGCTCACCAGAATGAGATATATATTCTGATCTATACCACAGAGTTTTGCTGAAGAATATAGTTTTATGACCATTATTTGACCCCATACTTAATGTATGAACTTCCTGAGCCATCAGGTCTAGCCTCTTCCTATCACTGATAGCCACTTCATAGCATCTCTTCATAAACTGATCGACTTCCACCTTAAAACTGCTTAGGTTTCTTGCCTTCACTAATCCTGGAAAGCTGCTCCAAAGCCTCAATCTTCTGAATGTTAGAAACAAGTTTACTCATTGCTAGTGCAGGCAGATTCTGGTAGGTCAGAGAGAAACTTCCAAAAGAAGAAAAAGGCTATTTCAGTTCCCACAAAATTACTGGCTTGGTTTTGCATTGCCAGGACTGGGCAGCATTGTAAGAATATGTACAAATGAAATTAAACATTTACAGACTTATGTCAGATAATATTTCAAATGAAAAGGCATTTAATACTTGAAATTGTGAATCACTGCCTTTATTATGCTGAGGAATACAATCTACTTTGGTTTATCATATATTCTGTCCATTTTTGTTTACTATTAGTTCTGTTCTGGATAATTAACAGTACAAACAGAATGAAAAATCAGAGAGCAAACCAAGACTTTTACAATAACAAGTTTTTAAATAAATATTCAGAAGTCATCATTACTACTAAAAGATGCAAATGTAGAACAAAATTGCCTATTTTGTTTAGGAATGGCTATAAAACCATTTTTCAATTAAAGTGATTGACAACAAACTAAGGTTATGCATAAGCAGAGATTTAGACATTTAAATGAACTAAGCATGCATATGTGCATAAGTGTATGTAAGAGAATGTTAGTTTCTTTAAAGGCATTGATCCACAAGATCCAAAATTGTGTGTACTGCAGTTTGTGCCAATAGGTATGTCTGTGATAGTGACATTTTAAATTTTTTTAAGCCCCAAAGAAATCTATTCTTCCTTACATAACATCTTACAAATACTTCATGTGCAGAAATTAAAATTTAACTTTAGACACAATTCAATTTCAATTCAGTTTATTAAGCTTTAGACACAAGCATCTACCAGATGGCCCATGTGAAATTATTTGGTGCTTTTGGTTCCTAGTAAACACATTTTTATGTCCCCACCCCTCCTGAAAATTATCCCTTCAATCAGTGCTTAGGAGGAATCTTATTCTCTCCAGTGAAGCCTCCACAGAAAGAGAAAAAACAACAGCTGGCCATCAATGCACTTTTAATTAATGCAGGGCACATCTACATGTGCCCCTGACTGAGCAGTTGGTACTGTGCAGTCATTTAGTACTTACTTTAGCAGTCCTGGCAGCACACAGGTTATTTTTTATGCTACTGCATGGTAGCTTGTTCCTACTGCTCAGTGACAGCGGTGTCATGGTTAGTGGATGCCAATGCTACATGGCCATAGGAATGAGCTACATCACCATTAGCTCATCGCTATGGCGACGTAGCATCTTGTGTAGACACACCTAAACTGAACTTGAAATTTCCAAGGACTCATTCCCTATGGGCAGGAAGGGTTTTCCTTCCAAGGGAGGAAACAGAAGATGTGTACCAAACATTTGAAAATCTCAAGATTTCTCGGTTCTTGCAGCAACCCTGTCTTACTTCTTTCCTCAGTCAAATGGCTGTACACAAACTTTTAAAATAAGAAATGTACGTTATAACTCTTCTAAGTCATGCTGCCACTGGTCCTTTGTTTACAACTACTCATAGAAATCACAGAGAAGTAGAGCTTGAAGCGACCTCCAGAAGTCATCTAGTCCAACCCCCCTGCCTGAGGCAGGATCATCCCTATCCAAACTATACTATACAATCCATAAGCTAAACTCTTCATAAGACTACTGTCAACCCTGACCCAACACAAGACCTAATGCCCAAACCTGCCACAGGTAAAGCAGGGATCCACAACAGCCAATGCTCTGCTTCTGTAAAAGATTGTTAATATACACTTGAGATCCCAGGTAGAAGGTCATGACCCTCACTATAGGGGAAAGCAAAAACCCCCACAGTTTGAATCAATCTGACTGTGGGGTAAAATTCCCTCTTGAACCTAAATATGATGATCAGTCTGACCTCTGGCTTTGGCTCCCGCAGAAGCATTGGCATACCCCAGTCAAAATCCTCAGCCGTAGTTGCAGCTAACACCCAATGCCTTTGAGGGAGGCTTAAAACCACATGTAGGAAAAAAGGGGAGCGGGGGGAGACAACCAGCAAAGTCCAGAAGCATGGGAAATTCCCACAGTAGAACATAGCTGCACCTAGATGATCCCCAACTAGTGGCTGTCCGACCTCTTCTTGAACACCTCCAGTGATGGAGAGTCTACAACTTCCTTAATCATTCTATTCTTCTACCTCACTTTTCTAGCAGTGAAGACATTTTTCCTTATATCCAGCCTAAGTCTACTTTGCTGCCCTGCTCTCAGGACTGAGAGAAAGCATGGGGACTATAGGAGAGTTAACAGTGCAGTATCATTAACCTTTCAAAGTTTTACAGGAAGTCATCCATCTACTTGCAAATACAAAACTAAATGTTCTGAAAATCCATTGTTTAACAGTTGATATGGCAGTTAATCTACAAAGTACAAAGTAAGTTTGTGGGGAGGGAGATTGTTGCTCCATTTTGTGGTTAAGGTATCAACCAGTTTACAAGAAAAAAATGTCACTTACAGTTTTCACATTTTGGCTACACAAAAGGAATAGAAATGTTTTGTGGGTTATTTTTTAGAAAAATGTTACAAATATAGTTTCAGTATAGTACTTTCAACCCCCTCACATAAAAAGTCTATTCTAATAGAATCACAGGTCATTTATAATATCTACAGGATGGTTAGAAACAAAGAATAAGGAAAGTAAAAAACCTATGTTTTTATTTGCTTAAAAATACAGACAAACACACTACAGTAATGCCAACATTAAATGTGTGGAATTTTGGGATTTTTCTGGCAAGGTTCATTTTTGTCATGCAACGGATTAGGCTAAGGTTCTCAACCTGTTTAGACTCAAGGCACCTCTTGATAGACTCAAGGCAGAAATACTAGCTCTTCATTTTTACTATTTTTTTACTACAGCAAAATAACAAAGCAACTCACCTGTTGCAAAGAACTCAAAAAACCATAGCAGTTCAGAAAGCTTTTAACACTAAACATTCCTATTTGAAATCTCTGGGTTTATTTTGTGAATCATGTTTCCATACCTAACTAGTGCTAAAACTGTGTTGCACCCCATGTCATCCTTGAAAGGATCCACCACCCACATCACCCTGGTTGAGAATCACTGGATTAGGTACTAGGTTTGGATCATAAGAGACCACGATTACACTTTTCGTTAACTCAAAAGTGAAAGTGAATTCAGTGTGTGGCAGTGCACCCATGACTTTAAGGGCTGGAGACAGGAAGCCGGCAGGTGACTGATTAAGGCAGCCATTTTCAGACAAAAGCAAGCCAGGTAGAGGCAGCAGTTACCTGCTTACAGCAGAGTCACATCAGCCAGCTGAGCTAGTGCTCCTGGAACAACTTGGAGGTAAGGGCAGGAAGTATGGGTATGGTTTAGAAGCTCCTGGTCCTGGGCATGACCTGAAACTGCCACCTGCCAGGGAAGGGTGGCCTGGTGGGACTCCAAGGAGTCCCCAAGAAATGCCAGGCCACTTACTTCCCCAGTGAAAGGAGGATAGGGGTGCCTTAACCCCAGGCACCACCATCTGGCACCTGAGCCCAGCAGGATCTCAGAGACCCCGGAGCAGGGTAGTGGTGTTATGAAGAGTGACTGTGTCTGGGCCCGCATATAGTAGGGTGCAGCAGGGTGTCTGAAGGACTGGGCGATTTGGGATACAGAGTAGGTTTGCAGAGGGCAGCTTGAAAGGCGGTACATGGACCGGCCCCAAAAATGTAAGAGCATGAGAGCAGTTGCCTGGTGAGGGGCTAGAGGTAAAAGCAGCCCAGTGTAGGCACAAGGTTACACCACACAGAGTAGATGAACTCACGGGATCTGAAGTTGTTGTGTGGTAGCATTGGTGAGACAGTAGTGAAGCCTGAAGGCCCTAAGGGGTCACTCAAGGGGAGCAAGAGTGGTGAAGTGTGACCTAGTGATAGGCAGTATGTCAGAAGTCCCTGTGAGGGGTGAGGGGTGGGGGAGCACGAGTGGCCCCTGTGAGAGGGGAGCAGCATGAGTGAGTGTGCAAGAAAGAGGTCAACAATGGACTGCATTTGCTCTGGCCTCAGACTGGGGAGCAAATATAAACAGGATGCCATCTGCGAGGCATGGGCCATGGTGTAGCGAAGGTTCAGAGCAGTGAATAGTGCCCCTGGCATCAGGGCGGGGCATGGACAGCCTCCTGCTTATTTTAAAACATTCAAGTCATGGCAGGAAAGTTAGGGTAGACAGCCCTAGGCAGGTGAGCAGGCCAACTTGAGATCTGGTGTTGAGTTTGCCCCCTGTCGCACAATGGTTCTAAACTACTCTACTGCAAACATTTGCCAACCTCTCCACTCACCATGGAATTTAACTTAACCATTAATCCAAAGAAGCTTATCAAACATACAATTCTACAGTATACATTCAGAATGCTACAGTATCTCTATTGTAATGAAATGTTGGCTCACGACCACAGAACACTGCAGTAACTTTGGAGGCTGAGAACTGGATGAGCTGGTCAGTGGACAGAGCTGTGTCTGAACAGTTCCTGAAGCACTTGCTGGCTTGCATCTGATTTCTTTAAGTACTAACTATGCTCTTAAAATTAAACAGAATTTGATATATATATCATGAATGGTAATGTTCAATAGGGGGTAGCAGGGTAGCTGTAACTTCTATTTGACTATTTTGATGCTATTTCAGGAACACAAACTGTAAAGCACCAAAATTTTTCTTTGGTTAGTGGTTCAGCAATAGCTAGAAAAAATGAAGAGAACTATACTGTGTCAAAAAAGGCTGGGGGAGTGTCAGAAAAATCCCTGAAAGGTGCAGCCAGACAATGCTCTCAAGGTTTCCTTTGGAAAGAATTAGCTTGTCATGCCATATTAAAAACCAAATGCAGCTGCAGTTGACTATAAAGAGCAGAAAAATTAATTACAAATATACTTCAAATAACAATGTGGTTATTCTCGCAATGATTTCATGCATGTTGCAAGATGATGCACTTGAAAGTGCTTTTGGGAAAAACACATTGCCACATGAGTAGGAGTTTGGAAGTAGCAGTTCTACTAGTCATACAATTCAGTGCGTGAAATATTTGTACATTTCTATTTAGTGGAGTGAAAAAAAATACTGGAAAGTACTGTACAGCTAAAATAATTTTCTGGAGATATTTTCTAATTGGTCTTGATAACTAATTAGGATTCATTTGAATATATTTTATAAATAAAATGGCAAATGACAGGCATGGAAGAAACTAAAATACATATGTAGTCCAGCCGCTACATTGTTTTCTATTTTGAAAGAATAAATCAAAGTTAGCTGTTTAACATAACTTTATTTAAAGTGCTTACTAGTATCTAATACAGAAATCTTCTCCCTTACAGTATTTCCTTAAGAATCCATAGTTATTTACTCATTAAAAGCTGTTTCTTTAGGCAAAAATAAATTTAGTTTCCTCAAGTCTTCCTTATAAATCCTTTAGTCCATTTATTGCCTTGGTTTTCCTGTTTGATTTTTTTTTATTTCCACTTTCATATTATTTTCAAGAGAAGGCACCAGAAATATGCATGGCATTTCATGCAGTACAGCAGGAAATACAGCTTAATGCATTTAGACAACACATACGCGTCCAAAAATCAAAGCCTTCCCATTTTCAAGGGTCAATCCAACTTCTCAGTAGAGTTCTTAAACCCTATTTCCTCCCTGAATTTCTTTCATAAGATCATGAACTTCCCTTTCAATTTGCACCAAGATCTACTGGGTTGTTTGTTTGTTTTTCTGCTGTTCTTGATTTCCAGAAGACAAATAGCATATAATGCCCTATATAATTTGTATATCTATTTACATAGACAACAATCATTTAGACTGCAATCCTGTAAAGACTCACATGTTAAGTATCCTGAGTAGTCTCAGGAAAGTCAACAGAATTATTCTAAGGGACCCTCTACATATGCAAGTAAAGGCATGATGGGATCTAATATGTACAATCCACACAATCACACCTCCTGCCACATGTGCATGGCAGGAGGTGTGACTGTAGGATGAGGCATTAGATTGAGGCTTATAGCTGGTGCAGGGGGAGCCCAATCCTGGGCTCCCTCTGCATCAGCAAAAAGATTGCAGCTGCCATGATATCCCAGCTTCAGGGGGTGCATGAAACCCCTGCAGCTGGGAGATTGCAGGTGCTGCAATCTCCCAGATGCAGAGGTTTCATGCACCCCTGAGGCTGGAAGATCATGACAGTTGCATCTTCCAGTCCTGTGGACTCTGCCCCTCCATGACTGGGAGATCACAGCTGCACCCCACATCCGCTGGGATGCGGCTGGGTCCTGGCACTAGGATGCACACTGTGGGGACCCAGCATCTGCAGCTGCTAGACTCTGGGTATATGAGCAGAAATAAAAGTGGGTGCGCTGCACCAATGAAGACCCTGGTTCTGCCCCTGCTACATTCTGACTCCCCCCTCCATGTGGCTGCTAGAAAGAAAAGAAGGGGAAAAAGCTATTGCCATCTTATAGAGTCTTCATGCTTCTATTCTGGACAGAAAAAATAGCTTCCTCTCTTAAAGCACACACCCCAATTTTGGAAGGCTAATTTGTGGGGGGGAAAGGTATGTGTGAGATGAAAGTAAATATGGTATAATACATGGGCAAGCTCCTGTAAGACATTGCTCTAGGCTTTCAGTCCTTCATAACCATATCAGTTTCTCTTTAAAAAAAACCTGTTTGACTAGATTACAACAGGATGGAAGGAAAATATTGTTTTATGGCAAACTGAACTTAAACATGTATTGAAACAGATATTTTTTTCTTTGCATCTTTATCTTGTGGTAGTCACTTGTAATAAGGAAGCCAGAAAACCTGGTAACAGAGGCCTGGAGTTGATTTAATTTGGTGTATTGTTTGAGCTAACAGGAATACTTGCGGTTTCTGATATTCCTCGTTTCTGCTTCTGAAACTGGGGAAAATTCTTAAAGTCATTTTAAAATGAAAGCAACAGCACATCTGGACAACATAAACATGGCTGCTATGATGTTATGTTTGCACTTCTGTAACAGCACAGACTCTAAGGGCATTTCATTCTGTATACTTGTTCAGAGTCTCAGGATTAGTGGTCCTCTGTACATAGAGCTAACAAACCAGAACAACCAGTTGAAGTAAGAGCCACCACAGTCTTGTGTGCTAACAATAATATGAGGCCAACAGTCTGAACTCCACTGAAGTGGAGTGCAGTATCTACATAGCTACAGGCTTTGTATCCCTGCAACACAATAATCAGAGAGGCAGCAGTCCAATCTGCCCTTACCTGAACAAAATGATTTGGTTCAAATGAGAGATTTTTCTTATTATACATCAAAAACATATTATACATTGTCCACCTGTTCAGGCATGCAACTCTCAATAACATAACCAAGCAGACCACCTAACGGTTTAATATTTAATGAAGACCATAATGTTTTAAAGGAACAGAGAACTATGAATAGAGGCAATTTAAACAAAAAGCTACTATTCCTATAATTAAATCCCCTGGCACTTTTGAGGGTTTCTTTTGTAAAAGATTTGCACAAAGAGAACTGAAGGAGAACTGGCAAACTAGCTAAATATGTGGGGGAGGAGGGGAGAGTTTAAAAAAAATACTCTATAGATACTAAACATAAATAACTGACAAATGCACAAAGTAAATGAACTAAAAGAAACAGATACAGAGTGATAGAGAGAGAATCCCCCTCCCCACACACTTTTAATCTCTTCAAGTTATATTAATCTTGGGCATCACTTGTAGCACTAAGAGGTATAAACCCTTGCCAGACAGATGTTATTTTAAAGTCAAATAGCATTACTTAAATAAAGATTTTTGTCGCTAGAACTATCACAAAGACCATACTTTGGCCAAAAATTTATGTCACTAGAAATGCGTCAGAAAAGTACCTGTGAAACTACAGATTTCCTAACATCCATTTCACATCTCAGGGACTTCTGATGCTATTTTACCTTCCAAGCCTTTATTTTATATTCTGTCCTGAGAGAAAAGTATCTTCAGTGTGAAAAGCGTAAATTTCACAGAAATGGGAAAAAAAAAAAAAAAAAAAAAAAAAAAAAATCAATAATGCACTGAATATTCAGTGATACCAAATAAATCTGCTTCAGAGGAAACGTCCCTGCAGACCTAACCATACATCTGAACCCCCATACTACAGACCCTCATTGGGTCTCACCAATGAAGGACTCAACTCTACAAAGAGATGTGTGCAGGTGGATCCTGAGCTCAGTCCCAAAGGCTTCAGACAGGTTCTAAGCATATGGAGATATCTTCGGTATGGAGTATAAACACATCCTCAGACAGCCTCCACACATCTATGTTACACCATGAGTCACAGGACTCTTCAGGTCTGGGAAGGCAAAAAGTTGACTTTAAATGACAAGTTCCCTTTTCTCTAGGATGCCAGTTCTTTACCTTCAATTTCAAGGTCAGAGCAGATACTTTTTCCAACACAGACTGAGCAGTCCTCTTAATGTGTTTAGGATTTTTCCAAAAATAGAGCCAAGTCCTGCTCACCTTCACACCTGCCTGGGCAGTCCCACTGATGTCAACCATTTAATAAAGAATACGACTGGGCCCCAAGTGATGTGGTTAAGCATTAAAAATGCTAAAGGAGAATTTTATCTTCATGGAGAGCAACAGCCACTATGCTGATCACTGCTTTCAGCACACACCGATCCTATTTTATCTTTCCTCGAGTGTACAGTCTTGTGCTGTGCAATTTATAGTGGCTTTAGGAGATGAGTAATTTACAACCTCATCACCAGCAACCCAAACCCACTAAGTGCTGGGAAACAGATTTCAAGGCAATAAAGCATAATCTTTGCTGGACCTAAAATAGACTAAATAATTCAGGGCAGCAAGTTCTTTTATTTCAAAGTAATATGAAGGTCACTGCCTTCTGATGCTGATCTAAAAGTAGAGTTCTCCATAGGAATTTATCCAACCATTAAATTATTTCCTAAATTAAAGCTTTATTATGCTTTTGGTATTACATGGTGCAACTGTTCAATAAATCGCCCAAGAACACAGATTTCTGATAGATCACTTTTCAAGTAACACATGAAGTATACATTTAAACCACATTCTTCCCCATGAGTCAAAGGTCAACAAGGAATTACAGTATAAAGACTACAATAAACATAATTTGTAAGTAAAATTATTAAAACAAATTTAAATTTAGAGAACTATGGTAGAGGCACTACATAAATCCAGAAGTGCTAGGGTTTTTATTAAATGGGCATGAAGCCCTATTTCAGCAAAGCCCTTAAACCTATGATTAAGTATACAAATAGTCCTATAGATTTGAGAATGACTGCTCAGATCTTTAAAGCTAAGCACACACTCAAGTGTGCTGAATCAGGCCCTAAGCACCTGTTGTAGTGAACAAGCAGAATTGTGCTAAACAAAATGTTCCCTTTCCAAAGGACTTATGTTCTATGGGCCCAGAAAAGAAAAAGACAGGACAGGATAAAACTGTGGTGTGTCAGCAGACAGTCATTACAGGTGGAATGTGTCCAAGATTATTTTTTATAATCCCAAGGAACTGTCAAAATTAAGAAACATAATCACAAGGGATGAAACACGGAAATGTTCAATGTTCAAGTATTTTTATGTTTAGTAATTAGCAACCTGGCATCTAGCTACTGTAAAAGCAAACTAGATGTATGCCATTTACTGGCCACTGGGGGCAGTGCTCCACTATTTCTTTAGCCTCAGCACTAGAAGGAAGTAATGGGGTCAACACCATGTTTCAGCCACCTTTACCCCAGGAAGTTACTGCTACTCATTGGATAGGAGGCTAGTGGGCCTCAGAGCCACGCTAGAAGTAGAAACAATGAGTGGAAACCCCTCCCTCACCTGGGATCAAACCGAGGTCTTCCTAAGTCCATAGCCAATCACCCTACTGACTTGAGCTACACAGCGCCCACCTAGGTACTAAAAAGGATTAAAAAAAAACAAAACACCAGCATGATCAGACTGCATGCTCAATGACCCTACCTACTGTAGACATGAATAAGGGCCTACTACAAATACAGTACCAAAACAATGTTCAACACTAACTTCTAATACCATGTTGCTGCTTTTGAATGCTAATGGGTCCCCCACCTGCTCCCTCCTGGTTCTTTAAGGAACCTGAGGATGGAAAAATACATCCTGCACTGCCAGCTCTTGCCATTTTATTACAAGTTGTGAGATACTTGGTGCTTTGATCAGATGGACATCTCAGCTTTCATTAAATAAAATACTTTATTTACCTGAATCCAAGATGATTTTAAATTTAAGACAACCCTTCAATAATTAGATTCTATATATAGAAAATGTGTAAATGTGTTCATAATTTTCTATGTATAGAAGCTAATTATTGGAGGACTTAAATACATCCCCCCTACTCTTACAGTGGCAGAGGCAGGCAGCAGCAGGGAGCAGGCAGTAGGTGGGCAAGAGCCAAGGCATTCAAGCAGCCTGATCCCCCCACTCCTTGACACCTGTGTTCCCCATGCCACTCACCCGCTGATGCCTGGCTCCCGGTGCCTGCCTGTAACAGGGAGCCAGTGGCTCCTGTTACTTGAAGGTATAGGCAGCCAGGGAATCCTATGCGGCGAGTGCTTATTGCAGGGTTAACTGCCCAGCAATAGTAGAATAGGACAGAGCCCTCCTTAAGCAGTAGAGACACTGCTAAAGCAGCAAGGGCACAGCAGTAAGCTACCCTGAAGGCAGCCTGGTCACTAGGCCCAGACTAGAAACCCCTGTGGGTGGCTGGAGACTCACCTGACAGGAAGGGGCCAGGCTTAAGTGGCATATAATGCCTGCGCCTGAGCCCAGGCAAGCTATCTGGCTCTGCAGACAGTACAAGGAAAAGTTCCTGCCCAAGAAGGCTGCAGAAGAGTGCCTGGCTGACAGCTGAGTTACTCTGGAAAGATGCTGATGGCTTTCTGAGGAATACAACTCAGGGTAGGAGGAAGTTCTGTCATACAGCCAGAGAGCTAGTTTATGTTTGGAACTGGTGAAAAGATAGTTTGCATTATACCTGGTAAGCTTACTCTTCTGTTATAGTTTAGATCAGTGGACTGAGTTGGGAGTATTAAGGGTGGAGGAGGTCCCAGCAGTACCCAAACAGGGCGGAGACCGGGCCAGGTGGCCCAGTGCCCAAGGGCAAGGGAAAAGGCCAGGTGGCCCAGTGCCTGAGCAGGGCAGAGCCCAGAAGCCAGGTCTGACAAAATGGGCCTGGGCTAGAAGGCTCAGCGAGAGGAAAGGGGCAGAGGCTGAGAAGGTCAAGGCCCCAACAAAGGAGAATGCATGAATGGTAACACCTACAAGGCACTGTAATGGCTGCATGGGAAGTCAGAGGCCACAAAATTAGCCCTTAAGGCTACAGGTGCCCTGGTGGGGGGGGAAGTGCACAGATGGGTCAGAAGGACATATCTAGTGCTGGAAGGGCGGGTTTGGAATACAGAGGTGTCTGGGACAGATACGAGCTCCCTCAGGAACCCAAGGAAAACCTCCCTCTTCATAAATCAACTCATTACATCAAGACATGGCAGCGAGGGAAAAGGGAAGGGAACCCAGAGAGCCAGAGTGAGTACAGGGGCTGCTCAGCCACCAGGGGTGTTATGGCCACCCCTCAGGCTCCGTGCTGCTACACTGCCCCTCTGCCACTTGCCCCCTTGCTTCCTGCCCCCCAGCATCCTGCCTCCCTCCATTGCCTGAACCCTTCCTACGGGGCTTGCCCCCTCCTACCACTGGTGTGTGCCCCCTCCCCCCGCCCCTGCTTTCCTCCCTTCACTACTGCTTACCTTCAGTCATGGCTCTGGCTCTGTCAGTCTCCATGCCCCAGTCAGCCCTGACCCCTGCCTTGTACTCGAATCTAAGATGGGGAGGTGCCCCCCCATGGTGAATGAGAGGAAAAACTTGTCTTGGATTCAAGTAAATATGGTAGCAAGTTTCTAATCCTCATGGTTGCTGAGCAAAGTGTGAAAGTATGATCCAAGTGCATACTAGAGACTAATAAAACCCAAAGGCAAATAAAGAAAATCCCAAATAACATATATTAAAAAATATAGGATTTGGGGGGAACTTCTGACTTTTGAAAGCTTGTGAGTGGCTATACTGTACATAATGAGGCCATAAGACTGATGGAGAGGACAGTTTGTAGGACCATGAATCTTCAACTATTCTACTTTCTCTTGAATCATCCAAGCTTCCTCCTTCCAACATTTAGTCTGGGGACACTCACCGTTCATCCACCTTTAGAAAGTGCCTTTTCTAGGCATTTTCCGTAATTTTCTAAACAAGCTGCTTTTCTATAAGCGTGGGCACTGCTAGTGGTTAACTAAATGCATTCACATGTCTAACTATCTTTCAACAGACAGTTAGGATTTCAGAAAAGCTTGTTTGGAGCTGCTTGAAGTAGGCTTGATGGCTTGTTTCCATTTTGTCTGACCTCTGGCCGTTATATCTCTAGTGAATGTAAACTCATTGAGGGAGAGTTGGCAAATGGCCTTTGAAAAGGCTACAGATGTGTTGGTTAAGATGCATTTTGTTTTTCTGTTAAAGCTGATGCAGTGTTCAAGGGTGCATGACAGACTCACTGGCAAAAACAGCTGGCAAGTGCAAAGGATGTTGGAGGATGAAGAAACCTGACTTTGGGAATTGAGAATAAAAGGAGTGGAGGTTAAATGGAGAAAGAGACAGCTG
This sequence comes from Alligator sinensis, assembly GCF_000455745.1. NCBI lineage: Eukaryota > Metazoa > Chordata > Crocodylia > Alligatoridae > Alligator > Alligator sinensis. The sequence goes on from NW_005841830.1 coordinate 5,947,312, forward strand.
TCATGCTTCCAAAAAAGAGAGAAAAAAAATAGAAAAGGAACTGGACTTCATGAAAGAAGGGGAAGAAAGAGGCAAGTGAAAAAAGCATGAACTAGAACAGGGGTGTTGAATTCATCTGGCCCTGCTAGCCAGATGAGTGGCATGGGGTCAGTTCATGGGCAGAGGCAGAACCCACCCAGGCTGGGCTGAGCAAGCATTATGGGGGGTGCACCCCAGGACCCAGCCCAAAGAAGTAATACATGCAGTACAGCCTGGGACCCGGCCTGAGCAAGCACCATGGGTGGTGCACATCCTGGGCACTGTGTGCAGGGATGCTCCAGCACAGCAAAAAGTGCTGCAGCAGAGGTTGAATTATGGGGCTCTGCAGGCCAGATCCAGCCCATGGGCCATATGCTTGAGACTCCTGGACCAGAAAATATCCATAGTGACCCTGCGCTCCTGTCTGACAGCACAATGGGAACAGATATTTTATTTCATTTATGAATACAACTTGGGTTTCAGATTATATAGCAAATCAGCCTCAGTTTAAACTGAATTTACTCTACACTGAGGGAAAACGACTTCCATTATCTCAACTAGTAGAGTCAATACATAAATAATAGATTACCAATGGGAAAGCAAAGAGGAATATTGTTTTTATAGTCATATGGGACGAGTCCTTTTGACCCATCTTGTATGGCTATAAGAAAATGGTTAATCCCATGCACAAAACAGGTATGCTAAGACAGTAAGCAGGCTGTGACATTACATCTGCTAAGGCATTTTTTAAGCACTTTGGCCAGATTTTCAGCTGATAGAAATTAATATGGGAAACCTGTTTTCAGAGGGGCTATGCTGATTTACACCAGCTGATGATCTAGCTATTATTTTTCCATCTGTCATAATAGTTAGTACTAATACAAATCATATTAAGAGAAAGAAATGGGTAAAATGTTGCAGATATAAAATGTGATTTATTCTTGAAACTGCCTATACTGAAGGGAAATTCTATGATATTAATTTACAGGAAGTGATTGTTTTCCTACTTCAGAAAAATCCTCCCTCAATCTGTTATTTTTAAGACCTAAAATTATTTAGTCCAGTTAACCAAATCCCAATACCAACCACTTGTAGGCTGCACAAAATAAGTGAAAACTCTGAAGTAGAATTAATCAACATGTGTGGGAGAAAATGTACTTCTATTTCTTAAAGCTGTAAACTTTCCAAGAAAAATATTTGTTAAACTCTGGGCTGTGCATCTGAACAACGTAGCTGAAACAGAAAACAGTACAGGAGAAAGAAACCAAAATATCCATATCCCTGCACCACCCCTCTATAAAAATATACTACTCAAACACCATGCAAGATGCAAGTATAACTTCCTACCAAATCATTTTGGGGAAATATAAAAGAATCAAGATAGAATGAATACAAAGGCCAACACCATTCTTAGAACAAAGAAAAGGCAGTATCTTTTGGTGGCTTATTTTTTCCCTTCTCAAGTTATTCTGACTACAAAAATTGATGTTTTCATTGCTTTTTGCTTTATTATTTTGTTTAGCTACCCCTTGTTAAACAGTGAGTTGCTGTTCTACAGTAATTGTTCAAAGCACTACTCTTTGCAAGAGTGATACCAGATTGTGCAGTGTTCTTACTGGAAAATCCCTTCACTGACATTTTGAAAGCCATGTGGGAGAGGGGTTTTTTTCCCCCCAAAAGCAAAACACACACACACCAAAAAAAAAAAAATAAAAAATAAAAATCACTGTATACTTCATACCTACCCAAATCCAGGTGCTTGCTCACATCACAAAACAACTGAATTGCATTTGTTTTAGTAGGTTTAGCAGATAATCAGATGAATTATTTTTACTGGGCCAAAAGTTATCCATCATAATACCCATTCTAGGAAATGGGCGACAGAACCACAAGAGTAAGAAATTGGCCTATGCCATTTAAATTAGGGATAGATAGGCAAGTTTCTGTTTTCTTTCTCTGTCTTATCAAATGATAAAACCTTAATATGAAAACTAGTTGGAAATTGCCATTTTTTAAATTGTCATGGCATGTGAGTACTCTACATGTAATACTGCATAAATTCAAGAAATTCCTACCATCCAACACCTTCAAATACATTCACTCTATTAAAATTGAAATGTATTTACTCTAACAGGCACCTATGCAATTGCTGGATAAGGATATGGAAGGATAAGTAAAGAAAAGGAGGCTCTGGAAAATACATTTCGTGTTTTCTACTGTATGAACCTCGTAGACAAGGGGGGAAAGGCCATTGGTATTACTAATAGTGAAAAAGATTGTTGAAAAATAACCACATGTGCAGGGACGAAGTACAATTTTTCCATGCAAGTTTAATTTTATACATATATATAATATTTGGCACTACTTTTGTACTGACCCTTGTACCACTACAGGAAGCAGTGTCATCCATGAGTCCTGGTTGTGAAGCATGATGTTTAGGAGACGTGTTTCAGCACACCACAGACTTGGCAGGATAGGTGATGGCACTTAGTAGCTGAAAGCTGTAAAAACTTGGAAAAATCTCCAGAAAAAAACTAGGGCATTTGGCAAGTTTTCCAAGAGTTGATTTCTGAGAGGCTTTGATGAGCTTTCCCACTCAGTTTCTACATGTGTGAGTTACCTAAGAAGCTGTTAGCAGTTCTTTGAAAAAAAAAAATTGACACTATTTTTCCTCAGGGAAAAATAAGTTAAAATAAGTTAAAGGGAGAAGTCCTCACATTTATTTCTCTAAATTAATTCTATACCTTGGTAGCAGATGCTTTTCAACATGACTTGAATCACAGCATTTATCACTAATTTAGCACACACATATCTACAGTACTTAGAGTTTACTTTGAAAGTCAGAAGAAATTATTTTTCCGTATTAATAAATGGAGAGAAAAAGACCCATTGAAAGGACTCTCTTCTGCCCAATTCTCTCTCAGAATTGGAAAAAAACCTGAAACTGTTTAGGCAAGAACTATCATGAAAGAAACTTACTCCTACCATAAGGAGTTATTTAAAAAACATATTAATACATATTCCTGTAGATAGGAAGAAATACAATTAATTGGATGGGTTTTTTTTAAACAAGATATTCACTTTTTTCAAAATACCAGCAGCCATATTAAAAAAAAGTGTAATTTAATTTGAGAAGTAGGTATACAAGTAATAGTAAAAAGGTATGTTTCAGTCAATGACAGCATAAGACAACATGCTGTTGAATATTCTGTTTCATTTTTTAAGCAGCCCCAGAAACAACTTTCAAAAGAATTCAATAAAAAAGAAAAATCTGAAGATATTTTTCATCAACCAGAGTGAGAAAGTTCACCATTCCTGATCTTTATTACTTCATTAATTTCTTTTACAAGAAAAGAAAAATCTGCTCTCACCATTTGATTTGGTGAAATTACAAAGTACACAGTAATATTACATTTGTATCCTCTAATAGGAACACAGTCCTATAGCAACAAAGTTTGGCACCCAGGGCAAAGCCCACAGCGGCAGCCCGCTCTCGCCCTATGCACATATCTGGAGGGCACATGCCCCCCATGCTTGCCTGGGAGCGCACACAGCAGTGGGATTCACCCTTCCCTCATCCCTGTGCCCCCGCCCCAAACGAGCCGTTGACCCCTCCTTCCGACAGTACTGGGAACACACACACATTTTTGTTCTTTACTGTATTTGGCCTGTTCAAGTGTTTGGAGAATCAAAAATAAATGGACTAACTTCCCAAACATGACTACTGATTAGTGCAGCTCAGCTTTTAGGTACCTAAACCAAGTCACATTAGGGAGGCCTGACTTTCAGAGATGCACTGAACGTGTTCTCTCCATGTCAGGCCACATCAGTGGATCTTAAATTCAGCCTCAGGAAACTAAAATGTCTACTAATTGCATTTGAAAACTCAGGGCCCATCATACTTGTCTATATGCATAATCCCCAGAGGACATGCCTAATTTCACATTGGAAAAGTTGGGTGAGCAGTTAGGCCAAAAAACGAGAGCATGATTCACAAGATAAACCCAGAGATTTGAAATAATGTCAAAAACATTTTGACCTGTAGTCTTCTCAGTTCTTTGCAACACAATTGTTCTCTTATTTTCACGTAGTCAAAAAATGACTTAAAGCTAAGGGCTGGCATTTTCTGTGGGGTGCTTTGAGTTTAAAGGTTGAGAACCACTGTCCTGGACTCTAAGGACAAAAGCAATTTTCAGTTTAACAGAAATTATCTCAAATATGCAAGAAATATGGTTAAAAGTAGACTTAACTGCTATTGCTCCATAAATGAATAAAGATCTGGAATTAAAACAAAAGTAGCAAATCAGTTTAGTATGCATCTACAGAACTAGAAAGTTTGAGTGAACATAAAAGCTAGGGACATACATTACATATAAACCAGTTTAAGTGATCAGAAGCTGGTTTAATTCTGTAAAATAACATAAGTTCAGTGCACATAAGCCAGTTTCAAAATGGCTGAAACTGGTTTATGAAAAACCTGGCTGAATGTAGTATCAGACATAACTGATTTGGGTCAACCCAGTTTATGCAATGTCTGTCCCAGGCCCCTTCCTGGTTTAAGTTAAACCAGAGTCCCCCAGCATCCCAAATGCTTTGCAGCCCTGGGCTGGGCTGTCTGCTCCAGAGAACAGGGCTGGTCCTGCCCTTCTGCTCCCTAGCCGGAGCTCCGGCGGAGACTGCAGGCACAGCAGGGTCTGCCTGGCTCCTCCTGCTCCACCCCCCCCCTTTGCTGCTTGCTGCTTAAGCAGGGACCCCTGCCCCCCTCCCTCTCATCTCCCACAGCACAGACCCCAGCCTCACAGACCCAAGGCAAGTGGTTTTCTAGCTAATGCTGAGACGTGTCTGTGTGTGCATGTCTCCAATTTCACTGGGACAGGCAGACAGAACAGTGTCTGCTTAGGGCTGTTTGGAGCTAATCAACAGGTCAACTGGTAATGTCCCTCTGTCCCTTCCTTGGAAAAAGCTGTTTAAGAGTTTGAACTAATGAGAGAGGCTTTTGTTTTGTTGATGGGCTGATAAACACTGTGTTATCAGCCCCCTGCTGGTTTGCAACCCTGTCTGGTTTACAGACAGTATGAAGAAGCAGGGAGGGGGAGATTGAAAAGCTCAGTATCATCAACAGATCCATGCACTGCACATGCCTTCGATTTGCCTCACAGTGCTAGGCGGGGACTGGGGACCGGCAACACTCCTGCCCCTTGAGCAACGAGCAGGGAAAAGCCTGGGACATGCAGACCAGGCTGGGGGTTTAAACCCCTTCCTAATCAGAGTGTCCTGCCAGGGCCTGGCCATGCCCCCCTCAGCTCAGCACTGTCGAAGGGAAGGGAGGGTTCCTCTAGCACCCCCCCCCCCGGCTTCTAGCTGGAGCCACTACAAGCATGTGCCTGCATTTCTTCATTCCAGAGCAAATGTCTGAACAGTTCCAAACTGGATCAACCTAGGCAGGTTAGACTAGACTGAATCAATTCAGGCTCAGACTTTTTTAATGGCTGTCCCTAGCCAAAGAGAAATAACTTTCTTTTGTTAGCCCAAAACAGCCACCACTAGATTTTTCTACTGCAGCAGATATACTTTTTGTACCACACCTTCTTGTACTAGTTGTTTTCAAAACCAGGTGATACAGTTCTCTGACTTGTGCTTTTTCAGTTGTTAAAAAATCTTAGGACTGAATATCAGAGTGAGCAGATACAATTTCACATCTGTGACCTGTATAATTCCAATTTCACACACAGACTAATTTCCCCTTTTGTTCCCAAAAGCATACAATGCTGACTTATTTCCTAATCATTATCTATCCTAGTCTATCTATGTATAATATGAGGAGCAACACATGTAGGTACTAACTAAATAGTTGCTGAAAAGGTATTCTTTATTCACATTAATATCAACATGTTTGTTGATACTCTCTATTTCCTCCCTATACTCCTAAGCTATGCTACCTTTGTTGCATCACTGTTCTTCCAAAAAAGAATAAAACAATTCAGAAATTGTTTCCAGTCTCAGTTACCCAGCACCTACTTAAATAAATCGAACAATTTTAATGTCACTATTCTAAGCTACCAGCAAATGTAATCTATATTTTTTCTTGGATAAATAAATAAAAAAATAAGATCAGAAGATGCTACAAAATAACTGACTTTGGGAGCAATGTATTTACATTCTTTACACATTATTTACTGCTACTTAAGTCCTATATACTGCTTTTCATCATTAGGTTTTGAAGTACCTTACATAATTCTGCATTATCCCCATTTTACAGATGGGAAACATGAGCATATAGGATAGGGACAGAAGTTACATGTAAACTAGTTTAAGTTATCAAAAACCTAGTTGAATATAATATCAAACTTAACTAATTTAGGTCAAACTGGGGTTTAAGGAATTTCTGTCCCAGCCCCCTTCCTGGCTCAAGTTAACTCTCAGTCCCCCCATCATCCTAAGATACTTTGGAGCCCTGGGCTGGGCTGGGCAGTCTTCTCCAGTTGAACAGGGTTGGCCCTGCCCCTCTGCTCCCTAGCTGGAGCGTTATCACTGCTCCGTCTGGCTGAGAAGGGGAGGGAAGCAGGGCAGAGGGGAGGGAAAGGGGGTTTAAAACTCCTACCTTCCCTTCTCCCACCAGCGTGGAGCCCCCCTCCCCCCCCGCTTCACCTCAGGCTGCTGGCCAAGGGCCAGCATCTGGCCATGCCCTCTGCCCCTGCCCCTGCCACTCAAGCAGTGTCTGGCCACACCTCTCGCCCTTGCCACTCAAGCGGCAAGTGGGGAAAAGCCAGCTGAAGACCATGTAGGCCGGGATGGGGGTTTAACCCACCCCAATCATACTCAGAGGCCTGCTGGGGCCAGGCCACACCCCGCCTCAGGTCAACCAGGAGGGGGGAAAAGCTGGAGGGCTTCTCTCCCAGGTTCCCTCCAACCTTCCAGCCACAGCGGAAGGGAAGGGAGGGCTTGCTCTAGCACCCCCTCTCCCCCCAGTGTCTAGCCTGAGCCACTGCAGGCATATGGCTGCATTTCCAGAAAAAAAAGTGAATGTTTTTCCATTTGCTTTTCAGTTCAATTTATGCAGTTTAGACTAACCTGCAAAGACTGAAATGATTCAGGCTTGGGTTTGTGAATGTCTGTACTTAGTCATAGATGTCAAGTGACTTTCACAAGGTCATCCAACAGGCTGAGGCAGAGACAGTAAATAGAGTCCAGATGTCCGTATCCCAGTCAGTGTAGCTGTTCTATCCAGTGGCCACATAGAATTTGTTCCACTAACAGCTGAGTAGCTGTTATGAACATAAAAGGGAGATAAGATGGATCATGTGATCCTTTCCTTTGTTTTCTTCAGGGTAAAACCCTGAGTTCATACAGTAGTAACACCATATAAATAGATACCAAACAGGTTACTACATGCTTCTTGGGGACATTATGCAACTCTTTGGTTATATGGGAAGTCAGTGGCTAAACAGGGACTACAGCCCAAGAATTCTGAATCCTGCTTCTTGGATGCAATCATAAAAAACTCTTCACTAAGCATAAATCACAGGCACTAAGGTAAGGCCATGTGGAGCCTCTGGGGTGCATGCCTTGAAGAAAACCCTAAAAAGATCACATGCAAGCTAAAGTTTCCTACTTAGTATGTAGCCATTTCTAATTACAACACTGAAAACACCTCCTTGAAAGAAATCTACAAATGAGCTTATGGAAGTAAGGCCTAAGAAAATGTGGGTGTTATCTGGATAAAAATCAAAGTAGTATAGATTGGGGGTCAACACCCTTTTGCTGGTGTGGGCTGCAGCTTACAACTCAGTTGGTTGCTGCTGCCCTTCTCCCACTACAAGCAGCTAGCTGCCAGATTCCCAGCCCCTCTACGGTAAAGGGAAGCTCAGATGCTGCAGAGCAGCAGGCTTCTCAGCGGAGGCAATATGGCACAGCTCCATGACACCAATCCCTTGTGCCATATCACATCTCCACAGCCTGGACTGAACCTCTTTGCAGGCCAGATGCAGCACCTGAGACAGTTTGCTGGCCCCTGCTATAGATAACAACCTGAAAACAAAATCACAACTTACTATAGGAAACCAAAGGGCATCTTACAACTTCTTACAGCTACTGACTGATATCGACCATATTTTGGCATAACATTAACAATACTTCCAAGCACACACATGTCAGCTGGAAATGCTGACAAGGAGACGTGAAAAAGAGGGAGCTGTGTTTCATTTTAGGCCACAAAAAGTTCTTTCTCCTAGCCTTTTCCAAGTTCTGGCCTAGGCACTGACCTCCTGTTGCTATAAAAGATCTGACTGTATTGTACATTTACAACTTGATGTTAATCCCTTATAATTCCTTGCTGTCTCTTAATCAGTCTCTAAAGATAAATTCTGTGCTGTTAAATATTTAGCGTGGAACCCCTTTTGCAAACAGCAAAACAAATTACTGCAAATCAAAAATCTCCAGCTATAGGCCAAAGAAAGCTCGAAGCACTTTTGCCTAGAGTTATGCTCAGTTTACAGGAATATGAAACACTGTATTTTATTATCACATATTCAGGTAGCAGATTGAGTTTTATCATCTTCCTGCAGTATCTTCAGGGGATGTCTCCTACCTCTGCTTTAAGAGCAGTGGTGTCAAACATATGGCCCATGGTTTTAAATCCAACCCAAAAGGGCTATGAATTCAGGGGTGAGGCAAGTGGGGACAGGGTCCACCAGCAAAATGCAGGGTATGGAGCCCTGTTGGGGACATACGTTGGCAATGGGGGGTAACTGATGGCTGCATTAAACCCTGAGTCACCCCACCTCCACATCTGGATCCAGCCTGCAAGGAGAAGTGAGTTTGGCACTCCTTTTCTAGGAAGTTAAAGACTATCTATCTTGTGGCCTGTTTCCCATTCTATTTCATTTGTCTATCTCTATCCCTTTCACATATCTTCTGTCCTTACTCAAGGTCTTCCCTTGTTTGTTCCTCTCCTAAGAAATTAATAAAGTCACCTCAAATCTCCTTTGGGACCATCTGTCGGTCTGTCTCACTTCCAGAGATTCTCACTCCTCAAGTGGGACTATTAGAGTTGATAGAATGGGCAGAATTAACTTAACTTACCAAAATGTAAAGCTACTAGATGGTCAATGTCAACATGAACTCTGACTCTACAGAGAAACTTAATTTATTTTTAAGTACGGTAAAAGGATTCAAGTAACAAAGGCTCTGTTTCAATGATGTCAAAATCAATGAAGCTTTAAGGCTTAGCAGAGCATCTTCCTGGCACTAAATCTGAAGCCTTGCTTCTTGAGGCTGCTAACAGGATTAAACAGACTTAATACTGACAATACTAATAGTGATAAAACCTTGCAAAGCTCTGGGTAATATCAACCCTGAACTGGTAACATCACCACTAACAAACCTTTGGTTTACTTAGATTGCTTTTACTCCATCTGTAGCTTCTGGGCCACTTATGACCAGGGATCCTGGTTTTCCCTGATAAAAAAAAAATTGCAAATTCTCCAATTTAAAAAAATAGCAAATTCTCTGATAAAACCCCCAAAATCCATAATTAAAATGAAACATCACTATATGTACACATATCAATCGAATACAATGTTTTATTGATATAGTTACAAAAGCAATTTGGAAGCCTACCAGTTCCTCAAGGTCTATAATAAAATAAATACTAAATACCTATACATTTTGGTATTTCATTTTGGATTTTTTATCATGAAAAATCAGAGTTCCTTCTGCCCCCTTAGCCCATTAGCATGCAAATCCAGGCCCCTCACTCCCCACGCACAGCCCCCCGGCCCTGCCAGTGCTCCTCACTCCCCACCCACAGCCCCTCCAGCCCTGCTGGTGCCCCTCACCTCCTACCCATGGCCCTGCTGGAGGGGGCCCCCTGCTGCCAGTACTATGGGGCCAGGGACCCAGGTCTGCAGCCCTGTGCCCCCACAACAGCGCCTGGAGTACCAACTGCCACCTGCAGGAGGTGGCAGCTGCTGCAGCAGAGCAGAGCATGAAGCCCAGCTCTCCTACCCCCATGGGCAGCATGATCAGAGTGAAGCCTGTGGGGGGGTGGGCAAGTGCCGGCTGCCTGCTGCAGGACTGGGCAGGGAGGTAGCGAGGCCAGCTCCCAACCACTGTGCACACTCCTGGGGGGAGGGGGCAGTGGGACCCATGCCCCCCAGATCTGTGCATGGGGCAGGGGTGAGTATTGGCTGCCTGCTGCAGGCTTGGGCTCCCCACCCTGGTGAGGTGCTCCCTGCCCACCGTGGAGCAGCGAGGGGCACAATCCCCCACTGCTGCCAGGTAGGCAAGGGACACTGCGCTACAGTGGCAAGGAGCTACCCCGTTTGGCCCCGCTCTGCCCTGCTGTGCTGGGTGTCACCCACCGGGCTGCAGAGGCCCCGGGGGAGGGCAGCAGGAAGGGGAGCCTGAGCCCACAGTGGGCAGCCTACACCTGCCTCTGCCCTATGCACAGATCTGGGGGGTATGGGTCCCCCTGCCCCACTAGGAGTGTGCGCCATGGCAGGGAGCCAGCCCCACCCACTCCACCCCCCACACAAGCTGCCTGCAGCTCCATCCCACCCAGGGTGCCTGGCAGCCATGTGCATATACATGCACATGGTGCCCCCTGCCTGACCACCCTCCTCCCGTTCCCCTCTGAGTCTTGCAGGCTGGAACTGTGCCAATCTGCCGAGAGCTCTTTGCAAAACAGCAAAATCTGCTTGTTTCTCTGTTAAAATGAAAAATCTGCGGTGTAAAGTTTTCTTCAGGGTAAAGTTGAAAAATCCGTGTTTTTCTCAGGTAAAAGGGCAAATCCTTTCTTGTGGGAAATGGAAAATCCAGATCCCTGCTTATGATTCTCATTAGCCTATAAAACATTATATTCCTGTGTTTGAGTACAGCACAATGTTGCAATATTAATGTGGCAGGAAAAACAAGAGAAAGACAACAAGGCCCAGATAGATGAGGATAGTAGTAGCAATCCTCAGACAGACAAGCTTCAGGATTTCAAAACTTGGTGTCAATATTTTCTTCCTTTTGTAACCCTTTTCTGGTTTCCCTCTCTTCTTGAGGTCTGTCAGGAAAGACACTTTTTTCCTGTTAATTGCTTTCTTATTTTAACAGTGAAACATCATACCTCTCTGTTTCTCCACCTATTTTGATCCCTTCTCTCTCATTTCTGAACTAGTTTATCTATGCAATCTAAACCTTCCTCCTGTTTCTGTCTACACAGTTGCATCTCCTCACAATTCTCCGCTCCATAAAAAATCCCCTTCTCCCCAACACCCACACCCACACACACCCTCCACAGTGGCACAGTCTTAAATAAATTATAATGTTCCATGTCAACTGATACTGCTGACATCAGTTGGTGATTGAAGATGGAAGAGATGTTACCAGCCTCCAGATTGAGAAACGCCTTGCAAGATTTATTCTTGTTATATCAGATTACTGGTAGAACGAATAGGGCTCTTTCACCTTGTTTATAGTCCATCTGTGGCTTCTGGAAGACCTGAGGTCTTTTATTTAAGAACCACAACTGGAAGGCTGCCTATATTAGTGGGAAATTTTACATGATCTGGTGTAAGGATCCTGGATGAAGTGCTGGTGAGCCTAGCTCTTTGCAACTCCTTTGGCTCTGCAGTTTCAATTGAGTTAACTTGTGTTTTACCTCCCCGTTACTGAAAGCAGAAGGTAGCCTCTAGATTTTATCATTACTAAATATCAGAAAGGTCCATAGCAACTCTTGTCCATTATCTAAAATTTTGGCATTACACATTCTGAGATCATTTCGAACTTGAGTGTTAGAAGAAACTTCTCTTGGAAGTTGAAATGCCTGGGGATCGCAGACTGCTGGCAACAGGCAGGACAAAGACCTTTTCCTTCCCTCCTGCCCCCATCTACTTTCCACAAACCCCTTGCAGAAAGACAGTCAGTCTCAGCCCTTTTCTTCCCTTTGTTTTTGTTAGTTGGTGTGTTTTTTAAAAAAAATATTGGCTTTCCAATGCTTCATATTTGCTTCATATTTAAATTAGCATTTTCAGCTTTTTAATCCCACATGGTTAGATGGTATATTACAGGAACTACACTGAAGTCTAAATAAGAAATACATCTGGGTCATTAAACACATTTGTTAAAAGTTATGATCTCAGTAACAATTCCCCAACCGTGGCTCCCAATGACGTTATACTGCTTAATGTTACAAAGCTAAGCAAACAACCAAAGCACATTAGCATATAACAATACTTTAGCACATAAGTGTGTGTGTGTGTGTGTGTGTGTGTGTGTGTGTGTGTGTATACATCCATGTGTCTGTATACACACATGAACAAATACATGTTTTACATACACAAAAATACAAACATTAATTTCAAACAGAAAAGACCTGCATTTAGAGCATTGTGCAATGTGTTTTATTTTTAACATACCTGTATGAACACACATCTATGCATGCATGCATACAGTGCTTATCTATTGCTAGGAGAGAATATTATTTCATTTCTACATATGGTAGACTGGATAAGGAGTTCAGGTTTGTTTTCCTTTTATTTTAGTAATTATCTCTTTCAATAATAGCATGCGATTCATTCATTACCTTCCAAGAGGATTACTGCAGAGCAAAATGTGTAAATATTTTACACATTATTTGCTACTGGAAAAAAGTAAACCTCTGGAAAGCTACAATGTTTCTGCATAAATTACATGATAAACTCCACCCAGTTTAGCAGGTCAATGGAAGTTTCCACTTGAAGATCAGCAAATGCTGAGGTACAGAACTCTGTCCTGCATAGCCTGCAAGCTTCATAGATCTGACCTGTGCCCAAAAATCCTGCAGGGACACCAGGGCCCAGGGACATTAGTACGTATTTTATGCTTTGAAACAAAATTTCAGAAGATGCAATAAAGGGATTTATCTCAACAGAGATTTGGGGTTCTGGACATCTACATAATGCACTCTCTTGTCACTTATGGGTATCTCTGCCTCATATATAAGTCTATTATATAGACTATGGATATCTCTGTCTCATTACACACACACACACACACACACACACACAAAACATAATGTAATATGTTTAAACCCAATTTATATGTTTATAAATTCACATGGAAGGAGGCAGGAAGTCTTATAATGTCCATATCTTCTCTCTTATGGAGCTCAAAGTATTGCAAGAGATAGTCCAAAGGATTCAGAAACTCTGCAAGACATTCTCTTCCCTAGGGTTTACTCACATTTAACACTATTCTAAAGTACAGCAGAACTTTGACTGTCTCTTGTTATCTGAAACATGATCACAAGTTTCAGCCTTTGATATAAATCAATAACTAGCAATACCAGACAGCCTGGAGAGTTTAGAAGCTTCTCATATTCCCTATTTTAGAATCTACTCTTTATACTGCCTATGCTGGTAGGTTTTTTTAATCAGTGAGTAGGAGACATAGGCCGCATCTACATGTCACCTTACGGCAATGTAGCAACATGCTATGTTGCCATACGGTGCACTATGGTGATGTAGCAATCACATGGATCTACACGTGATCACCAGCTATGTCACTGTAGCGGTGCACTCCCCCGTTTTAGAAATCTAACCATGTGCTGTGCACACAGCGCAGTACAGGCGGTTACTGCACCGTGCTTTAGTACTTCCAAAAGGAACTACTAAAGCATGGTACTGTAGCAAAGTCACTGTACTGCGACATACAGACACACCCATATTGTTTTAAGACCAGTTATTGTTAATTAATTTGGGTAATAATTTTAGAAATACCATAGTATCAGGAAGAACTAGGAAGAAAGCTTTAGAAATGTTAGTTTTAGAAAAGGAAAAGAATAACATGCAAATTCTCAGATAATTCTTTGCAAAATCAAAACAAAAAAATACTCTAAGAGTTAAGGTTTGTAAAAGATTCATAAACAACTACTAATTAAAAAAATAACCTAGGTAGGTAACTGAAAAGAAATTCAGACCTAGGTAAAATCAAACACTTGAAATTATAGATAATTGCTTTTAAACACCTAATTTGTCAAAGCATCTTCTAATTAGCTAACACTAATCTTAGCTTCCCATCCACACAGAACTTTCTGCTACCTATGAGATATGAAACACTCTCGGAAACTATAGATTTAAGGTAAATTGTGAGTCAACCCACCACTAGAGACTTGAGCCCAAAACTTCCTCCCACCTCACAGTGGTGACCTGGGACCCATGACCCTTTCACGTAAGCTCCACAGAAAACACTACCTCCTTTCACAACCCTGCTGTGAGCTGGAGATAACCAAGGCATTCTATTCTCAGGTGTTATTAATTTAAGAGTAAATGATAGTTCCTAACTGAGACATTTCTGGAACAATCGCTGTGTCAATCCCAACCGTTACAGTTGTCACTATTGTTTCCAGGCCAATTATGAAGAAAAGCACTGCTGCCAAATTTCAGAGTACTCCTGTCAAATACAGTTGCTGTTATTAACATTTTGGAAGCACACCAATGTGATACTTAGCTTTAGAAGCTACTGGCCAGCAATTAATAAATCACATTCAATTGGTATGTACACAGAAAGTGGCTTCTGTGCCATTTCCATGTCTCAGGCTTTGTGTTCCCTTTATGGGGTCACAAGAGTAGGGGGGGGTTTCTTCTATAGTGCCAACTCTAGAAGGAAGAAACAAGGAACCCACTTAATAAAGCACCACTCTGGAACCACACATAAGCGCATGTCTTTTCTTCCAGGTGCTCTTACTGTGCTTATCAGATCTGATCTAAAGTCCTCTGAAAACTCTATAAACAGTTCAAATAACCTGGTTTTAAAATATAACACAATTACTCTCTCGGCTCTTCAAATCAAGGTTTTCTTGGCAATTACAAAACTTTGCTGAATCTTGTTGGCTGCAGAGCCTTTTCTTATCTGCCCAGGAAAGACTCAGCAGTGTGGAATTTGCTCCCAGAGCACACTTTCACTCCACAGAAATGTTATTTGGGGAAATGTATTTCTCTGATTCAAATCCCAATTTTTAAGCAATACTTTTGTAAAATGTATAAATACAATGTTCATAACTGCAAGAGATGTGTACTTAGACAAACAATCTAGGAAAGACCACCAGAGAAGGGAAGGAGTCCTCATGAGGTGACCTGAAAAATGCCATATTGCAGAAGTTAACATGGATGTGAAGTCTAGTGCACACATGGGAATAAGAATAATTATTCTAATTCTAGTCTCACTCTATGACAGATGGGGCAAACGTGTAAAACATTCACTTTGACTCATCTACAAGATGAATACATTTAACTACATCACAGGGATGTTGTGAGGTTCATTAATTAAGAATGCTTGTGAAGTCCCTCGATATTTCACTGCATGAAAGGTGCTATAAAAGTCCTGATTATTATTACTGTATATATTCTAGTTCATTTGACAGTAGAGTAGAGACAACTGAAGTTTAGAGCTAGCACTGTCTAGTGCCAGAAAAGAAAAAGAGAAAAAGGATCAAGCTATGAAGATATACTCTCTCTGTCTGCCTGCAGAGGCACATACTCTGCTATTGTTCAAACAGCTTTTTCTCTGCCACTAAAATATTTTAAATTTACGAATTATAAAAAAGCAAAAAACAAAGTGTTTGTCTGGAGCAAAAATTATTTTGCTGAGGCACAATTCCACACAAAGTCTATGCATTTGCCATATTATCAAGCTTTCCTTGAAGACTCACTATTTCAGAGCAGCTTAGCTTATGTCATAATTTTCACAAGGATTAACGGCACTTTAATGACACTTCCTATTTCAATAAGAATTCTAAAGCAGTTGTAGGAAAATAGCCACTCTCTCCACATGCTACAAACATGTTGGAGACATTTCTACAAAAGTATTTTTACTTACAATGTGCAAATTCTGTTCTTCCATAAATCTGTAAATATTCCTTCCTAGTTTTAAGTTTAGGGTCCAATCCTGAACTCTATACACATCTAAACCGAGGCAGCTTGCAGATGCAAGAAATGCTGGATTGCCCATTATGGGTTCCAGTTCTGCAACTCCTCTTGAAGTCAGCGAGAGCCGAGTGCACATATCAGCAAGCTAGATCATACGCAGAGGCTAAGGGAGGAAGAGAAGAGGCACCTAAACGTTTCAAGCAGAAACAAAATTTGTAGTATCAGGGAGAAAAACAGGCTATTAAAAAAAAGCTTAACTTTCCAATAGCTTGTACTGAAAGAAAAAAGGCCAATGTGTTTAATCAACTTAACTGTTTTCTAATCACACAAAGACATGATTTACAGTTTTAAAAGATCAAGTTTTTCTTTGGCTGTAAACACTATGGAATAAATTCTGATCTCAGTGTACCCAGTGGGAGATTTATTACTTGCTTTGATGTGAACAAGATCAAGCCCTAAATCAAATGAGCAATTTACTAAAATACAAGAGGTGAAGACAGCACATTTTTACTCATAATGTAACATCTTCCTCCTACTTTCTGTTTTACAGCTTAAAAAACCCAGAACTTTTATTCTGTTCTGTTTTGTTAAAACTGTTTTGGTAAGACAAAGGTTAACAAACACAACTCAAATATTCATCATGGTTATAGAATGTCTTTAAAAAGGAGTATTTTAGAAAGAAGCACCAATAAATCTCATAAAAACAGCAGTTGATTTTAAACAAGATTACCACATGGTGGCAGAAGAATCAATGTCTTGTTCAAAAACCCTATTGCTCTAAGTAAAGCTTGTACCATGCTGGGCTGTACTGTTCAGCAAATTATTTCCTGATAATAATGCTGATGAAAAAAAAATAGTCATTTGGCCTATTTCAACTTCACTAAATAAATCACTGAGGTGGGAGGTAGGTATATATTTTCCCCTAGATTTCTAACCACAGAAGACAGCATTGTTTCATTTTTATAATCTAAAAACTTGAATTACTGTAGAATAAGGATTAAAATAGAGATTCAATTAGATTTTACCTTTTGATATTTCATAAGAAAAATATGTTTACATTTACTTTAATCACCATGTTCAGTTTAATAATTTTTAAGAAGTCTATTTTGAAAATATAGTCACGCTAATATTATTTACTTTGAAACATGCATGATGTCCATTGATCAGTTGCACTGTACTCCACTTACATGTGTATAAGAGAAATGAATCATTCACTCAGTTGCATAACACTAGCCCCAATCTGTTGCATATCGCTTGCATTACAACAGCCATCAGTTATCTGCATTTTGGTTAAATCCATAAGCTTCTTAAGTGAATAGAATTTTTCAGACCCACTGTTTACTTTTTAAACATAGCTGTATTCCCTTCAGCTGGGTCATTGGTGAAAGTGACAAAGAGCTGCTAATTTCAAGGCTTCTAAAGCTCCCCCTGAATTACCTCAGTTCTGTCAATTCCATGACTGCTATTAGACACCTGAAGAAGGGTGCATGTGCCCGAAAGCTTGCAAAGAAAAAAAAATTGCTACTTTTTAGTTGGGCTAATAAAAAGATACCATCTCTGAACCAAGAGTTTTGTGTTTCTCTTTTTCTCACACCAACACGGCTGCAAAATAAATCCCTGAAACATGGAAGATATTGTATTTTAGCTCTTTTTAGAAAAATAAACTTCATTGCTAAACAAGAAAGAAAGATTTTTGCACCTCCCTGCCTGCCTCTGACATCAGGCACCTTCAGGGACCAAGGCAGCCTAATCTGCACATTACAGAGCAACTCTCATAAAATGACTCTCAGACACAAGGGGATACACTTCTAGCTTCTATCTCCCCTATGCAAAATGAAGTTTATTTTCTACCCAAGAGGACTTTTACAATCATTGATTTCTCCTCAGCCTGAAGAAGGGTGCGCGTGCCCAAAAGCTTGCAAACAAAGAACCTTACTTTTTAGTTGGTCTAATAAAAGATATTACCTCTGAACCAAGAGTTTTAGGTTTCTCTATTAGATAACTAAGGCACTTAAGGTAACATGCCTTCAGGAGGTGTGAAAGGTTTAATGCAGGCTGAGATTTATCGATGCTTCTTTCTAAAAAGTTTAATACACCAGCACCTTTCCTTTTGTCAGGGTGGAGGAGCAGTGGGCATGCCACTCCTAGTTGGATCAAATCTACATCTCCATGTTAAACACCACCCAAATCCATGCCTCTGGCCAGCCCCTTTCAGCAACCACTAGTGTATGTTCATGTCACACTGCAGCCCAAGTATCTGGGGCCAGCCTACTGTCACTTCAACAACAGCCTGCTGGAGGATGTAGGCTTCATAGCCACCTTACTGGAGTTCTGGCTCATCTGGCATGAGGAGCAGCAGGCATTTCCCTTGGGCTGGAGATGGTAGTACATGGGGAAGGTGTACACCAGGCAGTACTGTCCCTGCTACACCCAGGAGCACATCTGACAGCCAAAG
Source organism: Alligator sinensis (assembly GCF_000455745.1). NCBI lineage: Eukaryota > Metazoa > Chordata > Crocodylia > Alligatoridae > Alligator > Alligator sinensis. Next base: position 5,965,678 of record NW_005841830.1, read on the forward strand.
GCAGCTAGAGAACAGCTTGAGAGAGAGGTGCTGGAGCTGGAGAGATGTCTGGCCACTGACCCAGACAAGCTGTCCCTCTGCAGAGGGTCAGGAGAGATAGTAAAAGCTCCAAGCTCTGAATTGCTGCCATGCCCACAGCACATTCATCTACTCGCATGTCCAGCTCATCTGGCAGATGGACCTCAACTTCTGCTTCATTTATATCCTAGAGAAGAGGAAGGGTGCCTACAAGTACATCACTTGTCTCCTGGAGGAGGATGGTACCCCCCAGCAGAGGACAACACCCCCCTCACTGATCCTGGTGAGCTGCAAGAAAGGGCAAGGGCTTTCTACACAATCCTGTTCTCGTCACATCTGACCACTGCTGGAGCCTGCCAGTTCTGTGGGAGGGACTGCCACAAGTCAGCACAAGCAACCAAGACCAGCTGAAGGGTCCCTTCACCCTAACCATGTTCTCAGATGCTGTCTACCTGATGCTTACCAACAAAGTTCTGGGCATCTATGCACTGACCTTGGAGTTCTACCATGCTTTCTGGAACGTCCTCAGCCTAGACCTCACTGCAGTTTGGGCCTTCCCAAGGGGATAGGGAGTTCCCCCTGTTATGCAGGAGGGCAATCCTTACGCTGCTGCCCAAGAAGGGGGACCCCCATGACCTGAGGTACTGGTGGCCAGTTTCGCTCCTCTGTATGGACTATAAAGTTATAGGGAAATTCTTGCTGCACCAGAGGTCTATACAGGCAGATGTGATTCACCCTGACCAGAAATATACAGTTCTGGGGCGTTCCATCTTTGACAACATGGGCCTGGTGCAGGACCATCTTAAGCTTACTCACAGGGATGGCCTGTCATTCACATTTCTGTCGCTTGACCAGTATTTTTAGCTTTAGTGTGGTTTTTCCGGGTGCTATATGCCTTTGCAGAGCACATGATCAAACTCAAATGGATACTGATAGAGTTCATCCTATTTGGGCAGGGAATGTGTCAAAGTTACCTACTGTCAGGCCAGCTCTACACTGTTCCTCTCCTTCCTGCACAAATGGGCATCAGGGTTGGTGCTCAAGGAGCCAGCCATGAAAGTGATCCTGACAGCATGCACTGACAACATGATCCTCACTGTCCACGACCCAGGTGACCTGGCACAGGTGGAGGCCTGCAAATCCATCTACTTGGTGGTCTTCTTTGCCTGAGTCAACTGGATCAATAGCTCTGGCATAGTGGTGGCTAATGGGTGTTAAGTTGGCTTGCTCCCACCTGTACTCCAAACAACCGATGGGCTTGCTGCTCTATCTGGAGGTCTACTTGTCCCCCAGTCACTCTTCCCCACCAGAGAATTGGCACCAGCTGGAGGTCAGGGTGTTTGAGCAGCTGCAGGCATGCATGAGCCTGCTACAGTGTCTCTCCCTTCACAGGAGGGCACTGGTCATCAACCAGCTGGTCCCATCCATTCTGCATGACGAATAGATCCAAGGAGGTGATACTTCCCCTCTATCGGGCGCTGGTCAGACCGCAGTTGGAGTACTGCGTGCAATTCTGGGCGCCACAATTCAAGAGGGATGCGGATAACCTGGAGAGGGTCCAGAGAAGGGCCACTCGTATGGTTAAGGGCCTGCAGACCAAGCCCTACGAGGAGAGACTAGAGAAAATGGAACTTTTCAGCCTCCGCAAGAGAAGCTTGAGAGGCGACCTTGTGGCTGCCTATAAGTTCATCACGGGGGCACAGAAGGGAATTGGTGAGGTTTTATTCACTAAGGCGCCCCCGGGGGTTACAAGAAATAATGGCCACAAGCTAGCAGAGAGCAGATTTAGATTGGACATTAGGAAGAACTTCTTCACAGTTAGAGTGGCCAAGGTCTGGAATGGGCTCCCAAGGGAGGTGGTGCTCTCCCCTACCCTGGGGGTCTTCAAGAGGAGGTTAGATAAGCATCTAGCTGGGGTCATCTAGCCCCAGCCCTCTTTCCTGCCTATGCAGGGGGTCGGACTCGATGATCTACTGAGGTCCCTTCCGACCCTAACATCTATGAATCTATCTATGAATCTATGCTCTGGTACTATTTCAACACCTTGGTCATGCCCCTGGAGCTCCTGACCAGTCTCCAGAGATGGGTGCTGGGTTTTTTCTAGCTGGGATGGCACTGGGTCTCTGCAGGTGTCTTAAGCCTCCCCTTGAGGGAGGGCAGGCAAGACCTGGTCTGCCTCCACAGTCAGGTTCACATCTTCTACCTTCAGGCTCTGCAGAAGCTCCTGTATAGTACTGGTAGCCAGGCAGTTAGCAGTCATGACTTTTTCTACCATCTCCAAGGGTTCTGATATGACCAGCAGCTCTTCTACCTGCAAAGTCTCCCCAAGCAGGACCTGGAGAAGCTGCTGGATTTCTATGAGGACCTCCATGGGGTCTGGAGACTGCTCTCTGACTCCACGTTCCCAGAAAGAGTCACCCAGGACACCAACCTCCTCACCAAGCTCCTGCTGACACCAACCTCCTCACCAAGCTCCTACTGAAAAATCCACAGCTGGTGGTAACAGAGAAGGTTCCCTGGATGCACTGAAGGATGGTGCTGTCAACATCAGTCATATCAGAGACATCCTAGATTATGCCAGACAGGGGTGGGCAGATCCCTCTGCACTGGCCTGGTGCATATAACTGCCCATGCTGCATGCTCACTGCCACCTACTCCAGGAGGCAAAGGCTGCCTTGCTGCCCACTACCCTTGCATATATCGACCAGATCCTGCATGAAGGCAGTTCCTACCCTCTAGTATCCTCCAGCCCTCAGGAGCTAGCTGTGAGGCTGCTGCTTTGGCAGGCCAAAAGGCCCTACCATCTTAGTAGGTTGGGGGATACCAAGCCAATCTGCCTCCGAACAGCCCATCGCCACCAGCTCTACACACTCATGCCCTGCACAATCCATTACCTTCTCCTCATGTCCCAGCCTGACAAAAAGTAAAGGGATACCCTAGGTGAGAACAGGGGTGAGGGTCCCCCATAGACAAGTCTGTATTCCACCCTGATCCCAAGAGCCACAGGGAAGGTCCCACAGCTGGGACCTTCATGGAGCCACCTCCAAGCGTGTGTATTTTGCACATTTTATGGACACCCCTGAACCATGCCCTTTTGCCAACAAAAAGTGACTATGCCTACCTTGAGTACACCAGGTTGCAGCCCCTTTCAACCTCTTCCAGAACCTCCTGCTCAGGTCCTGGCTGAAATTCCCCCTGCACTTTTTTTTTTTTGTTATGTACTCCCCATCCATGGCACCACCAAGCTCCAGGATTCCCTAACCAACCTCTTCCTGGCTCTGGCCCAGCTGGCCATCTACAAGACCAAGCTATCTTCCTATCACCGCTCTGCTCATGTCTCTGGGCAGTTTCACTGGCCAGTGTCCACAGGCTCCCTCCTCATTCAGGGGGCAGTAGGCACTGGCTGGTGTCCTCTGATCAGTGTCCCCTTCCAGATCCCTTGTTATTAACCCATGACCTCATTTCCTTTCCTGTTTTCTCTTTATTTGTCTCCCAGAATTAGTTAATGTGTTCCCAGTGGCCTCCTTTATTAAGGGAGGCTCATAGTATTTTGGGATGGGCCTAAGCACATGATCTTTCAGCACATCAAATAGGCCTGTGTCACACAGTGGTAGAGAGCAGATGCAAAAGCGTTACTGAACTGTGTATGACCAGAGTTTTTTCCACAAGTCCAGATTCACATGCTGGGTCCAACCCTGTGCACTGCCTCTGGGGTCATATGCCAAGCCCAGGACCATGTGCTGAGTCTGGGTTGGACCCAGCACATGGATCCAGAGCCAGTGCACACAGTCTCAGGCTTGGCACACAGCCCCAGAGGCAGCATATGCAGTTGATCCAGTATGTGGCCCTGGAACCAGGGCATGGGGTGAAACCTGGCATGCCAGGTCCCATGCCATGTACTAGGTTGGGCCTGGTGTACCAAGTCTAGCTGCACAGCAACCATGTGTGCCATCCTGATCCAGCATGTGGTTGGGAGGGGTGTCTCCCTATGGGTCTGGAAATTTGGCAGTTGGGATGGGGGGAGGGAGTGGTGGTAGTGTCAATTGCCATGACTCCCAGAACCATGGTAGTTAATGATGCTACTGCTCCACTTCCTCCCACCCACCTCTCCTGCCAAACTTATGGACCCATGGGTATCTCAGTTGCTCACATACAATGCACACCACAATTTTCCCCATCTAGTTTCAGGGAGGAAAGGTGCGGGTTATATGCAAGAAAATACAATACTCTGATACAATCATGAAATAGGTATGGCTCAGACAGCTAGGAAGCAGCAATGACTAAACCAAATACAAAGGCATATATATGAGCAAGTCATCGCTTGATCTATATAATCACAGAAAGAGAACAAAATACTTCCTACATCTTCACTCCTGCATGGCTACTCAAGCACATACCAATAAAACGTCTCCAACAGATATTTGTACACCTGTGTTAACACAGTTGCTAGCAAAAGAACAGAGATAAAGCAAGGATGCAAATATGATACACAAAGCCCTTTCTATAGCTCATGTACAATCCTACCATAAAAAAACAAAACCTAAATCCATCTGTAGAACAGAAATGGAGGTCACCACACTCACTAGCTTAAGCCAGGTATGGTATTCTGGGTAAACCTAATGAAAAATTAGAATTCACTTAGCCATTAAGTGCAGTATGGTAATTATAGCAAGTTATTCTGTTTTTGATACTGAAGGAAAGGAAACCAGGAATGTTGCAAGATCTGTTTACTATGTAATCAATTTTATACCTTTTTATTTGTATTGATTAACATTTTCATCTGGAAACAAAGGTCTATTTTTCACCTATGTACTTTCTTACAAAATTGAAAAAAGCCTAGATTAAAAACATAGCAAAACAAAAGAATGAATGAATGTATACATGCCCAGAAGTGTCAGACATATTGCTTTAGGACATTAAATATTATAAACTTGATAAATATTATTAAATATTAAAACTTGATCATTTGCAAAAAAGGTAAAGTTTTGTGGAAGATTTTTTTGCTCCTCTGCAACCAGCTTCAACAGGCATGTACTGTATACAAAATGAAGAGGATGTGCAAGGAAGCCACTCAAACATGATTGTCAGACTGTATTTATGGCCCATTTGTCAGCACTATGGGCCATAGTCCTTCAAACTCAATTGAGCATCTCCTGGTTATGCACATGGCACTTCATTCTCCATTTTGTACACCATGAACAAAATGGCTTCCAATGGCAATATGGAATTGGATCCTCAGTTCATTGTTCTGGACAATGAAATCCAAAATGGCTTAGTTGCTATTGTAAAGTCATTAATTCTCCTTCTGCTTCTCAGAATATATTAAAATATGTCATGATATTTTAAGTTTTTGGGGGACTTGACCTTTTTGTCAAGTGCTTTAAAAACCCTTGATAAAAGCTTCTGTGAAAAGGGCCATAATCAAGGGACTTTTGATCAGTGTGCAATTCTCACTGTTAACTGGAAGGCTCCAACCTATAGAATGTACCAGATTCTATAATAGTTAGTAATCAAGCAATAACAATGCAACAGAAATATCATAAAATGTAATTTTGGTAACATTTTGACAACTGCAATTAAGATTTTGTTACTGATGATATTGCTAAGAAAGTTCTTGTACTGTAAAATATTTAGGAATCACTACTACTACTGTAAATCTTTACTGCAAAGAAAGGTGAAATCAGCATCTCCTGTGTTCCAATTACAAGATCTTCAAATTAGCAAATCACAACGAGACAGCACTTGGATAAAGTTAGATGGTCATAATTTTTCTTAGTTTTTTCCTAGGGTCTTCTTTCATGTGAACTATGAGAAAAACAATGACATTTTTAATAAGCCCTAATCAGTGCTTAAAAAGCATAATAGAGACTATTAAATCACAGCAAGGGAAATTTAGGCTGGATATAAGTAACAATTTTCTCACTATGAGGGTGGTCAAGCACATAAGCACTGAGGATCCCTTGGGAAGAGGGTAGGGTAACCACCCCTTCCTAATTGGGTGGGACAGTCCTGAAATGGGAACATCAAGTCCCGGTCCCAGGCTGCATGACTCCCAGACAGCATTTGTCCTAGATTCCTAGTATCATGCAGGGATCTGGGTTTTCCATTCACTGTGGAAATTACAGTAAACAGTGGGTTTCCTCTTGCAGGCTGGCAGAGTTCCAGCCTGCAAGGGGCTGCGGGGAGCAGGATGCAGGGGGCACCACGTGCATGTATGCGCACACACACCTGCTCGAGGCCAGGAATACAACCCCAGGCAGTGGTGGAAAGCAGCTCCCCCAGCTGCTTGCAGGTAGGTCTATGGGGAGAGGGGGACAGACTGAGGTACCCACAGTGAGGGAGAGAGTGGGGCAAGTGCTGGGCCTGGGGCCACTGCCCAGCCAGAGCAGTGCATGGAGCCCAGGGCCAGGGCAGGGAGTGGGACAGAGCCACAGGCAGCTAGTCCAAGCAGGGGCAGCTCCCTGCTGCTGCATGCACTCTCAGGGAGGGAGCATAGGGGGCATGTGCCCCCCAGATTTATGCATGGAGCTGATGCAGATTGCCTACTGCAGGCTTGGGGTGCCCCACACTGCTGCCCTCCCCACTGGAGCCCCACATCACCATGGCAAGACACCTCCTGCCCATCTAGTAATAGAAGGGGCAGCAGCATGGAGTGGTGCAGCGCCGCTGTTACTAGGCAGGCAGGGGTGTCTTGCCATGGAGGTACGGTGCTCCTGGGGGGAAGGCAGCAGGGCAGGGAGCCTCAAGGCCACAGCCCCCACCCCTCCATGGGCTCTGCTCAGCTCTGCTCCAGCTGTGCCACTGGGGGGAGGGGAGGGGAGGGAGGCATAATTTTTGCCCCACCCCCCCTAAAAGTTGGTGCCTATGGTCAAGCATTCAAACAGCTTATTGCAATGTGAACATTAGCAATGAGACCACGAGTTTTAATTCATGCATCATTTCAAAGATCACTAAAAAGTAATTCTTTGGCTTATTTATATATAGCTTTTTCTTGACTGGATATTACAGAGAGATGAACAACATTTTCACTGCTAGTTCAGCTTTGTTATTTACATTTATCGGGTTTCTTATTCACAGATTTTTTTTTTTTATTTTATTTTATTTTTTTAACTTTGAGGTTTTAAACATGCACTTATGCAACCAACTTAACGTCTTATGGGCTGTTTCTACAAAGTGAATATTTAGCACTTGGTTACTGCGGAGGAAGACAACAAAGTTAAAAATTGGAAAGAAAGAAAAAATAAAGTGACATTCCTGAAGTGCAAGCCAAGTGAATGAAAACTTGAAGCAGCAGAGTTTGAGCATATTTGAGAGTACCAAATGAAACAGCAGAGTTTGAGCATATTTTGAGAGTACCAAACTACTGCATTTCATTCTCAGATACAATGAGAAAGCAAAAATAAGTCTAACTGCTTCGTTTTACATAGTTGCATGTCAAAATTCCACAATATTTTAAAATTAAAGCACAAATTAGCCCACATCTTTTGAAACTGGCATACTCCAAAGTTTTGCAAGTACAGGCAGTCCTTGGACTTACAACACAATTGGTTCCTGAAAACCGCATGTTAAGTCAAAACGTTGTAACTCGGAACAAATTTTCTCATAAGAAACAATGTTATAAATGGGGAATTGATTCCTGAACCAAGGCCCGATACCCCATTTTCACCAAATACCCCAGAATTTTGTACTTGATCAATTACAGATGAGTAATATAACTACATTACTGTATTTATATTGTAAATAGCAATCATATTAATTTGGAAGGACTTCTTTGAGGTGACTTTGCTGGACTTTTTGAAAGGTTCTTGGCTAGAGTCTTCTCAGGAGTCTTGGCTGCAGGTTTTTCTGGAGTCTTGTCTGCTTTCTTAAAGAAAGTATCCAAGGTAGTTTGGACAGATGTTCTCCAGGGAGATGAGCGTGGCATTGCATCAGTTCAAGCAATGTATAGTCAAAAGTGGCTTCATAAAGTTGAAACAGTGTCAATTTATAAACATTGTAAGTGCAAAACGTTGTAACTCGAAATGTTGTAAGTCGAGGACTGCCTGTAGTTATATTTTTTTTATTAATAAAATTGTTTGCTTGAAAAGCTTTTGCAGAAGGGAAAATTGGTCCTGCTCAGTAAACAAACATGCAAAGGCACATGGGCCTGTCAGAAAACAAAACACGTGATGTCTGTATTATCTCTCCAGATAGCCTACGGAGAGTACAATGGCCTACTACTACCTGCTGCAAAAAAGACATCCCCTTAACAGAAAGGAGAGAAGGCTTTATGTGTTTTGTTTAAAACTTGAATGACAATATACTGGGTATGTACAGACTTTTGGGGAGGTCAGAGGGAAGTCCATGAGTTAAAAATGGCAACCCAATCTAACTTAGTTCACCCAGATACGGACCCTACATTTAATAAGGTTGATTTAAGTGTGAACTGTATAGAAATTCAGGAAGGTTAGATCAGTCTAAAATTAGCCAACCCAATCTAAGTTAACCCTACCTCATAGGTAGTCTAACTTTAGACTGGGTCCAGTGAAACCGATCTAACTTAACTTCTGTACAGTTCCCAGAGCAGCCTTGGGGTTGGGAAAGCTTAGTCACTGGCCCCCAGCCTTAGGACTGTGCTTTTTCCTAACCTCCCCTGCCCTCAGCACTGAGCTATTTTTATCCCCCTGGCCCCTCCCCAAGATGGATAATCCTTCCCACCCCCACCCAAGCCTGCCAAACCCCACTTTCTGCAAGCTGCTCCCAAGGCCAATTTTACCAGTGTTCACCAGTGCTGGAAGTCAAGGAAGTAACTAGGGGTGGGGAGGCAAGGTGGGCAGAATTGGGGAGGGGAGGGTGTTCATCTGGGGGTTTGGGGCTTGGGGGGATTAAATTTTGGGAATTAAGTAGTGCTTCAAGGAGTGAAGTGATGGAGCCTAGAGTCCATTAATTGGGAAGTAGCCTTAACTGTACAGGGTGACTTGCAGGAAAGTACAAGATTAGGAATGATTAAGACACACAGAGGAACAGTTGGGAAAACCTCTTTGTGGAACATAACGAACAGGTAAAGTATAGTAAAGGCGGTTAGAATCAGCAACACAGCACAGAATTAAACACACCACACTTCCATGTAAGCCTTTGCCTACATTTGTTGGATAAGTAAGCCTAGCGGCTGGAGAATTTGATGGCTTATCTAGGTTCTTTCCCTGCTTCTGCCATAGGCTTATGACATACACTTCAGTTAATTGATGTCTCCATTTCTCTAGTTATAATAACAGGGATAAAGTACTATATCACGGGCAGTGCAAGACTTCATTTGCTGACTCTTGTACAGCCCTCAAGGTCTCAGATGGAAGACCTTACAAGCAAATTATATTTCATTTCAAATAACTAAAGCATAAAGTGAGATCATGTGTAGAATTATAATGAAATAAATTAAAATAAAATAAAATAAAATAAAATAAAATTCGAGGAAAGCACAAGCAACAGCATTGGTTGATCCATGTATACTTCATAACTGAAGAAAACAAAAAATTACCCGAAGCCCAAACACCATGAAATCACATGGCCACAAAACTGGCTGCTAAGCAACAGCAGTCCAAGAAGGAGTAGCACTGCTATTACAGAGCTGCTTCCGATTCAGGGTAAGATGCCAAATCACCTATTTTAATCCTCCAGAGCACTTAGACAAAGAAGTGAGAGATCCTAACCCCACTAACTCAATTATACCTGCAAGCCAGAAGACTGAAAACCAAGTAATTTCAACATACTGAAGAGGTGTCACAGAATCCTACAAAGATACTTCCTGAAGCATCTTAATACTTATTCCAAAGAGTTAGACCAGGAAGGGTTGCAATGTGAATTAGGCATTAAGGCCTACTTACCAGATCATGAGCATCGTTTATTAGCATGCTGGGACTACAACTGTAAGCAGAGCTGTTTAAATGTCAAAATGACTTGCCATTTACATAGGATCTTTCCCACTGAAGTATCACCACAAAGTACTTCCATATACCCCTTGTCATGGGTAGGCACTGCTATCACTTCTGTACTGAGCAGCCAGCCAGCACAGGGCTACATATCCCCCCTGCGCTGGAAAGAGGAACTGACAGAGGTCAGAGGGGACTTGAAAGAGGAGGTTCATAGCTGCCTGCAATACCTCCAGGGAGAAAGCTGGCTTTGCACCCTTCCACTAGGCTTGAACAAGCTTATTAAAACAGCGAGAAATACCTTCCTAGGCCCTGGTGTTCGCAGGGCCTATGAAGAACTTTTTAAATTCTTCATCGCTTGTTTTTAAGTGTCTCAGACCCTGATTATCCTACCACTGTTTATCACAACCAAGGAGAGATCCGTTACAATACATAACTACAGCCGGACATCTGGTGGGGTTTGATCAAGCATGTGTCAAAGCACAGATTTCAAATTCCTCTTTTACAAACAAAAAGGCAACAGCAGCGTTTTAAAGCCCCCTGGGGACTTGACATGATAGCCAGCCCCACAAAAGCAGCCTCTTCCTGACATCATTGCACAGTGTACAGGAACCACAAGGTTTAATAGCAGCATGTGGGAGAACTGCCTCAATTGCTTCATGATGTTGTTCCTAATGCTGCCATTTCAGAAGTCCTGAAAGCCCTGACTGCAGCCTCTCTGCTGCCAATACCTCTGCAAACTTGGTGAGGAAGTTAAGACACAATGTACTGTACAGCTGATGCCAATTAATTGTAATGGCCAACAAAAAAATGACTCCTGAAAATAATCATCTGAACACCAGCTCTTTAAGGCAATCTGTGCCCTAAGAAAGGGCATAATCCATGGCTTGGATTTGGAAAAATGTCTGTACAATACCACTTCTCAGAAACATTTTATTATGCCAGGGGAATCCAGCATCTTCAAAGAGCTGGATTTTCTATGCACAACAAATGTGCTTGCTCAAGAGGAAGACTGAAGAGTAAGGCAAGTTGCAGGTTACATAAAGCCTGTTTGTGCCTAGTAAATGGATCATCATCTACATTTTGTGGGTTATCTTCCAACACATGCGGACTGCAATGTTAATAGCTACCAAGGGCTGCTTAAACTAGCTCACCCAACTGTAAGAAAGATCCTCTGTGTTTTGTTGTGTCTTGTCCAGCTGAGTTAGTTCCTTCTATTTTCCATGTCCCCTTTTGGATTTCCCACACCCCCTGCTACACCACATTCCACATGTCTATCCCAAGACATTAACCAAAAATACAGATGGCAGGATATCAAAATAGGGAGAGTTTAGAAAGTAGTGCTGTGTTCTACACAAAAGTTATGTGCCTCTCCTAACATCCATGCATGTGTCTCTCCCTCTCTATCTTGCACCCAAGATTCACTGTTCTCTCCGTTTCTTTGCTAACTTCCAATTACAAGTCTTTTTTCATACCGCTTTCTGTGTTTAATATAGCATCCTAGCAATGGGAACCAAATGCTCTCCCCTCTCCTTATTCAATACATTTTGAAAGTCCCATCTATTCTGGGAAACCTCCTAGAGACTGCTCTGCTTGTTCTGGGCTCTATCTGCTAAGCTGTTACACTGGAAACTGTGAGTTAAACCATCACTGGAAAATAAAAATATATTATAGTATTCTGCAGTAATGGGCCAAAATGCCTCTCACAATAGCAGCACTACAGTACTTTGTATTCAGCACTTACTACAGTAATCTGGTATGCTAGGATTTTCTTTTTTGTTTTAAAAAGAGGAGAGTTTTAGTGTGACAAAGTTTATCTTTCATTGTATTCCATGGACATTTCTGCCAATGAATTAATAAGAACAAGGGTGGTAATCTTACAGGTCACACTCATGGTCAGAACAAGATACCTCAGTCCTCTCGTCTTTCCATGTACAATGGCAGAGTCCCCAAGAGCTGCAAGATTACCACATTCATATTACAGCATCTTATTCTCTACCTGACAGGCACCTGTCAATTTTCTTGAATTACCAGGGAGTAGCTGGATACAAGTAATGAAGGTGATGGAATCTCAATCCCCCCAAAAACTGACCCTATGTCAGCAGTTATCATCTCATATAAGGGGTATGAATTAGTTTAGAGAAGGAAAAAAAATCTGGTGTTCTTTTAAAGCAATGGTAAATGTAATCTTAAAGTCTCTTGTACACATGACTTCTTTCTCCTATTGTTCTCTCCTATTGTGCTCAGCCATTGTTTCATCTCAGAACATACTCATGGTGCAAGTATTACTACAACATACTTTGGAAAATGAGTGAGTAGCTGAGATGACCCAGCCATTTGTGCTATGCAATTAGTGTGTAAAGCATACACATAATAAGCAACTGATATCATGTTCTCACTAGAACCTTGAAGAAGTTCTGTCCAACATTTTTTGGCAGCTTTTCCTTTCCATGGGCTGCATTACCATTGTCAGCATTTGTCTGCAATGATTCTGCTCCTACTCCTACTCTCAGGGCTGTCATTTGCCATTTGATATTTTTCCAATGTATCCAGTTCTACAGAAGAACACAAGTGTTCTAGTTTAACACCATCAGCAACAACTTCAATTTATATAACCCCTTATCATGCCAAAAATCTCTTAGCTGCTACATCAGCATCACTGATAACGTCAACACAGATCTTGGAATAGCATTTATTAACTGAACTGATGCTGCAGGAACACTATGGCAGCACAAGTGACTGTCTTACTAACAGGGTAGCTATCATGTCTGAGAGTGTTTTGGGGATTGATCTCAATATTCCTTTCCATAACAATCCTAAACAAAAAAGTCTATTCTTCTGGCACAACAAAGGCTGGATATGACATCCTCAGCAAAACCAAACAGGTCATGGAAGGGCAGCACAAGGTACTTCTTCTTCACTATAACTATATTCTGAAGTCTAAACACTGTGCCTGGGGAATAATCAGCCCAGACTAAGTAAGAGGCAGTGAAATAGGCAACATATGTGCTTACCTGAAAATGTCCTTCTTTCCAGTAAAAAAGGTCAACATCTATGTTATAGTCAAAGAGTACTTCGATGAACAGGCCTGGATCCACAGTCAAGCTGCAAGCAGGCTGAAAGACCTCTTGTAACATATCTTAGCACAATGTAGAATGGAAGTTGATCCCATTCAGCCCATACACAGACAAGATAGCCTATGAGTTTTGAATTAGTCACCAATGGACTGTTAGGTCTAACTCCATGAAATAATACTTTCCTTCTTTATTCTGTCCCATTCACAAAACAGGAAATCCTAGGAACATCAGAAAAAACCAAGCCAACTACATTTGCATGTCTTCCTTCCTTAAGGATTGAAGCTTAAGCATTTGAGCCCATACTTAAAATACTCACCACCTTCTGTGGACAGACAACTCTACATCCCCCTAAAAGGCCGAGCTGATCTACCAGGCCAGTCCTCATTCTCAAGATCAACTCCTGCTTCAACACCTACATGGAATTTCTTGACTGATGACAAAGCCTGGGGAATAAGTTAGGCATTGTTTACATATTAAAGAGTTATCATACTCGTGCGTACATTTCTACCCATTACTGCACTGTCCACTATGCTTGACTTTGCTAAGACTGAGGCAGAGGTCACGCTTTCTTTTCTGTTTGGAAAGCATCAGAATACTGTTAACATTGCTGGAAATTCTCTCATACACACACACATATACACACACGCACGTGTGTGTGTGTGTGTGCAGGTGTATGTGACAGGTAAACTGATATAAATACTTGTGTGTGTGCATGTATCTATTATAGTATTACACACACGCACCCCCACACACACCCTATTCCCTATTCAGTATATTAGGAAACTAGCACTCAGCACAACTCTCCAAATACAATTACTTTTCCATTTCCCAGCAAGCTGAGAAGCTTGCCAAGGGTCACCTCCAAATCTACTTACCTGCTACCAATATCCTGAAACTGTTCCAATTTGGACCAGGATACAAAACAGATGGTACAGACAGACCCTTTTGCTATTTCACATATCCATTACTGCTCAGTAGTATACAATGGAATCCACCTTGTCCTTCCAGAAGGGTAAATGAGCAAAAGCAAGGCTCTGTGCTGTTGTGGCTAGGCTGCTTCTCTACACTACACTGAAGCTGGTTATGCAGGCATGCTGTCAGACACAAGAGGGGTGAGTAGGATCAGGCAGATATGGCATCAGTCATTCCTCCCAAATTATATGTCTGGAGTCATGTGTTCCTCTCAATCAGTGGTACTCAAACTTTTTAGATTCAAGGTACTCCTTGTTAGACTCAAGGCACCCCTTGGAAAATTCCTGCTCTAATTTTCACTTGTTCCTTGACTATGGGGGAAAAAAATTCTTCTGTTGCAAAGGACACACAAAAACCAGAACCAGTGAGAATATTTTTTAACACAATGAATTCCTATTTAAAATCTATATCTTATGATTCATGCTTAAGTTTTTGCACATCTAACAGTGCTAATACTACATACTACACAGCACCCCTAAAAAGATCTCACAGTGACCTGTTTGCAAATCACTGCCCTGGACGAAATTTCTAAGGGGAGGTTGGGAAGAAGAAGCAATAACAAAGACCTGCTATATACAGATGACACTAAGCCACATAACACCTTCAAATGAGAGTAAGATGCGAGTAAAATGTAACAGGCACTATATCCCCCAGTGATATAATGAAAGCTAAGATCAACAAGTGGAAGAAGAGCACCAGATTTACACTCAATCCTGGGAACATACCAGGTGATGCTGATGCAACTAAGGAAACACTATAAAACATTCACTAGCTCTAGCATCACCTTTCACAAAGAGGAGTGGCCCTGAGATTTTAAGGTAGTTTGTTGGCTCAGTATTTATCAAGGTTCTCAAATAGCAATAGTTGGAAAACACATCTTTCTCCGTTCAAAGCAGGTAAGAAGAAATGCATAAACACTTGTTAGATTTAGACTTAACCATGATGATTCATACTTCTCTAATCCCTAGTCCTGATTGCTGACATTCTCTGTACCTTCGGTATGAAATTGCTAGCCTTAAAAAGCAAGTTACAACTGATTTAGACCACAGCAGTTCATCTGCTCAATAAAACAGGCCTCTGAGAGCCTGTCAGCCCAGTGCCCCACTTTCTGTAGTGCTTGCCTGAGGAACACCAGGACAGATGCATGTTTTTTGTCATCCTCCAAGGCCTTTGGTAAAACTGGTCCAGTTACCTACTGCTTGCTGTGTAATCATGACAACAGTCATACCAGCTGCACTGCATTGGGACAGTAGGACTGTAAACCCTCAAAAAATGTAATTTATAAATGCAGGAGACAGATTTCTCAGCCACTGGCCCACAGGTCTGGTACTTATTACCAGAATAAATCAAGATGACCCCAAACCTCAATTTTGGGGGGGTAAAACACAAGACTCACTGCTTCAAGCCATTCTTTCCATATTGGCACGACAAATAAATAAAACAAAGCAAGTAATATCCCTACACAAAAGAAATAAAGTCCTGTTCCTGCTGTCCCTTAGAAAGAAACAAAATAGAAATGTATTTTTTGTACAGAATTTATACAATTTCGATATTATGGGACTGAATAAAAATGCAAATGGATGGAACAACAGTTAAAATTTTAACTACAAAAATGTCAGGAAACATAAAAAGTAAGGATTCTCTCCCTGGCAGTATGAAAGTATCTGCAGTGATAGGCACTGCTACACTCATAAGCTCCCAATGAAACTAAAGATACTCTAATACTTGTGTAATGTTTACATATAATTTAGTTAAGATGCTCAGCACTCAATGAAGTAGGAACTTAGAGCGCAGACAGAAGAGCAGCTCCTTGTTGCAACTCATACTGCTTTGCAGGAAGCGCTATAAGCTGTACCCCTCCCAGACCCCACTGATGTTTGCTGTTGGGTTCGAGAGCCGGGGATTCCAGCTGCTTGCTGCCAGCAGTGCCACTCCCCGTCCCAGCCCAGATGCTGTTTTCAGAATGGGATGCAGGAAAGGGAGCAGAGAAAACTTGTTCTTGGGGTTTCCCAGATGGCACTTGAGAGTGGGACAGGTGGATTGGAGCCCCACCTACCTCAGGGGGGCTCCAATCCACCCGCCCCACCCTTCAATGCTGGCTAAAAAAAACCCAGATCAAATTCCCTCCACTCCTTTTCCCCGCTTCCATTTTGAGGGAGCTCTGCAGACACAAGTTACAGGATGTACTCTCTTTTGCAGCATGTTTATTTGAACCCTCATCCAAGAGGGTTCAGATTTTCATGGGATTGAGCCCTTTTAAAGTGGTCTGCAGCCATGCACTTCTGCAGACTGCTTTCTGGGGCCAGATCAGGCAAAAATTATCACTTCTCTTTGTGCCCTTAGTTATCCCGTTTTATGGACAGGAAAGTAAGGCTGGAGTAAGTCAGTGTACCCAGGTAACAGAATAATGTAGTGCCAGATTTAGGATTGGACTCAAAGACTCATATCTAGTCTACTAGGTTGCACTGCCTATAATATACCATGTTTACTCACTTATCACATGTACCTTTTCCCCTTAAAATTAGCACTCCAAAATTGGGGTGAATGTCTTAAGAAGGAGCACTGATATTTCTTTGCTGGAGTAGAGGAAGCCAAAACTGTGGCTTGTGGCTGCCAAGATGGTTGTTGCTTCTCCTCGGGGCTGCAAACAGCAGGGGCAGAGTCCAGTGTTAACTCTCTCACAACAGCTGGAGAGGCAGTACATTTTTGGCTGAGGAGCCACTGAAGTGGCTGAGGGCAAGTGAGCTGCTGCATACAGTCTGTAGTATCTTGCTGAGGCTCATGGTGCAGAAACAACACTTTATTATTTACAAGCATTTATATAACAAACTATTTACAGTAAAGAAGTAAGGGTCTTACTGCTTGCTAATGCAAGGGTCAGGGGGCTGGGCCTTGTTGCTGTCCTGCCACACCAGGAAGTTTCTGCTGCCTCATCCAGACTGTCTCCTGTGGGGCCACGTTTCCTGGACACTCCATGTTTCCAGACAGATCTTGTTTTCTACATATTCAGTCTAACTAAAGTCCACAAATATCATTGCCCAATTCTAGAGACATCTTGGTTTTATAGGGTGATACAATCAACATGTTTTCAAGGCAATTGAACACATTTAATTTATGAGAGTACACTAAAAAAATAAATAAATAGATAAATAAATAAATAATAGAGAGTACACTAAAAATAAGCATGGTTATAAGCCCTTGGCTTAATACATTGAAAAAACCTTATTAGCATCCACTCCTGCAAATCTGCCAATGGGAAGGGAATTATGAGAAAGAAAACACTTATAGTTTCCCACAGATTTGGGGTTCCACAGTGGAGAACAGCCCCCATCCAAGATGCATACAAAACACTGCCTCCATTTGCAACTCCTAGGGCCAGCAATAATCCATCCTTCAGTCCTTGGAACTTCATGAACATGTACATGTTTGATCAAAGCAGGCTTATTTTAAACAAATTAACATAAAAGTTTAATTAACCAGCAGATTTAATTTCAGATTTTGAATGAAGTTATACTGCCTTGCCAAACCCCTGTTACTCTAATTACAGCCAATAAGGACTTTGGGCCAGTGATTTCTTTTAATGAACAGGGCTTTGAAAGGGTTTGTGCAGACTCTAACAGTGTGTGTGTGTGTGTGTGTGTGTGTGTGTGTGTTCAGAAATGACTACAGAGTGGCCAAACTAATCTTTAATATGTGGCACTCACATAAAAGTCAAGAGCTCCACATGTGGGCTACTCTCAATGAATATCCTCCTACATACGTTGTTACAAATTCTTTCTAAAACAATACACTGAATTCAATGTAACTAGAGATCCATTTCCAGGCTGCATGCTTGTGAGCAAACTGATACACTAGAACATAACCATATTATGTACAAAAGGATCAAAGCATATTGGGGTTATACTGGCAATTTATTATTCATTTTAAAATGCTGCTGATTAATAGTTTATCACTGAACTTTCTGTGTGCTTGATATATCAGTCTTATGTAACATCTACCGCATAAAAGCCTCATCAGCAAATTGAGTAAATCATAAGTCATCTGAAAATGTTCACATAAATCTTGTCTATTTATTGGATTCATTTATGTTGCTATGGCAGCTAGCAAAAAAGATCTGAAATGCTTTATGGCAGGCTATTAAGTTAAACATGACCTTTAAATCATCTCTAAATCTAGTTTACTTGATTAATTTATAATTAATTACACACTTGCACAATTATAATATAAAGGTAAATGCAATTTTTACAGAACACTGGGCAATCACATGGATGAATTGCTGGGTGCTCCGTTACACTTCCCCTCAGACCTTGCATTCAACTAACTCACCCCTCTCACTAGGGACATTGGACATGGTTGCTTCTGAAGCAGTAGTGTTCAACCTCTGCAGCCAGAGATCTGCATGTATTTCAAAAAACCTCCAGGCTCACTTTCCATTACTTAGGGACAGATTTCCTGCCTTGCCCTGTTTCCTCTGCAGGTGCAAAGAGAAACCTGTACTAGGGATTCCATTGTCATTCCCCAGCCCTAGAGAGACAGAGCCAATTCCTTTCCTGCTTTCTGAACTTCCTGGTGCACAGGAATATTGGCAGAGAGGGTAAATAGCTGAAGACTGCTGCACTCCAGCTCCCCTCTCTTTGAGAACTAAAGCCAGGTGGCATAAATCAGCACAGCCCCCACTAAACACTGTCTTGAGTTGCCCCATATAGAGAAAGGCAATTCCTTCTCGACTTTGCCTGGACTCAAGAGAGCCATATGAGCTGCTCTCCCATTTCTTTTACTTCAGCAATCCAGTGTGTGGCTAGCAAGGGAGCTGCTGAACAACTGCACCCTGGAAGGAATGCAGAGGCAGTGGCTCACATCAGAGCTGCTTCTAAGACATCAGAGCAGGGATGAGCAATTAATTGGACTGGAGGTCCACTTAGGGAGTTTTGGTGAGCTGTTGTAAGTCAAGTCAGCACCGCCCCCACCCCCACAGCAGCTTACCAAAACTCCCTAAGTGGCCCTTCAGCTCATGATTTTGGCCCATGGAGGGTCCCTTGACCCCCACCAACCCAGGCACAGGGGGCAGCCCAAGCCATGGTGCATGTGATCCTATTGCCCCTAAGCACGCAGCAGGGTTGGGACAACACAGTTGCCCCACTTCACTTCCTGGCAGACCTAACAGCAGCAGCTCCTTCTGGCTGCCTCCATTAGTGTCACCACCACCACTGGACCTGGCCCTACTGGTGCATCTGTCCTGCACCCACCAGCAGGAGTGCCAGATGGAGCAAGCAGGCAGGGTTATGAAGACCAGCCTGGAACACCCATGGGCAGGGGATCCTCAGCTGGGTGGATGGGATAGGGCCACAGGTGAGCGGGGAGTGGAGTCTGGGAGCAGGACCAGTGGGTTTGGGTGGGGGTGGGGCTGGGACCAGGATCATGGGGTGGTGAAACCAGAGGGCCATTAGGGAAGTGGATCATGGCTCTGCCCCAGGCCCCACTCCTGTGCCATCACTGTCTAGTAGTCCCAGCCCCAGGGCTGTCAGGATGTGGAGTCTAGCAGCTGCACTGCCCTAGCCCCATGATGCACCTGGGGGTGATGGGACCAGTTGCACACACCACAGCCTGGGCTGCCCCACATGCCTAGGCCAGGTGGGGCCATTCCTTGGCAGGCCAGATTCAGCCCATGGGCCATATTTTGCCCACCCCAGGGTCAGAGGCAGGTGGACTAGAGGTGCTTCCCTAATCAAATGTCTTAGTTTAAAAGTTGCTTGTTATGTACACAAAGTGGACCAGCTTCCAAAGAAGAGACTGAGGAAGGTTTAGCCTAGAGTACTCAGTAGAATGGTAGTTAAGACACTCTTTTCCCAAGCTTGCTCTAAATCTGGCAGAGTGAAGATGTGAATACAAGTTTCCAACCTCCTATAGAAAAGATGTAATTGACTGGGCTTCTGAGTAGATTGGAACAGGTGTAAGCTTTCCAGACCCCAGAGCTCTCTTTACATCAGGTCCAATTAGTCAGTGTGCTCTCACAACATCTACTGAATTGGATAAACCTGCAGAGCAATCAACACCTGTTGTCAGAACTCTGCCTGGGCACAGGCACAAGGAAGGGCTCCTCAGTGTATAAAGATTCAAGCTGTTTTGTGTATAATCACCAGAAACTTAATCTAAGATACTTCAGGTGTCTGCAGGATTACACAGCAGTTGAGCAGGGGATACATGAATCTCAGTGGTGCCTAAAGGATGGATTTTAGTACCTAAGTGCCTTTGTAGAGTCCTCTCCGAGATGCTACAGACAAGATTTACTCTTCTGTTTATTATTGCTCCCTCTGAATTATTAATTATTAGATTTATATTCTATCCTTCCCAAAAATGACTCAGGGCAGTTTATGATAAAAGACAAAATAACTTATAAAAGCAGATACAATATTAAATAAGGTAATTAAGACACATAACAAAACCTTCCTGATCTCCACAACCAAGTTCTAGACGCATCTGACCTGATCTTTCCCTGCAATAGTGATGCAGTATCTACAGAAAAGATAAGAGTAGATGAATGATTTTTATAAGGAAAGGCCAGGAAAACAAACATCAATAGAACTGTGTGCTCTCTTTCACTAAATAACATGAGATATGCTTGTAGTCTTACTGTACCAAAACTCTGAGGAAAATATTCTCTTGAGTACTCAACCTGAAAGAAACAGAACATTTATTTTGGCCAGGTAGTCAACACATTAGATTACACATGGGGAAGGGAAGCGGGAGGGCAGAGTTATGCAGTTTTAACAAAAAACAGAAACATTAAATTTTCACTACCCTACAACTCAAAAAACAACTTGGACCATTTCCTTCAGTCTTTCAAAAAATGTCTTGTCTACCCTGAAACTAAGCATGAAAATTTCCTGGTCAAAATTTTTATTAAACCAAACTACTGATGACAAAACTAGGGATAACACTGAATACAAATTCAGAGGTAATTTCTGCCTTTGCCAGAAACTCCAAACAGGGTATGGTATGGGCACTCTCCCCAGGAGAAGCAGATAATTCAGTCATACACACATTCAGACACTCTGGCAGAATTCTTCCAGGTTTATTCTCCTGGTATAAAATTTACCCAGAGACACCTGAACAGACATTCAATTGCTGAGCCCCTGAAGAACAGAGAGCTTGCAGTGCTGATGCTGCACTGCCAGAGGGCCCCTGTGCATACATCTCAGCATGCTCTACAGGCTCCCTCAGTCTCCATGGAACAGATGGCAGCAGCACACAGGACAGCCCTGATTGGCTAACCCAGACTGCTCAGGCTCAGCCTGCGTCTCCCTGAAGTACAATGTGGGATTGTTAAGTGGATGTGTTCTATTCCCTGCTCGGCTGCCCTGTTCAGCCTGAGCAACCAAGTATGTCTTGTGAAACGTGAGCAAAGCACTCTGAAATGCTGGAGAACTGTGCTGTGACTTCCCTAAAAAGCATAAGTTATACAGATATTTGTTGTCCTAGGAGAAACTCTTGTTCTTCTGGGAGTAATTTAATGCTGGTTGTTCCTGGGCTACTTTTCTCCTAAAGCAGCCATTTTTATTCCAGAAGAAAAGTCCTGAATGCCTATATACTTATGGCGTCTACTAAAAGAGCAGCAACTCTCCCAGGAGAAATGGAATGTCTGTACACAGACACAGACTACCTACCTCCTAGTTTCCTGTCTCTGCCACAAGAAGGAGAGAAATTGCATAGAGCCCAAAACCCTTTATTGTGTTGACCCAGCTACACTGTGTTGTGTAGAGTGCTGCCAAAGACCCACTCTCTTCCTTTACTCCCTTCTGATTCACATGCATAAAAGGAATCAGGAATCACAACAGCCCCAGTGAGACTGCTCTTTTCTCTGCATGAGTACCCATGGGATAAGAACTTCCACAGGTGAGAAAGATGAATTATTTTTCTGTGCAGTTCTACCATAAGGCCCTGACCTACAGAGTCAATGACCATTCCCTCATATATAAGACAAGACACTTTCCACCTTTTTTCTCTAATTTTATAGAAGGAACGTTTATAATTGTAAAAAAATAGGACAATATAGACTGAGGAAATAAGTAAAGAACAGATTCTTTGTTCCCCAAGCACCAGACACTATATTCTTTTTCCCCTTCACTTTGACCTACTGTTTTAAAAGGAGAAAGGAGCCAGGTTTCCTTATACTTACCTTCCTCATCCCTAAAAAAATTGAAATAACAGTACAATCTGAAGGTGAAACCAGTAAATAAAAGGCCCATAAGGGGAAAAATATGAAGCCAAACTTTTCAGAATTCATTTTTTCTGTGTAATGAGTAGAACCTGAGGATGAAAATAATAAAATCTGCTATCCTACATCATGACTATAATTAGATAGTAACACATCCCATTCTGCCAGGAAAAAAATCTTGACTTCAGGTTTTGCATTTTGCTGGTATTAAAGAATTCTTTGCATTTAAAAAAAAATTGCTTGTGTTGTTCAGTTATCCTCTTTGCTTTATGATCATACTGGGAAAGCTCTTTAAGTAAGGAGCCAAGATCAGAAGAAAAATAAAGAAAGTTTCTGGATTTGTACCAGATGGCCAGCAGAGAAACACCTATATTTGTTTTTTTTCCAAAGCATATTAATTCTTTTTTTTCTTTATTTGGCAGAATGTTCAAGATTTTCCACATAAAAGTTCACAGTAATAAAGAGAGATATTACACTGTTGTTTATAGACGTCCCAGAGAAGTTTGAAAAATGGGACAACTTTCAGTAAGATGTCCCCCAGAAAATCTGTAAACATTTACCAGCAAGTATACTCTAAACATTGCCTAAAGGCTATGGCATTTGGACAGTGAACAGCTGAGTAGTCCTGATCAGCTCATCATGTATCAAATAAACCTTTAGAAAGAGATATACGGAAAAAATACCCCCCAAAATACAGTTTGTCATACATACAAAATAATGTCTAAAGCAGTATTCATATGATTAAAACCTCATCTGTTCTCAGCAGTAAGAAATGCCTGTGAATCCCACTGTATTCAATGTGAGCTGTGTTTCTTCAGAGATTTCAAAGATGTCTAAATGTGGATTTAGCTCCCTAACTTCAGGCATCTATATTTGAACATTTGGCCTACTTAAGTGGGTTACTTCTATGCTTTCATTAAAACTAGAGAACATATTGTGACCCTAGAACTAAGAAAAATGCCTAGCTAAAAACAACTAAATCAGATTTGCCAGTACTGAAAATACTCAAGAAAGAAGAAAACCATACTAGTGTACTACAGAAACTGTAGCATATTAGCAGTTGCTAATTGTAACCAGGTTCTGCATTGTTGTATCTGTGGTTCTTCTTTCATTGCCTATTCCAGCTGAGGGTATATCATGATTTCATCACGGTAAGAGCTTAATGGTACTATCCCATCAAAGCCAAGGGGAACAGCACATGGTATCTGCCCCTTCAGATCTTTCCTTTTTCCCTATACAATATTCATCCTTTGTCCATGTGCCTTAGCTGCAACTGCAAAACATATGAAACTGGAAGTTGGAATATACAGCCATTGAACTGTATAGATTACACTTTCTGGTGGTGTATACAGCCACTGAAATGTATAGATACACTCCTTTCTGGTGTTGTACATGCAACTCTCTGGGTCCTCAAAGCTTCCAGGAAAGCATTTTATGATACAGCAATAAAAAACTACAAGGTCCTTCTGCACAGAGAATTTTTAATGCAACCAAGCCAAAATTTCCAGTCCTTTTCTCTGTAGTGAGTTTTGCTTGAGAAGGGACTCTAGGATTTGATCAAATGGTATGGGTCTAATTTCACCAAGCTTAAATATTCTTATACAAAAACAATTCATAGGCATATGGTATATTACTTTCTTTATCTGTATAAGTGGCTCAGAGTGATATATAATACAATTCTTCAAACGTGAGAACAAAACCAAACAAGGACACTGCTTTTAGGTTTATGCCTACCCTCTTTAATGTATTCTGCACTAAAATCCAAGTTTCAATTTTAGGTTTAACCCATAAAATTAAAAAAATCTATTTTTAAAAATCCCCTGAAGTAGCTAGACATTTTTTCCTGGCCTTTTTCCTGATTATTTTGTATCACTGACAGTCAGAAAACCGGTGCTGTCTATCAGCCAGTCTCCAAGCAAAAGGCCATCAAACGGCCATTGGGAATTGTCTGCCAGCCCAGGAGTGAGTCAACTGTGGTTTATGCAAGCATTATTTACCAATAACTGTGTCCCACATGGACTTCTATGTTTCTTGATTAAATAAAACTAAAACACTTAAAAACACTGCAAGAACTTGTTAATTAAACACATATAGATGTTTGGAATTTCTTCAGAGCTTTAGAGAAGTTATCGACAACTATAAAACAAATCTCAACTTTCTGTGAAGAGTAGTAGAAAAGGGAAATTCTAACTATAAAAATTTTAGATCAATCAGTGCTGCTCTTTGCTGATGTATTATTGTACCTAATGTTTAAATCGCACTGAATTAAAAAAATAAACTCTATAATTAGATAGCTATAAAGCAGCAAGGGTTTCACCAGATTTACAAACAGAAAATTGTAGGTCCCGGGGAAAAACAGACTTTTACCAGTTATAAACTCTTTCCTATATCCACTCAACAGAAAACAAAAGGTCTTAGTGACTCAGAGCTGAATAAAATTAGAAACAAAAGTCATTTACGGGCTTTGTGCTTCCTGAAGGTAAAATTCTGTCATCTCTTTCC